>NC_068331.1:24675466-24982115 GCF_000147395.1 Oryza glaberrima | reverse complement strand
CCCCGATCCGCACCCCGCATTCGGCAACCGAGCCCTCTCCTCTCACCGATACCTCCGCCGCTCTCGCGATCCCCCTCCCCCCCCCCCACCCTTCCTCCCCGCCCCTCCGCCGCCACCCTCCTCGCCGCCGCCGCCGCCTTCGTGCAGGACCCCGGCGCCGCCGTCGACGCGGACGACGCTGTCCCCGCCGCCATCGCGCTTTGAGATTCGTGCGACTGACGTTGGAGGCCCATACGTGGCGCGGATCGAGGGGAATCGCCCCCCCCCCCCCCCCCCCGGGTCCCTGGCTGGACTCCACCTCTCCGCGACGCGCTCCTCTCCTGGCGAATTTTTTGTTTATTTATATTTGGGAGTAATTCGCTGCGCTCAGCTCCGGTCCAGCGCCCGGCGAATTCCACCGGAAGCGTCGCTAGGGTTTCGGTGGCCTGCGCGCCCGGCGGTGGGGGGGTCTGGCGGTCTAGGGTTTGCGGCCGCGGCTTGCGCCGTCGCGGCGCGGAGGCGTCATCGTCGTTGTTGTTGGTGGGGCGGTGGCGGAAGCCATGGGCGACGGCGAGCGCCGCGAGGACGAGAACCCGACCACCAGTGCCGCAGGTGAGCTCGATTCCACGGAGCTTGTTGCCTTTTGGTTTGGTTTCTGTGGTCCCGCGACGCGAGCTTCGATCCCCGGGTGGGACTGTCTAGGATTGTGAATTGCTGCGACGAGGAGGCAGGGTTTTGATGCGATTCGGTCCGCGCGCTTGTGTACTTTTATGTTTTTTCTGTGGCCAGGCTTACACATTACGCTGTAAATTCGGTGCCTGGTAATGAAGGTTGGATTTGATGAGCTGCAGATATGCTGTCTGGTGTCCTATATATATATGATTAGATAATCATTTTTTTTGAAAGTTTAGGAGGGGTTTGGACAAAAGCTGTTTCTTTCAGCAAGCTCCCCGTGCTGTCTTATCAATTGTCATGAACTTTCTAAGCCCTGAAGGAATACCAGCATGCTAGTATCTTTTACTATATAAATAGTTATGTATTCTTTCCGTTTTGAATTGTGACTGGATAGCCAACCAATCTGGGTAAAACGAGATGCCCAAGATCATGCAACTATTGCCACAACTGATTACTATATATATATATATATATATATTCATTTTAGAGAGCAGAATTCCATGTCCAGTTGTACTCCAGTTTCCTCATCTAAATATGGAATTCATAATACATATAGTAATGATGAATTAAAAAAGATCCTTTAGCTGGATAAGGGCATACTTTAGCCAAGTGAATTTTCAATGCAGCATGCATGGTGCTCATTCCTGCGTCTGCTAGGGAAGTGAAGCTGTAGAATGAAACAACGGACTGTCTAAGATTCTCAATTGCCAAAAGATCACATGAACCTCTGAGAATCGTTTATGGCTGCAAAGCAACATTCTTCTGTTTATACATGTTGCATTACAAGAGTTTAGCATCATTCTGCGAGCCTTTTTTATCAGTCTTTCTAAGTTCCGAATTTGACTTTGTTGATGAGATGTCAATTCTTTAAAATCTGAATTCATAATAACACCATCTGTTTTTGTGGACAATAATTTTAGGATGTGAGTTGCAGTGTGGGGATGGACAAAATTGCTTTTAAGTTTTAATTGTTTTGTGCTTTTCTTCTACAATCTGGATTATTGATTTGCCATAATAATTGATGAGTGTTGATTAGACTTGATCAATTAGTACTGAGTTAATTGATCCAACCAGTTATGCTGTTGCTATTTTTGTTATCCTTTGCAGATGACGATGATGATGAGGATTATGATGAACCTGGTGGAGGGAATCACTTCTTGGGCTTCATGTTCGGCAATGTTGATGATTCTGGTGACTTGGATGCTGACTATCTCGACGAGGTAGTTGAACAATTTTTGAAATGGTGGAATATCCTTTTTTTGTTACATGTTTTTTTAATAAGAAAATATCATGCTGCCTCTAGCAGATATACTGCAGAATATGCATGTTAGTTAGCATTTCTGTGTGGATACCCTGTGATTTCTCCTAGATGATATAGTCCAGTAAAGAACTTGTTAGGTGGGAGGCAATTTTTTATTTGCCACTGAATGATTCACACAATTCCTTTACACTGAGATGTGGACAGAGTGTGCAAATTAAAGGATTGGGTAAATTTACAGCAGTGTAGGAGGAATATATGCAAAATAAAAAGTTTGCTCAATGTAATATTGATGTACTCCCTCCGTCCCAAATTATAAGGCCTATATTTTTTTACACGGTCTACAATGACATACTCTGACCATTAATTTATTTCATATTATGTTATCAAACAACTATAAAATAAGTATCACAATAAAGTATTTTAAAATACAAATATAATGATATAACATGCATAATACTTAGCATAGATATTGCTAGTGTAATTATTAGTCAAAATTTATTGAGTTTGATTTTCCTTGATACAAGGACGCCCTATAATTTGGGACGTAGGGATTATTGTTTTGGCAGTATGGATGTAGTCCTTTCATCTCACCACTCACCATCATAAGTTAATTTCTTGGCACTACAGCAGCATGGACCTACCTCTAATGGCGGTCCATTCACTACATTTTATTTAACACGAGTCCTTTATTTTTTTCCCTGAACATTTAACTTTTATATATTTTTCTAATTAGAGTTACCAATTTCTTGATAGGATCCAACATAAGCACTGAGCATCTTATACCCCACAAACTAATAATGTGTCAGTATTGATTTTGTTACCACACGTCCACACCATTGGATAGAGTTAGTATTGTATACAATGAAATAAGTTATAGCCGCATTCTGTTGTATCACTTCTATTTTCCTTGATTTACCAGGATGCAAAGGAGCACCTTTTTGCACTGGCGGACAAGCTTGGCCCATCTTTGAAAGACATTGATGTATGCTATCTTATAATCATTGTTAAGTTAATTTGACTTATCTTTTCCTTGTCAAACAAGTTAATACTGTCGTTTGCTTATATAGCTGATCAAGCCTTCTGCAGCACCAACTGATCCTTCTGAGCAAGGTAAATCGCAAGTTCGTAACTCTATAATGCATATTTTTATTGTTTCTTCGCCTAACCCTGTTTATAACAATTCATTATTTTCTGCCCTTTCTGTCAGCTCCAGTTTCTGTTCTATACCAAATCATATAAAATAATTGATGCCTGATCCTTTTACTGTCCTGTAGACTATGATGCAAAAGCAGAAGATGCTGTTGATTATGAAGATATTGATGAAGAATATGATGGACCTGAAGTTGAAGCAGCTACAGAGGAGGACCATTTGCTATCCAAAAAAGATTACTTCTCTTCAAATGCAGTTTATGCTTCGGTCAATAGTAAAGTTTCAGTGTTTGATGAGGAGAACTACGATGAGGATGAAGAACCACCAAATGATAATGATTTGCCTAGTGATAATATTGTGCAAAACTGCACTTCAGGTAATAATGGAGTGCATCCCTAACTGTACTTTACCTTCATTGTTCTGGTATTAGAACTTGTTCCACTTCTTCTCTCTCCTTTCACTGACACTTCTCTCCCTTTATCTATTTAATTGTAGCTTCAGCTGAGCAACTGGATATGGCACCGTCAAATGACAACCTTGCTGTTGAAAAGATGTCTAGTTCGTTATCAGAACCAGAAGAAAGTTTTGAAAGTGAAGCTTTTCAGGTATTTTTGCTGTTTTTTCTTTTTGTAGAACTGTTTCCATCCCTCTTGAACAAAACTGGATAGCCGCATGGCATGTATAGTTGGAATTATTGTCAAACCAGAATTTAGTTCATGGTTAA
Source organism: Oryza glaberrima (assembly GCF_000147395.1). Classification (NCBI taxonomy): domain Eukaryota; kingdom Viridiplantae; phylum Streptophyta; class Magnoliopsida; order Poales; family Poaceae; genus Oryza; species Oryza glaberrima. The sequence goes on along the minus strand of NC_068331.1, from coordinate 24,978,326 downwards.
TTGTTTTGGAGTATCTCTCCTCCTGTCACATAAAAAAATCAGTTTAGGTTTGGGAAATGTTTGATGAGACAGGAGTTTTCTGTGGACCTTGATTACACTCATTTTGGGAAAATTATCATGGGTTCTGTAAAATATTTTTATTGCTAGAAGACATTGGAAGTGTGCTGATGGATGGGGCTGAGTTTAAATTTTCAGTCATACACCAGTCCCTTGCATTTGCAAATTACTCACACTTATTTCTATTCATAATCCTATAGTTGTTTCAAATGATCTCTTAGCCTTATCTGCCTACTTTTCTATTGAAGCAGAAAGAAATGGTTGCTGAAGAGCAACTTGAGTCTAAAACTGCAACTTCCCTCCCAGTTTTATGCATAGAGGATGGGAGTGTTATATTGAAGTTCTCTGAAATTTTTGGAGCCCAGGAGCCTGTAAGAAAAGCCAAAATGGACCGCCATAAGCGCCCAGTGAATAAAGGTATTCTTCATACTGATCATGAGATAAATAATCTACAGAAGACCCTCATGAATATCAAGGCCCATCGTAAGATGTGGCAGTCGTATCTTGTGGGTGATTTGAGGGACATCACCTAACAATCTAAAATTACTTAATTTGCCCAGTGAATAAAGGTATTCTTTGTACTGATCATGAGATAAAAAATCTACAGAAGATCCCCATGAATACCAAGGCCCATCATACGATGTGGCAGTCGTATCTTGTGGGTGATTTGAGGGACATCACCTGACAATCTAAAATTACTTAATGTTCAACCTATTTCTATTGTTTGATATGAAATTAATTTAGTTTTTACCAACCATATGGATTGTATATATCTGTCTGTATGGTCTATAATCTAGATAATTTTATGTGACATAGAGTCTCTAATTTAATGATAAGCTAGTTCTGAAACAATGGCATTTCTGACCAGTTATAGGGCTTAATAGCTTTTGTGGCCATTGCTCCTGGACAATACATTTCAGAGCTCCAGATTACTAATATATCTATAGTCTTATCATGCTTCTTTTGTTTGTTGATAATTACTTTCAGAGCTCCAGATTACAAATTTCACAGATATTGTTGAAGAAGACGAGGAGGTATTTCTACGCAGCACTATTCAAAATTTGTCAGCTTTGAAGCATATCAAGACGAACGATAATTTTGTTGAGAGTGACAGTGATGAGTCAACTTCAGATGTTGCCTTAAGACTGAAAGACTCGTGCCTTTCCGAACAACCGATGAAAGATAAAGATATTCCTACTGCTGTACAATCTCCAGTTTTCCCTGATTTTTATCCACTCGAGCATGAAAATTGGGAAAATGATATTGTTTGGGGCAATTCACCAACAACCGCAATTCAGCCTTGCTTAACAAGCTGTGCAATATCCAAAGAAAGCTTGGATGACCACAATGAAGACCAGGCCGAGGGTTATGTCTCTGGGTGTTGGGATGTACAGAATAAATTTCATAGTTCTTCAGTAATGGCAGATCCTTTTGGGCATACAGAAATACCTGATTCAACTAGTTACCATTCCCCTGAGAACAGCTATTCTCCATTAAGAAAGGAGACTGCTCAGGAGAATAACAGCTTAGATGAACCAAATAACATAACTCAACCGGTTAAAATCGACACCACACGGCATTTAAACAAGTTCTCTTTACTGAACAAGGAGTTGTTAGAAGGATCTTGGTTGGATAACATAGTTTGGGATCCCAGTGAGGATGTACCAAAGCCCAAGCTAATCTTTGACCTTAAAGATGATCACATGCTTTTTGAAATATTAGATGAAAAGAATGGGGATCACCTCCGCTCTCATGCTCGTGCCATGATTGTTACTCGGCCAATGAAAACTTCAGCAGTGGAAAATGTTGACCATAACAATCAAGCAATTGCATTGAGTGGGAGATTCAACATTTCCAACGACAAATTTTATTCTAACAGGAAAATGTCACAGCAAGCTAGATCTCATGCTAAAAAGCGTGCTACAATGGGCTTAAAGTTGGTACATTCTGTTCCTGCTCAGAAGCTCCAGACCATGAAGCCAAAGTTGAGCATGTAAGTTTTTCTTCCTCTGCATGACTCTATGAATCTTGCATTCATTTTCAGTTATTTTATTGAAGTGATAATATTGTAAATCTGAGCGTTATTCAGGTGCCTGCATAGCCAAAATATTTTTTTCACGTATTATTCTTCAATAACAGAACTGTGGTAATCTGTCTTTGATTAAACATACTTGCTTGAGAGAACAACTGCCAGTCCTGTTGTCTTGAGGAAATGTTTTCGTAGACATGGAACTGGCATCTGGCTATGTTCGTGAAGATAACCTTTTTTGCCTTGGATTTTCGGTTATTGTAATTGGCGCAGCTGTACACTGTCATGATCGATCATCAGAGAGCATAAGATACATTTTCTTGATTATAGTTGAATATATGTTCCTTTTAGGACCAATTGTTGGATACTATTGGGGAAAAAAGATTGCTTTAGAACTTCAAAGTTCAGCCAGGTTATAGTTCTGGGAACATGCATTTTTTACCAAAGAAAATGCACAAGTTTTCCAGTGGAAAGCTTTGTGTTCAATATTGATTGACTTTGTCTACATTTACTGCACTGCAGATTTCTATGCTCTGGTAGCATCAGCTATTCAAAGCTTTTTGGTCTTAATCGTATTCAACTAGTTGTATTTGGGGTTTTTAGTTGTCGTGTACTTCAACTACTGAACTTTGTTTTTGTTCTGTTCTTTGTTGACTTTAAGTCGTTAAATTTTGTCTTTTGATCAACTTTTGTGCAGCAAAGAAATCGCAAACTTCCATAGACCAAAAGCTAAGTGGTATCCACATGAAAATAAACTTACTGCTAGATTTCAAGGAGATGAGTGCAGTCATGGGCCAATGACTGCTATTGTGATGACTTTGGGAGGAAAAGGAGTCAAATTTCTGGTCAATGCAGAGGAAACTCCACTTTCTGTAAAATCAAAAGCTTCCAAAAAGCTTGGTGCGTCATGGTCCCACTGTTCATTACTTTCCTTTAATGTGAACATCCTTGCTATACTTATATTTACTTGCAGATCAGTTGCCTGCCAATACCGCTGGGCAATTTGAAGTCCCAGAAGAGATGAACAAATGATGAACGCTTCTTTTAATAGTTACTTATAATGGTATAACTGTTCTATGCAGAATTTAAACCTTCTGAGAAGATCAAATTGTTCTGTTCTGGAAAAGAGCTTCAGGATGACATCTCCTTGGCTATGCAAAATGTGCGACCAAACTCTATTCTGCATGTTGTTCGCACTGAAATACATTTATGGCCAAAAGCACAGAGATTGCCTGGTGAGAATAAGCCTCTACGTCCTCCTGGTGCATTCAGGAAAAAATCTGACTTGTCTGTTAAGGATGGACATGTATTTTTGATGGAGTAAGTACTTTTACTTTTTCTCATATCATGGGAGTATAATAGTTATCGTAAACTTATCCACATGCAAATTCTAAATGTTGCAGTTTTCTTTAAAAAGCACTGCTAGTTTAGCCAAGTAGTGAATACTGTGTTTCTTTGTTAGCACGTGCAACTTTGCTATTGATTATATGAAGTTGGTTTATAATCTACTTTTAATTATTTGGATAATTTATTTCTTTTGTTCATTAGTGGTACCACATGCATTATTATTTATTCCTTCCAATGCAGATACTGTGAGGAGAGGCCTTTGCTTCTTGCAAATGCAGGAATGGCTGCACGACTGTGCACGTATTACCAGAAGACTTCACCTTCTGACCAAACAGCTACATCCCTGCGAAGCAACAGTGATGGACTGGGTACAATGCTTGCTATTGATCCCGCTGACAAATCTCCTTTTCTGGGGAACATTCGTTCTGGCTCCCACCAATCATGTCTTGAGACAAATATGTACAGAGCACCTGTATTTCCTCATAAGGTTGCGACGACAGATTATCTTTTAGTTCGTTCACCCAAAGGGATGCTTTCTCTTCGTCGCATTGACAAGTTGTATGCTGTTGGCCAACAGGTAAGGTCTGATGGTGAAGCATTGCAATCTATATATGTACTTGCAATGTTACTTTTTTCTTAACCAGTGTTTGCCCTAAGATATTCTATGGAAAATCTTTCAAGATGCATTTGCTGGAAGCGCTGTTATTCTTAAATATTTGTTGTATTACCTTGAATTTAATGTAGGTGAAAAAGTCAGTCTCCTGGATTTATCACAGATTGACTAGAAGGGCAACTAATTTCAAAGTACTTTAGTGGGGTAATTATGTTCATTTATTGGGTTGGACATGTAAAATGCTGGAAACTTTCTCCACCATTAGTTTTATTTTATTTTAGTTTATTCATTTAATTTTTTGGTGAATTGCATTTGTGCAAAGAGAGGACTGTAGTTTATGTAGGTATTGAAGAGAGGAGCCTGTTTGTACTTCCTTTTGGAAAATAGCTGTGCAGATTATGTTATGTTGGTAGGAACATGTGCTGATAAATATTATTTTTAGTTTTTGTATGGATATTCATCTTATTATTTGAAATCTTATCTAAAGTTCAGTCTTTATACTGTTGTTTTACTCTTCTTTTTTTTAATAGATTGTTTCAGTTCTTGGATTAGCATATTTTAGCTTTAGCTTCACTGTCATGTGTTGCACTTTCTGAAAATATTGCAATTCTTGCAGTGTTGCATTATCTTCATTTGTTTCTTTAATTCTTCTCTTTCTTGCTAGTTTGTACGATCTATTATTTCTATGTAACATGACTTGAAAAATCACATTTTGTTTTTTTGCAGAATATAATTTGAAAATAAGCTGTTTTCTATTGTATTTACTTTCTCAATGACTGGAATGTGAATCACAATTTTCATTGCCCCTTTATATCTGTCATAGCTATAGTATTACACTAAAAAAACATATTCGCACGTTTTCTCTTGCATGGCATCATTTCAGCATATCTGTTTGTAGTGACTTTTAACTTGTCATCCATAAAATAACAGATTTTATTCTCCTGGCAGGAACCTCATATGGAAGTATTTTCACCTGGGACAAAAAATATGCAGAATTATATTCTGAATCGGATTCTTGTGTATGTATATCGTGAGTTCCGTGCTAGGGAGAAGCCTGGTATTATTCCTCAGATTCGAGCTGATGAATTACCTATTCAGCCTCCTATAACAGAGGCTATTGTGAGGAAACGGTTAAAGCATTGCGCGGATTTAAGGGTTAAAATCTATCACTCATGTTATTATTACTCTTGTAGCTCCTTCTGTTTCTCTGGTGCTTTGACTTTCGATGTTGGGTGTTTGGTTTAACCAAAATTAATGCTGTCCTTCATTGATTTTTACAGAAAGGACCAAAGGGACATTTGTTCTATATTCAGAGACCTGATTTTCGGATTCCATCGGAGGAAGAACTGAGAAGATTATTGACACCTGAAAATGTGAGTTTCCCAAAATTACTTCCATCACTTGTATCGATAATGCCTTGTATGTTACATTTGTGACTTTTGATGCATTAATCAGTCATCACATTGCATTGGCCGTATGACAGTTGCCAGCATGTGAAATACTTGCTTCAAATTTTAATATCATGCTATACCACTGTGCAAATTGTTTGTGCATGTAGGTTATTAAATTTTGTTCATTTTTAGTTTAATAATTGTTTAATAGTCATAATGTTGCAATCTTAGACTACTGCCATGGCTTCCTACCGAGTTTATTTTGTCTTGAACCCTTCACCAGGTCTGCTGTTATGAGAGTATGCAAGCTGGCCAGTATCGTCTCAAGCACTTAGGAATTGAGAAGCTTACTCAGCCTGTGGGACTTGCATCTGCCATGAATCAGCTTCCTGATGAAGCTATTGAGCTTGCTGCTGCAGCTCATATTGAGAGGGAATTGCAAATCACTAGCTGGAATCTTACCAGCAATTTTGTTGCTTGTACAAACCAGGTACTGACCTATATTCTTTCAATGATCACATTGATCCATCATGTCTTGTTTTCTCTGTGACAATTTATATACCTAAAACCAGCTATTGTCGATGTGAACTAAAGAGTAAAAATTGATGTATTCTAGACAGACTTAGGATAACCTTCATCATCACTCTTTACTGAATTAACATTGTAGAGAAAGGGACTCAGGGTACCATCTTGTAGTACCTGTGGGATATATATTCTATCTTTGTGGAAATTAATTAAATTTGTATGTGTATTTCACATTCTCTGATTTTGACTGTGTAAGATTGATAAAGTGGTTTGACTGGTTTCTAAATTTGATGTACATCGCTCTATTTGAGTTGCATTTGGGTGCTGAGAATTGGACTGCCACTGTTGGGTGTAACACATACTGCATGGAAATCCACACAAACCATAATTTAAACATTCATTATTCTTACATATGAAAATTGTTCATGTCAGCTAGACTAGGTGGGAAAAAAAATGAGTGAGCGGAGAGAAATCAAGGGAGGGTACAAAGATTTAGATTCACCGAGGGAGTAGAGAGACCCTTGGAGTAAGGAGCACAAAGAACAGAGAGGGAGGAAGGGGATGATGGGAGATAGGTCCAGTAGGGAAAGTGAGAGGAGAGGGTTGAGAAAACAGATAAATCAGGTGATACCCTTCCTTGCCAAATTTAAATTTATTGCCTGTGCCCATGTTATTGGATAGCCTATTGTTTTGATAGAGGATACCCAGTTGCAACTCTGGCTAGGTGGGTAATGTATGTTGAACACGTGCATTTGTATCATCTCTTTTGTATATAGAACTTAAATGCACAGGCATATGGTTCCTTGTGTGTTGATTATGTTTTTCCTTGACTTGCTCAAATCTAATGCCATCGGGTGTATGCAGGACAAGGAAAATATAGAGAGATTAGAAATTACTGGTGTTGGTGATCCATCTGGCCGTGGGCTAGGATTTAGCTATGTACGAGTAACTCCAAAAGCACCTGTATCCAATTCAACACATAAGAAGAAGTCAGCTGCTGCAAAAGGCACCACTGTGACTGGAACAGATGCTGATCTCCGCAGGTTGAGCATGGATGCAGCTCGAGAGGTACCATCAGCCCTCACAATCTTAGCAGTATGATGCACAAAAATACATTTCCTGGGGTTCCAGGCACTGAGATGCCTTAGTATCATCATGGAACATGCTTTAGTGTGAACATATAATTATCTCAGATGTTTATTTTATTAACTGGGGTATGATGAAGAATCACATGGATCCCTGTAATAACAAAATATTAATTGCCTTCATACCATGTAAAACAAACACATTTTGTCAAAATACCAACTGCCGTGAGAATTACAAGTGGGACCTACTGCGAGTCTGCACATGCCATTGACACACTCGGTCATAATTTAGATACCTGTATTTTTTTTTTCTGTTGGCATGGAAGAATATACCCCATGCTTGCATTTCAGCCATGCTGTTTTTATGTTCTTTTACACTTTATTTCACTGAGATTTGACACTGGTATTGTTGTAAATAGTTGCTACTCAAATTTGGCGTTCCAGAAGAGCAAATTGACAAGTTAACAAGGTGGCATCGGATCGCGATGGTGAGGAAGCTTTCAAGTGAACAAGCTGCATCGGGTGTTACAATGGATGAAATTCCAGTTAGTAAGTTTGCACGGGGACAAAGGATGTCTTTTCTGCAGCTTCAGCAGCAAACTAAAGAGAAATGTCAGGAAATTTGGGACAGACAAATTCAGTCACTTTCAGCTATGGACGGCAATGAAAATGGCAGTGACACAGAAGCTAACAGTGATCTTGACTCATTTGCTGGGGATCTTGAAAATTTGCTAGACGCAGAAGAATTTGATGATGAAGATGTTGGTAATACAGACATAAGAAGCGATAAAATGGATGGAATGAGAGGGCTTAAAATGAGAAGGTGTCATACTCAAGCCCAAATTAATGAGGAAATTCAAGATGATGTAGCAGAGGCTGCTCTAGTAGAAAAACTGCTTGAAGGTGATTAACTACCAATTTAGTCATATATGTTGCTTTTCAGATACTAAATTTGGTAACTAGTATTTATAATTGATTGCCTACTGTGTTGCAGAGAGTGATAGTGATATGAAGAGGAAGAAGCAGCCTGTGGAAACTACAAATTATAGCACTCCTATGTATAATCAGGGCAATAAAATGAAGCAGGGTAAGGCTGGCCAAATGATTAAATCGTCTGCATATGCCGGTGCATTAACCCCAAAAGAGAGCACACCAAGAGAAGCCAAGGAGGTACAAGAAATTCTGTCCTAAACTCTAAACCTACTCATTGTTTTTCCGTACTAGAAGAAACAATCTCTAAAATAACAGAGTGAGCCATGCCATTGCGTGCAGGTTGAAAATTTTGCTGAAGGAAGTTTACCCTCAAAACTAAGAACAAAGACAGGATTTGATGCAAATGATGATATTATTCTAGTAAAAAGGAAAAATATCCCAGGAAAGGATGGGTTCAAGGTAAGCCAGATAACTGTGATTTCTATAATAGCTTTCTTTAACTATTGGAGGTTACTGAATTTTATCTTCGTATTGAATACTGGGGGTTTACCGGAAGCTGTATTACACCTTTTTTTTTTGTTTACTTGAATTTTGCGATATACTGTAACTATTTTAAGGTTGGGTGAAATAAATATTACTTACAAATAAAAAAGGGTATAGGGTGGTCTTGCCTACTAACACCCTGAATTCGAAACCCTCTCAGAGGTTTTGTACATGTGGCATGCTGACCCAAGCTGTCGTATGATCTAGAAGTGTATAACTTAGTTTGTATACAAATGTATAAAAAGTTGACACAGTAAGTTAAATAGAATGACCAAAGTCCAAATTTGTACTCTTGTGAAAGATTATGTTGTTGCACAGTTTATTTTTTGCTACCATGCCTGCAAAGGATTATTAAATGTTAACGCTGCTGTTGAGGAATTTATGGTTCATATGTTGAATTTCTCAACTTCTTTTAATAGGAGTAGCTTTAATATAATGCTGATTCTATCTTGCTACTGTGATTCTTATTTGGCATCTTATTTTAAGGAAAAGAGACAGGGTGCAAGGGGAGACACTCTTGTATGTGGAGCTTGTGGTCAGGTACAGATAGTAGAATGTGTTCTTGCATAAATTGTTACAAGTACATGGTTATGTTTCCTGACTTTGTATGCCACTCTTTTTTTTTATAGCTCGGGCACATGCGGACCAACAAACTGTGCCCCAAGTACGGGGAGGACCCTGAAACATCCGAAATGGATGTCAATTCCATCAGGTCTCATCCTCCTGATATTGTGAGTAATGCTCTAAAAACATCAAACAAGAGGTTGGTAGCAAAAGTTTCGTCTGAAGCTTTTGAAACTGAAGGACCTGAAAGTATTGAAAAGGCTAAACCTGTCCCTGTAAAATTCAAATGTGGAGCACCTGAGAAGTCATTGGATAGGAACATGTCAATCTCAGCTTCTTTGGTTTCTGATAAACGTATGATGGATGCTACAGATTCGAAATCAACTGGAAAGGTTAATAAGATTAAAATATCTAACAAGATAAAATATGATGATTATCCTCCTGATACTCCTAAGCCATCTGTTGTAATAAGGCCTCCTGCTGAAGTGGAGAAGGATCTACCTCGTAAGAAAATTATTATCAAGCAGCCCAAGGTGCTTGGAGATCAGCAAAGACCTACTGAACTTAGGAGTGGTCAGGAGCCCAGAAAGACAAGGAAAATTGTTGAATTGTCAAGCTTTGAGAAGAGAGACAGAGAGGATGATAATGGTTTTTCTGGACAACCTATTCAGATCAATTCCTCACATGATAGGGGGTGGGGTCTGGTGGGAAAAAGAAGCAAAGGAATAATGGAAAGTGGTGAATCCTGGAGAGCTTTTGAGGAGCAACGAGAGAGACAAGAACAGAGACTAATTGAAGCTAGGATATATGATGCAAGGAGAGAGGATGAGCTCCAGAAGGCAAAGAAGAAAAACAAGAAAAAGAAAAAACATGAATTTCGAGATGATGACCTACTTGATCCTAGGCCATACAAAAATGACAGAAGGGTACCTGAAAGAGGTCGAGCGGCAAAGAGACGTACCCCAGCTGATATGACAGAATACACACCACCAGCTAAGCGGCACAGAGGAGGAGAGGTACTTGTTCTCAACCCTGTTTTAATAGGATTATGCATTGTTTTAGCAATGTTGGTATGTTAGACCTTTTTGTAATTCCGCCACCAGAGATACCTGTTTCTGCAACTTATTGTTTGTAGAAATTGAGAAAGGGCAAAATAATTGTATGATAGCCTTTCAACCAGCGTCGTGCTTGGTTTTGTTATTCACCTTTAGAGAGTTGGGACTAGTTTTTCTCAACTAAACTGTCCCATTGTGTTGTGCGTTCTCAACAAAATAGTTTGTTTTGATCAATATTCAGTTTGATCATCCCCGTCAACATCATCATCTTTATTAATTCTCTTTTGGCACGTTCATCTTTAGTTTTTGAACATATAGACACCTGCATTTTGCTACAAGGGATGTGATACCCATTTGTGAGATATAGGTCGGATAATGCAGATGATCCATTGTTGTTTTTTTTGCAAGACTATGAATTTAAACTTAATTTATTTGTTTGCATACTGATGCAGGTTGAGCTCTCCAACATATTGGAAAAAATAGTTGACCACTTGCGGACAATGAGCTGTTCATTCCTTTTCCGTAAACCGGTGACGAAGAAAGAGGCTCCTGATTACTTTGACATAATTGAGCGTCCAATGGATCTTGGTACTATAAGGGACAAGGTGCGAAAGATGGAGTATAAAAATAGGGAGGATTTTAGGCATGATGTGGCTCAGATAGCACTGAATGCACATACATACAATCTTAACCGCCATCCCCACATCCCTCCGCTTGCTGATGAGCTCTTGGAGTTGTGTGATTATCTTCTTGAGGAAAGCGCGGATGTGCTAGATGATGCGGAATACGCGATCGAGGACTAGTGCACACTAACCAGATATGGCATTTAGATCTTGCTATATTCTAACTTAGATGCTGTAATGCTGACCTGTAGGAGGGGGGAAGAGCACCTGTAGAATTTTTCATTTTAGGCTCTGGCTATGGTATACCTGGGATCCCCAATTCCAACTATTTTGCCTCTTGTTGGTATTGGGAGTTGGGAGTTGGAATGTACACAAACTCTAGGTTAGACATTGAGGGCCCACTGTAACTATTGGCCTCTTGCTGTAAAAATGTAGCGATGTAATTTTTTGTCCATATCCATGGCCTTGGGTGTCTCAAATTCTGATGTTGTAGCATTACATCCTATGTGAATGGCATCTAACCATATGAGTCAAAGGTGCAACACGTCAAAGCATGTGCTAAAGGTTGTACCCGGTCTAACCTGATTGGTGAAGGTCCCTTTAAATCCTGCATGATTAGAGGCTTACCATACAACTATGCGAAGTCAAAACCTGTAATTGTAACTGTAACGTGAGAGATGGTGTACCGGCAGTACAAGTTGTTTGAGTTGCTGCCAGATGATGATGTATTTGATGTTGCATGCTTTGAATGAGTATTCACCGCTCAAAGATATCATTGGATGGTGCAGTTCATAGTTTCATACCTTTGGTTTTTGGTTTGTGATGTTGTAGCAACAGAACAACAAGTAATCATCCATTAAACAATCAAGTCCCTTTCTCCTACTTGCTGAATGTACTGATGGCTCAAGAGGAGTTGAGTTTAGAGTATAGAATTTTTAAGATGCTGACCTGCCAAGTAAACTATACAACAATTCCCTAGCTCAGAAGCACCTGCTCCAGATGCTCTTAGCTGAATGAAAATCTTTGAAGTGTACGAGGGCTGTCTGGACCGTCCGATCATGACAACGAACGACGGCTTAGTCCAAGCCAATTTCATAATGGCCCAGATACTCAATTTTTGCATGGTCAGATCACATCTAATATAATAGTACAAAAAACAACTAAAACGTGTACTAGCATCTAGCAGTACGAACCAGCAAACTGGCATGCATTTGTCTACTCCAAAAGAGCACCGCTTAACGCGGGACGCGGCTGCTCACGACTAAACCATTTTTATAATTTTATTCTCTTGCTTTTAGTAAAAAAATAATGGCAGTAGTAGACGAAGACCTGGCAAGTCCTTGGGCTTAAATCTCACGAGCATATGACCAATTGACCATATCTATGCACGCGACAACCAAAACATTACAATTCCACGAGTCCGCGACCTGTTCTACTCACGTCACCCCGCATCCCTGATCAAACAAAGCATTTGCTCGGGAGCTTGAGCTCGAGCTCCGTAGGCCGGAGCAGCCATGGTGTCGTCGTCGTCGTCGTCGCCTCGCTGGCGAGCTCTCCTCCTGCTGTTCGTCTTCGCGTCGTCGTTCTTTGCCAGCGCTGCAGGTGAGAGGGTTCTTGAGTAGTTTTGTTTCTTTGATGAAATGGAAGGTGGAGATTGATCGATCGATCGATGGTGGCGTGCCGTGTTTGCAGCGGCGGTGTCGCGGACGAACTCGTCGTCGGCGTTCGTGCTGGCGGCGGCGCAGACGCGGCGGAAGGATCCACTCCGCGGGCTGAGGTATTACACCGGCGGCTGGAACATCAGCGACAAGCACTACCTCGCCGTGAGCTCCTCATTTCCGTGATAAATTTCAGCTCGCAATGCGATCACCTTGGTGTTCTACTGTTCTTCCTGCCTGGTTCTTGATGCTGACGCCGTCGAGTTTTGCTATGCTTGTCGCCGCGCGCGCGCAGTCGGTCGGGTTCAGCGCGGCGCCGGTGTTCGTTGTCGCGGCCGTCTGGTTCGCCTCCCTCGCGCTCGCCGCGTTCGTCGCCTGCTGCTGCTGCTCTGGCGCCGGCGGCGGCAACGGCAACGGCGGTTACTCCTACTCCCGCGCCATCTTCGCCGTCTCCCTCGCGCTCCTCCTCGTCTTCACCGCCGTCGCCATGTAAAACCATTTCTCCTCTCCAAGCCATTTCATATTACAAAGTACAAAACTGTTCAGATTTTTTTCTAGTATAAGTTTGATCAAATTTATAAAAAAAGTTTAGCAACATCTGCTTCATTAAAACTAGCATTAAATATATTTGTTTTGCATTAGAAATGATACTATATCTCTTTATAAATTTAGTCAAATTTAAATATATTTTGATAATATATTTGTTTGTGGAAATGCTACTATATCTTTTTATAAATTTAGTTAAATTTAAATAAGTTTGATAAATAAAATCAAAACGACTTATAATACGAAACGAACGGAGTAATTTCTAATTTTGGACGCCGCCGCCGTCGCCGTGGGTGCAGAATCGGGTGCATCGTGCTGTACGACGGGCAGGGGAAGTTCCACGGGAGCACGACGGCGACGCTGCGGTTCGTCGTCAACCAGTCGGACGGCGCGGTGGCGAGCCTGCGCGGCTTCACCGGCTTCATCGAGGCGGCGAAGGCGGCCGCCGTGGAGAAGACCACCCTCCCCGCCGACCTCCAGGGGAAGGTCGACGACGTCGTGCGCCGGGTGGACGCCTCCGCCGACGACCTCACCGCGCGCACCACCACCAACTCCCGCAAGATCCGCACCGCGCTGGAGACCATGTATGTGTGAGATTTTCTTGGTGGACGCCATGAACTCGTCACTTCCATCATCAAGAAGATCTCGTTTGACATTCTGTTTGCCTTCTTCTCGTGATCGCAGAAGGACAATCCTCATCGTTGTTGCCGCCGTGATGCTGGCCTTGGCGTTTCTTGGGCTTGGTGAGCATAAAGATTTCTTTGCTGGTTTTGGTGAATTTTGTCAAATTCGTTTGTTTCTGTATTCGAGTGAATAATTGACAAATTCTTGTTCGATTTTGGTGCAGTGTTCTCCCTGTGCGGGCTGAAATCACTAGTATACACGTAAGTACAACATCACAGAACGTACATAGACTTGTATATAGTACAAAATTCTTTTTTACTGCAAGTTTATAACCTTCAGTTCTTCTGCAGCCTGGTGATTTTTGGATGGATTCTAGTTACTGCAACATTCATACTGTCCGGCACTTTTCTTCTCTTGCACAAGTAAGTTGTTCTCCCTTGTTACTGTCTTGTTAAATATATTGCTTGATTAAATATAATTTGAAAAAAAGGGTGAGATTTTGATATTCTAAAATGGATTGAGTAAATTTAATCGGCCAAAAAAAAAACAAATTTACCAAAGTGGAATATTCTGCTTCTGAAAAGTTAAAAAAATTTTGTATGAACCAGACGTACTGGAATACTTTGCATCTCAGTCTTTAGATTGACTAGTTGCATGCCTGTATGTTATAATGGGTCAACCCCATATAATTAGGGGTAGATTAGGAGTCGGTCTGTCGGTATGTTAATAGGCTACGTCTATATAATTAGAGATAAATGATACTCTTTCGGTCCTAAAATATAGCAACTTTTAGTTTTTAGAATTCGTTTCAAAATATAACAGCTTCTTCATCAACATTCTCTTCTCAACTAATCACAATACTCCACCATTCAATTTTTCCACATACCTTCATTTCTCCTCTGATTACAACACTTCTCCATTTAGTTCTATCAACTTTCTTAATAACTACGTCTAACTTTTAAAATATTTATATTCTGAAACGTAGGGAGTATTACTTTTCACGGACGCACTGAACACGTTAGGACGGTGGGATGAGAGGAGAACGACTATATTTTAAGATAGCAGATATCAGTTAAATCTGAATCATTAAGACACTAACACGAGCTCTGCTCTGCTTCGTCGTGCTCGCAGCGCGGTGGGCGACACGTGCGTGGCCATGGACGAGTGGGTGCTCCACCCGCAGGGCCACACGGCGCTCGACGACATCCTCCCCTGCGTCGACGCCGCCGCGACGTCGGACGCGCTCCGCCGGAGCAAGGAGGTCAACTACCAGATCGTCTCCGTGCTCAACAACCTCCTCGCCACCGTCGCCAACGCCAACGTCCCCGCGTCGTCGCCGCCGTCGCCGCCGGCCAGCTACCGCCAGTCCGGGCCCCCCGTGCCGCTCCTCTGCAACCCCTACAACGGCGACCTCTCCGACCGCGCCTGCGCCGCCGGCGAGGTCGCCGCCGCCGACGCGCCGCGGGCGTGGCGGGGCTACGTGTGCCGCGCCACGGGGGCGGCGCCGTCGTCGGAGGTGTGCGCCACCACCGGCCGCCTCACGCCGACGATGTACGACCAGATGGTCGCCGCCGCCAACGCCAGCGCCGGGCTGACCCAGTACGGCCCCGTCCTCGCCGACCTCGCCGACTGCTCGTACGTGCGCCGCGCGTTCCAGGCGGTGACGGCGGCGCACTGCCCGGGGCTGCGGCGGCACAGCGGCAGGATGTACCAGGCGCTGCTCGCCGTGTCCGTCGCCGTGGCGGCCGCCGTGGCCGCGTGGGTGGCGCACTCACGGGAGCGGCGGCGGCGGAGCGAGACGAGGCGGTTCCAGGTGTCGCCGTACAGGTTCCCCATCGAGGAGAAGTCGCTGCTCAAGAGCCCCCGGCGGCCGTACCGGCGAGGCGACAGCGGCAGGATGGCGAGGTAGAAGAAGACATCGCCATGGATGGATGGATGGATGGTACAGTGTCGAACACCTTGGGACGCTGCCACGCGTGTTGAGCAGTTTAGGATGTGTTTAGTGCTTCGATGATTATTATATTGTACTGATTAATGATCTCCATCGACCATACAGGTTATACATTGTACAGCTTGAAATGATTTCGTGAAAGAAGTGTGTAGTTTGAGAAAATGCAATATCGTGCTCGCCCACGTCGAGAAGCACTGCCTCTTTGGTTTCTAACATTTCGCCGATCCTATTCATTAGCCCTAGACAACAAAACACAACAGGGTATCCGATTGATCTGGCGCCCATTGCGATGATCGGAAAGCAGCACACCATGGATCACAAGTAGAATTGAATCATTAGCCCAAAACATCGCAAAAACTACGGGAATCAGCAAAAAAAAAAAGAAGAAAGAATGCAGACGTGAACTATGGATAGTGGCAAATGATCTCCACCTAAAAAATAAAAAATAAAAAATAAAGGCGTCCTCTCCTCACAGTCGTGCCGCGGAAGATTGGACCGGATCATGGCGGCGGTGGCCGCTAGAGACGGCCTCAGATCCAGGAACTGCAGGACCCGCACATCAAAACCCTATCACCGGCAGCAGGGGACACCACGTGTCGAGATCGATCGAGACAACTCGCACCCGAAAAATGGCGAAAGAGAATCAAACAGAAGCAGAGAGCTCAAAATCGAACGCACATGGCGATGGCACTTCGCCGATCGCCACCGCCGCGCGGTCCTATACGGAGAGCCCGCTCGATCGGCCGCCGGAAACCTAACCCCGCCCCCGTTCGCGCGCTCCCATGGAGATGGCGGAGGAGAAGGGGAAAGCTTCTCCAGATCGAGGACGGCGGCGGTGGAGGCGCGGAAATTTGGACTCGACTGACTTGTGGGCCTCGAGCTTTTCGGCGCTCTCGCCAAATGGCGTGGGCTCTATTGCTTTGGATCAATCTAGACGTGGGCCGTAGCTAGCAGGACTGGGCCCTTTTCGCGTCCGTGTGATCACGGGACAACGCTGGGCTCGTTGACGAGAGATGGGAAACCCGTGACATTAGGGCCTGTTTTTTAAGAGCTCCAACTCCTAAATTTTGTTTCAGGAGAGTTGGGTTTTGGAGTGAAATTGTGTAGCACGTCTATACTCTACTCTATCTCTCTAGCTTATTTTATGATAGCACTCTACCCAGTTTCGCTTAGAAAAGGTGGGAGCTAGAGCTGGAGTTGTGCTAAATAGACCCTTCCCATGTCAGACTCTTAGCAACTCCTCTCTGTCTTCAAATATAACAACATAATTTGTCCCAAAATATAACAATATAATTTGTCCCAAAATATAATAACTTCTCCGTCAACATTTTTTTCTCAACCAATTATAACACTTCACCATTCAATTTTTCACATACATCCACTTCTTAATCAATCATAATCTTTTATCATTTAACTCTAACTACTTTCTTAATGACCGTTTCGAACTTTAAAAATTCTTACATTCTTTTATCATTCTTGAACTGTTTTTTTTTTTCAGTAGCTTTCTCTTTACATAATATAATAATGATAGATATAACGATTTCTTTATCCTTTTAATTAATGGTATGCCTGAGAATGCGTAGCAACCGTAGCAGTTTATAAGAAGAAAAAAATGCATTGCTTTTTAGGGGGAAAGGAAACGAACATTCGTGGTAACGTACGCTCAACACGCATGTAAACTGGACGGCAGGATGCATCATAGCGGCAAAGGCGGCATGCAGCAGCAGCTAGGGCCCTTTGTGGATGAAAGAAATGAGAACCCCAACCCCCACCCATATCCAGGAGATGTAGCGAGCATGGATAATCTGATAATGCTAGAGGCCAGGTTAGGGACCTTAATTAGGGACGGGCCTTCCACCATAAATTAATACATGTGTCGTTCAATAGTTGACGGAAATGCAGCTGTACGTTAGGAGTATATATAACATATCCGCAACCACAGACACCATAACACTCCATATTTCTCCATCTCATGAAACAAGACCGGCTACTTGTACTAGTAACCAGGTTCCATAATTCTTCTTGACGCTTTAATTAGTAACACGATCTTCGAAATATGTGTTTAAATATATTTTTCTATTATAATATATATATGATAAATTAATACGTTTTTATTTTTATTATAATACTCATAAGATAAAGAGTGAATTGCACTTTAAGCCACTTTTGCTTACCTAAGTTTCATTTAATTTGGATCACCCTCTATCTAATCTTCTCAGTTTGAACTAGTTTTATTTTTTTTTACCATTTTTCATTTTGGACTGTGCAAACTCTCTTCACGAGCACAACAACACAATCAAGCACATTGACACTCTCATGGCAACAATATTCCCTATTTACGTGCAATTCACATCTTTATTAAATGAGAGGTTTGATATTGCTATACAAAAGTGTTAGGGTGGTCTACCGTAAAAAAAATAACCATTCAAAAAAAAATGGTGGTCTAAAGCACAACAAAGGTAAAATAACCAAACCTAATGTGAAAAGATTGGATAGAGGGTAATCCAAAATAAAACTTAGGTAATAAAAGGTGATTCAAAATGCAGTTTACCCTAAGATGATAAATCTATATATGATGTTGGTTTAGTGCCTTTAATAAACTAAACTAGTTGGGTGGCCCGCGCAATTGCGCGGCTAGCACCTAAACAAAATCATATATTTTTAGTATGATTTTATTTAAAATTTATTAAATAGCTAGCTCATTGTCTTAAGAGTTTAAAAGACCAAACCTTATCATCCCCGTGTTTCTAATTATATAGTTTTTTAAAAGTCACACCAGTTGCTACCCCTTATGTCATCTCCTTCTTTATTTGCTTGTTCGATCTACCACTATTTCTATTCATTCTTCTTGGAACCTTTAAAAATTGGATCTTATAGTTTTTAGAGTTTTTTTTGTCACGTTGGGTTTCGTTTTTATAATTTCTAGGCGTCCCATCAAACGTTGCCATTATACTCCTCTATGGTCCGTCCACTATCTCTTCTCTTCATTGTCATTGAGATTTAAAAAATCGAACACAATTATCATTTAGGTTCATTTTTACTTTCTAGAAGTCCCGCCAAACCATCAGCGGCTTTGCCATTGTACTTCTCTACGGCTCGCCCGCTGTCTCCCTTCTTTATTATCATTGAGATTTTAAAATCAAACATGATTATCATTGTTTTTGTTTTACTTTTTAGAAGTTCCGAACCTTTAAAAATTGAACATTGTAGTTTTTAGAGTTTATTATCTTGTTGGGTTTTATTTTTTATAATTTTTAGAAGCCTCGTCACACGATGCCACTATGCTCCTCTATGGCCCGTATGCCGCCTACTCTTTATTGTCATTGTGATTTTAAAAATTGAACATAACTATAGTTGGAATTCATTTTTTATTTCCTAAAAGTCCCGTCAACCGTTGGTGGCTCCGCAACTATACTCCTATACACCCCGCCCGCTGCTTCTCCTTTTTATTATCATTGAGATTTTAAAAATTGAATATGATTATCATTGGGGTTTTTTTTTTTACTTTTTAGAAGTCCCAGCAATCACCTTGTTCGTTTGCTTCACGGCCTTCCTACCGTCCCTCCTTTTAATCGTTATTAGGATTCTATTTGGTGTTTTATTAACAGTTTTTATATGTTGTATCAACCGCCACCACTCTACTCTATTATAGGCCTGTTACATAATTTATCTCGTCATGTCTTTTAGATGGTCTTTTCTTTCAATAGTCTTTATTTTTTATCACAAATTTTAGCTATTTATAAATTGTATTCCAAATTAAAAACTTATTTTTCATTTTGTAATTTTAGAATTTTTTTTTCAAATTTTAATTAATATCGTATTGTGTTCTTTTAATATTTTTATTTTTTATTTTCAAGAGAAAAGCCCGTGCGCTGCAACGGGTGACAACTATTTTAGTCTTAATTAACCGTGAGAATTCGCTTGGATCTATATATTTTTATAAAATCATAAGTTGCGGTTAGGAGTCTGTTCGTCTAAAGTCAGCATGCGAATTTTTTTATACGACTCCTATATTTCCAAAAGCGGACGAACTTAAAAATCAACTCAAAGGATATATATTTTTTCAAAAGTGAACAAATTTATAAACCGACTCATACACGGATGACATACCAAAATACCGACAAAAGAACATCTTAAATTTTTCATAATAGTACAGGTTTCTTTTAAGAAATAGTAGAAGTAGAAGAGAAGAGAAGATTACGGACAAAAAGTCCTTTTTCGAGGCAATCGTACTTTTTTTTAAGGATTCGGACATTTTTATTTTTTTTATACGGTAGAAGTTTTTTTTTCTCTTTTTTTTATTTTTTCTTGCCTTTTTTTCTCCACAGATAGTCGGACTTTTTTATGGAGTCGGACGTTTTTTTTACATAGAAATTCTTTTTCTCCTTTTTTTTTCTTTTTTTATACCTGCAAAAACATCTTCAATTTTTAATAGTACAGATTTCAGTTGTTTCAAAATTGTATTCCTACTTGAACTCTCTTTTAATTTTTCTAATTTTGGATATTATTTTATTTTTTATTCTGAATTTTAATTAATCACATATTGGGTTGTTATGTGGATTCTTCTTTCAATATTGTTTTTTTTAATTCTGAATTTCAGCTAATTTTAAATTGTACTCCTATTTGAACTCTTTTTTTTTGCTAATTTCGGTTTTTATTTTTATTTTTATTCCTAATTTTAATTAATCTCGTATTATGATTCTTATATGGACTCTTCTTTTAATATTCCCTATTTTTAATTCCGAATTTTAGCTATTTTAAAATTGTATTCCTACTTGGACTATCCCCTTTTTTAATTTTGGATTTTATTTTATTTTTATTTTGAATTTTGATTAATCTCTCGTATTGGGTTCTTATATGAAAACTTCTTATAATAAGTTAAGCTAGTAAATTCCTTCCCTCACTTCACTACGACATTGCTTATTTTTAATTCCGAATTTCAGCTATTTTTAAACTGTATTTCTACTTGGACTCTTTTTTTTCTAATTTTGGATTTTATTTTATTTTTTATTTCGAATTTTGATTAATCTCGTATTGGGTTCTTATATGCACTCTTATTTAAATATTGCTTATTTTTAATTCTGAATTTCAGCTATTTTTAGATTGTATTTCTACTTGGTCTCTCCTTTTCTTTTTTTTTTCTTTTTCTCCGATTAATGTGGGAATTTATAGCCCCTACAGTGAACGTGGTGCCTCCTTTCAAAGCTGTTTTAATCTATAACTAATATAAATATTCATATTTTTCCGGTCGTCACCTCATAGGTCTGGTGATTTTTTCGTCCCCCTCGCCTCCCCCTAAATCCCACTCGGAATTCCATCACCCCCACCCAAAAAAAATTCCTAATCGGAATTCAATCAATCACACAAATAAAATAAAATCGGAGGAAACATTATACACACAAATATATCCCAAAAAAAAGATCAAAGGGGAGGTCGCCGTCGAGCCGCCGCTGCCGCAGGGACGTCAGGCCGCCACAGCTCCCCTCCCGCTAGATCCAGCGGAGGGGAAGGGCGTCGCCGCCGCTGGGACGCCGGCGGGCCGCCGACGCCTCCCCGGGCACCGCCGGTGGTGGGGGATGACGCGGCCGCGCTGCCGGTGGTGTGGGAGGACGCGGCCGCGCCGCGGGTGGTGGGGGAGCCGCCGTCGCCGCTCGCGGGGGGAGGGCGCCGCCGCCGCTGCTGCTCAAGGAGAGGGCGCCACCGCTGCCGCTTGTGCTCGGCAAGAGAGGAGCCGCCCCTGCCGCTGCTCGGGGGGAGGGCGCTGCCACCGCCGTCGCTGCTCGGGGGGAGGGCGCCACGCCGTCGCCGCTCGCGGGAGGAGGGGCGCCGTCGCCTCCGCCGCCGCTCGCGGGGCGCCGCCGCTCGGGGGGCGCGGAGGGGAGGGCGGCGAAGAGAGAGATGGGAGGGAAGGAAATGGGCTAGGGTTTCGGCGGCTGAGGAGAGGGAGGGGGTTTTGTTTCCCTGATATAGACGCTCGGCCGTCCGATCAAAACCCTAGAGATCGGACGGCCGACGTCGGCTAGGCCGAAATCGGCCCAAGAGGGATTGAGAGTGAGGCCACTTTTCCGGCCCAAGCCCAGGTTGCGGCCTGGGGAGGGGAAGTGCGCCCGTGCGTGCGCAAAAGCCCGTGGGCCTACCGGCAAGGGCCGAAAATAAGTCTATTTTTGGTCCCTCGGGCCGAAAAAAAAAGAGAATAAGTTCATTTTTAGTGCTTCATTTTTTCAAAAGCATTTAAATGCATTTATTTCGAAGCAAACCTAAAAGGAAGTATTTTCTTTCTTTTTCCAATTAAATAATTGTTAAATGATGTTTGTATTAATAAAATTAGCAATTAAGCTCTGAAAATTCCAATAAAATTTCAAAGAGCGTAACTAATCATGGAGAATTTAATAAAATTAAATTTAACCATGTCATTTTATTTCTCACACTTGCTTTACTTATAAATTTATTTAATTATACACTTACCTACTTAAAAATACCAAATATTTCAACGAATTTGTATTTTAATTAATTACATATTTTTCTAATATGTACGCTTCCCATTGCAACGCACGGGTACTTTTGCTAAACCAAACAACACTTTTGGTCAATATACACACTCCGTAATCACCCGGTGCAACGCACGGACACTTTTGCTAGTAATATAATAGATAGATAGATAGATAGATAGATAGATATAGATATAGATATAGATATAGATAGATAGATAGATAGATAGATAGATAGATAGATAGTTGAAATTATAAAAAGGTATCTTAACTTTATTTAAATAGTAAACAATTATGGAACCGGAGGAAGTACGTCCGGTGGGCTAGCCGTGTGGGCCGGGGCCGGGCCGCCGGCCAGCGTTCGCGACAGCAAGTGCGCGGGCGCAATGATCCTCTGGGAGGCCACCGCGCGCGACGCCCCCGCCTTAATTTTGACGCGCCTACGCACAATACAACACGTACGCCGCCGAAGCCGTACGTCGCGCGACTCTCGCGGCACGCAAGTCTCGCTCGCGCGCGGGTTGTTGGTAGATGCGCATGGGTGGCAGGGTTTGGCGCTGATCGATCACTCTAAACACGGGGGCTCACGGTGCGCGACGCGTACCTGCAGCTATAAGCTAGCCACGGGCACGGACCTTGGGTGTGTGGGTGGGAGACGACAGGACAGGCACGCGAGTAGGCTTAATTCATCTCACGCGTCATCGCTTGACTGCATGCGCCAAGTGAGGGGCCTTCATAGCTTGTACTACTATCATGAAAAATTCAAAGGAAAAATTAGACCGTCTTTAGTTCACCCCCAACTACCTAAAACTTTCAACTTTTCATCACATCACATCACATCCAAAACTTTCCTACACACATAAATTTTTAACTTTTTTTTTAAACTTTCAACTTTCCCCAAACTTCCAACTTTTTTCAGAAACTAAACACAGCCTTAATAACATTCATACAAAATGTACATATCAGTTCGTAGCATTTTAGTACAAACTCAACTCACACGTTGAGATACACAGATTTTTTTATTTCTTAATGTGTAGGTCAAATTTAAACTTGATTTTTGGTGGAGTGCTAAATACAACTATACTCTATATTATCTTCTTTTAAAAAAATTAAGTTTGTAACATTATTTACATTGGATTTAAAAGAAGAAAAATACATGAATGACGGAATCCACTACTTTTTTTTTTAGGGAAAAGGGAATATATTACTCCTCACAATCAATGTGTGAGATGAAATTACAACTATTCACCAAAATTCAGACATAGACTCACATCGTGCCTTATTTGCTAAGGTATGGCTTACACAATTTTGGTTACGATGGCCCTTGACAATTCTAATCTCCCTATTTCCAGCTAACAAGTCTTTCACCTCTCGGCAAGAAAAGCCAGGTCTGATTTATCCTTTTCCTGTGATTTGATCATGTGGATAGCCACCAGGCAATAAGTTTCTACGATCAACGGCCAAAGAGTCCATTGCAAAGCCAGAGCTATTCCACTACCCTTTAATATACGATCATACAAAAGTCGCAACCTATATGTGTTGTTAACATTTACTAACACTAGTACGTAGCACTAGGGTGCTGTTTGACTCTCGAATTCTACTAGTATCTTTTATTCTGTTTAGAGTATGTAGCCTCGAGAAAATAGTACAAAGTACTACGCAGTTTTCGGAATTATGAAACTCAGAAAGGTAAGATCTTTTTCAGACATCGCGCATACAAAAACAAGCTTGCAGTAGAGCGGTAGTAGCATTTGTTTGACGCAGCTAGGATCACCCTAAGATTCCAACCACTCCCTGTTTACCACCACACACAAACTTTGTTTACTGCACACTTAATTGCCCTTTTACCCATGCCTAATGACCTAATCTTGTGACCTTTTTGAACGCTCATAGCCGAGCTATAGCTACAAGACAGACAAGAAAAAGGTCCACATGGAGAGATTCCAAAGACTTGCTCAGTTTAAATTTCTCCCCCTATACATGCTACTCCATAAATCCCAAAATATAAAAAAATTAAGTTGAATTTGACAAATCCTAAAACCACGAGTCTATACAATCTCTTGAGATATACTCCCTCCAGGCTGATAATACTTGTCGTTTTAAATAAGGGTGAGGTCAAACTTTAGAATATTTGATTATCAATCATTTTTAAAATATTTGTCTTTCAAATATGGTGACTACATGTATAGATTAGTCTTAAAATGTATTTTAATAAGATCATATATTTGTTAACACTTTTATACATATTATAATAGAAAATAATGGCCAAAAGTTGTTTTTTTTGGAGACTATGCCATTGTCCAAAACGACAAGTATTATCAACCCGGAGGGAGTAGTACTAGGATGGTATAATAATACTGTAGTAGTATCAGCAAATAATACTACATCCTTTCATGTAATTTATGGCCTCTCTCTGATTTTATTACTGCCAATCCGACGTGAACGTGTAGTAACAGCAACAGTAGTAACAAACATGCAGTCCCTACCATCTTCTGAACCTGCCACACTTTGTCACCGCTTTACTCGCGTCCTTTCAGCATTTACGTATGCTACCTGACCATACCATGCCATGCGTGGTCCACATAACACATCGGCCATCATCCTGCCTCCATATCGACTCTCAAGTAGTGACATTATTACAACCAAAAAGAAAAGAAAAGAAAATCTCAACTGAATAGATGAGATTAATTTAGGTCTTAAATGAAACCATCACGAACTTGAACCATAAAGGCCAATGCAACTAATGCAAGTGCTCATTTAATTAACAAATACTCCTACTAACAAACATCTCTGCAATGATGCGCGGTAGAAGCGAAAGCCATCAGAGATGGTAGTCGTATAGTACTCCCCTTTTTGCAGGGGCATGCATGTGATGAGCGATTTGCATCGGATCAGGCTGACAGCTTTGGCGTTTTTGTGTCTCCTTTTGGCTTAAGATCTACTACTTCTACACCTCGATCGATCGCTGCTGTCCAGTGTACCAGAGTTCAAATGGCCTATTTACAGTGTAACAAAGTTTAAATGACCTATTTAAGATAGTCTAAAATTCTAAGAAGTTGCTTGTTAGTAACTAGTCCCTCCGTTTTACAATGTAAGTCATTCTAGCATTTCCCACATTCATATTAATGTTAGTGAATCTATATAGATTTATACGTCTAGATTCATTAACGTCAATATGAATGTGGAAAATGCTAGAATAACTTACATTGTGAAACGGAGGAAATAGTTTCTAACAATATGAAAAGGCTGAGCTTCCCAACATCTAACTTTTAAGTTCATATTCTAGATTCAACGACTTTTTGTCAAAATCTGCATGAAAAGTTAGATTGTTTGGTGAAGTTTCTGATTATGGAAGAAGCCGCAGGCCTGCACCTAACAGAGGCTCCCCGAAACCGGTCCGAAGACCCAAACGGTTGTGTTGGATCTTGTAGTCTTGCCAAGAAACCGGCCAAGCCCCATGAAACTCCAAATAGTATAAAAAAAAGTCAAGATTTGCCTTCAAGATATAAATACGAGCCCAATTTATTTAGTAGCTGCCATTGCAACGATGTGCAGTAATAAACTAGTAATAGTAGTATAGCTGTGAGCCGAGCCGTGCAGCTGCAGCTGCATGCTTCTTCCTCCTCCGCTATATATGCAGCTGAGCTGCACACACGATGAGCAGTAGTAGTAGTATAATTTGGTAGTAGTGAGCAAGTGAAACTGCAAGTGAGCTAAGGTGCAAGAAGAGAGAGGTGGAGATGGATTGGTACGCGTGGCTGGCGAAGACCGGGTTGGCGCCGGCGCTGGCGTACGAGTACGGCCGCCTCTTCAACCAGAACGAGCTGGAGCGCGGCGACGCCGCGCACTTCGACCACGACCTCCTCAAGAGCATGGGCATCGCCGTCGCCAAGCACCGCCTCGAGATCCTCAAGCTCGCCAAGAAGGACTCCTCCTCCGCCGCCGACGCAGGCGGTGGCGACTCCTCGTCGTCGTCGTACGCGCAGCTGATCGCGCGCAAGGCCGGGAGGTGC
Organism: Oryza glaberrima; assembly: GCF_000147395.1. Lineage (NCBI taxonomy): Eukaryota > Viridiplantae > Streptophyta > Magnoliopsida > Poales > Poaceae > Oryza > Oryza glaberrima. The sequence goes on along the minus strand of NC_068331.1, from coordinate 24,952,281 downwards.
ATCGCGCGGTGCGCGCGGCGGCTGGCGCGACCGCGGGGTGTCGGTGGAGGGAGGGGGTCGTCGGTGACCGTGGTGCCGAGGATATGCAGCGGCGACGACGCCGTCCGCGTGGGGGCAGTGCAGGCGGCGGCGGCGGCGGCGGCGACGAGGAGGAGGAGGAGCGTCAAGAAGATGGTGCTCATGATCACCGACGGCGGCGCCACCGCCGCGAGGGGCGGCGTCGGCTTCGCCGCCGGCCGGTTCTCGGGGTCGCAGAAGGCGAGCCTGATGTTCCACGACTGCTACGAGGAGGAGGACGACGACTACGACCACGAGGAGGAAGCGCGGTGCGGCGACGGAGCCGAGGGCGGCGACGAGGATGCCGAGGAGGAACGGTGCTCCGACGGCGGCGGCGGCGGCGGCGGCACCGACGTCGAGATCAAGTGGGACTCCATGTTCCAGGACCTGAAGCCGACGTGATTGAGTTGAGGCAATTTGATTAATTCGCGAGTTTGTGTGTAGCTTTTTGTGAGAGAATTTTTACATCTCTCTTTGTGGTGCGAGAGCTTAATTAGGATGGTAATGTGTACGTGTCTATTTGCTATGAGTTTAGACGATAATAATATCGAGCGCAAATGTTTTGAGTGAGATTAATTGAAGGTCAAAGGAATTTAGTATACGCGATTGATCGAATACCCACTGCATAACTATGAATTATTTTTTCAATTTTTTTTTAGCACAAGGCAGGATCTCTGTCGATCAAGCAAAGTTAACTGATGAATTCTCTCTCGTTCCCGGCAATTGGCTGCAAGCCTGCAATGTGCTACATGCATGATTTATTACGTTACATATTCATGGCTGTTAACGTTTGTTCATCGCAAGATTATGCGAAAAGTAACCGCTGAATTACAAGGACTTGTCTAACAAACATTCGCATGATTTGTGTTCCTCGTGAGCTTAAATAGAACTTCAGGATGACCGACAAAGGCATAAGCTTGTCCCCTCTTAACCAGTTAACATTGCACAGCAGACATCGTTAGTACTCCTATATAATGATGTCCGTCGATGTAAAGGCGCTATTATTTTAGACTAAAAAGGGAAAATGCCATGGCATGGACTTGGATGACACTGATCTGTTGGAAGAAAATAGTATAGCTCGAAATATAGCAGCAGTTGGGGGTACAATCGTTGGGTGACCACTGACCATTGCCTACTTGGTCAGGCTCTCTAGCCAGCGCATGTTCAAATGGCAGGCCAGTATCACTGGCAAAGCTACTGAAAATGACGGTTATGAATTATGATGCTGTCCAACAGAACGGCCAGTCACGTCAATGTTTGACAGAGAGAAGGGCCCCACGAGGGTACGAGGATATATCCAGCTTGGTAACAACAGACAGGCATAGACGGCACAGGATTCCCTTCAAAGAATGACATAAAACGGAGGTGAAATAGTTTGGACAAGTTCGGTGAATTTCTCCAAAATATTCCCACTTCACACACGTCAACTCATATTGGTGTAGTAAAGACAATTAACTGAATGCTTTAACCGCTATTGGCACAATTAAATAATCGGTGTGTAGCCACATGAACACGGGTGTATCAGTATTCAGTACAGCATACACGAGTTTTCGATTAGACCATTCAATATGATAGTATCCCTTTCATTCTTTCATGGCAGATGAAACCACATACATTGCTTTGTGGGCACAAATAGAATAGGGCCCGGGGTAAAATGATTGCAGTAAAAAAAAAGATAAATCACTCAAAATTGGGATGCTTGAAAGAAAAATCAAGAACGAGTAGCCAGGTAGAAATCTCCTGTACTAAGAAAAACATGTTTTCCCAGCTGGAGATCAATTGGTGGGAAGCCTTCAATGAAATCCACCGTAATCTGTAAGAACAAAGGCAATTTAAGGCATGAAGAACAAGTATTCTGAAAAAAGTTCAGTAGAAGTTGTAGATTTACCTTGCCATTCCCAGCCTGGAATTCATTCTTCAATCTGGAAATAGACCTTGACAGTAAATATACTTTTAATGCATCAAAATGCTCACGGTTGCCTGTTCCATCAAAGTAGACACTTATGTTACCATGCAGAATATAACAAAGAGAATGCCAAGACATTAACAACGAAAATAGACAAGTACACCCTATCAGATAAGGTTGTATTTACCAGCGGCATGGACAAGGAGATCATTTGTGACCACTGGAGAAACCCTTGCAATGTAAATGACAAACGACATGTCTTGTACATTGTGAGACTCCTCACAGATCATTACCTGCCAAACCAGACAAATGACAATGAGATTAAATGTTTTATATCCATTTCAACTCGTGTCAACACCAATTGGTGGTGATGATAGTGCATATAACTTGGTGTTCATGTAGGAAAAATCAAATCCTCCAATTGATAGAGATAAAAGTCAGTTAACAGTAAACTGAAACAGGGAGAATATCCAAACTCACTGCATCTGGTGGCGCCGCCATCTTTGGAATTAGTGGATTGCCAAGAGCATCCCTTATATACTGATCCTGTACAGAATTACAGTAGCTTTCATTAAGGATGTTCTGATTTATGAAACAAGAACCAATTACTTATGCCAATTTAGCTGACCTGTGACTGCACAATCTCTACTAGAGTATTCTTGCCATCGTCCATAGGTTTGTAATATACATCAACTAAGTCTGTCGGCTCAAGTTGCGCTGTCTTTCGTAACTTCTGGATTCTGTTCACAACCTGGACAGAAATGCTCAAGAATTATTAGCCCAGATCATGAACATCAAACTTATGACTGACAACAGAGAAAACGTATGCAATCAAACAGCCGCTGGAAGTTCATAGCAACATGAAGTCAGACATGACGTAGGTTAGGTAAAGATTACCAAATTCAGGCATCAACCAGTGCAAAAATACTACTAACACATAATTCTCAGTACTCCAGGGTGTCATACCCAGGAGTACACAAATCATATAGTTAATTACCTCTCGAGCAACTCCAGCTTCAAACAATGATTGATCAGCTCGAAGATCCAAAACGACTAACACATCACCTACATGAAAAAAAAAAGTAATGATAATATGACAAAATAGACAGATAGCATACAAACTACTCATATGGAAACATATTTGACATACCATCTCCCGCAGCATCAATTTCATTCTCTGCCACATTTGCAGGACGTTTAAATTGCCGGATCACCTAGAGGGTAAAATGTTTCAGAGAATTAAAGATGCAGCAGGTTGGAAAAATAAGTCCACTAAATGCAAACCTGTGCAAACTAAAGTGTAGCATCATGTCATTCATCATGATGATCAGAAATAATGCCCCCAAAATAAAACAAATGTCAAATCTAATTTTTAGAATAGGTGTGCTTGCAAACCATTTGCTAGACAGATATGATCTGGAAATGCCAAAGCAGAACTTGGAAATGATGTGTTTGTATTTTACAATATATGTAAAAAGCAAATCAATATAATCTTACTAACATATCATTCTGAGAACATATACTAGCACAATTACCAAATATTAATCTTCAAAACTGACATGCAAGCAATCATTTAAACCTTTAAATTAACATCCATCAGAAGCATGGAATGTTACCTTAATATCGTCTAACTTCAAGCAATGACCAAAGAATGAAATTTCTCCACTTTGTTCAAAGGCTAAGATCTGTTCCTGTGTCATTTTCTTCACTTCATTTGACACTTTGCCCATGTCCTTTCCCAGTCTTTTTCCTAGCACACTATGAAAATAACACAAGTGCTGAGCAGTAGATAAAAAAAAATGCAAAGTTTCTCACGCTATTAGGTACACATACCTAAAATTGGGTTCTGCCCGGAGAGAAGCATACAACATGGGATCATTACATGGAGTGACCGTCTTAACATTCATTTCTTCCATGACATACTGTATATTGGAAAGTAAAGTATGTCAAGACTCAACACTGAAGAAACATGTCCATTTATAAAATAAACACTAAGTGGCAAATATTGAAGATGAATTGATCAATCTCGTATTCTCATTGCTCAATAATCAAGATTATCAACTCCTAGAAATATGGACAAGCAGATTCCTTGGCAAATATTGATCTCAGGAAGGGACATGCCAACAGTGAGAAAGCAATGAATATGGAACATAAAAGTGTACAGGAGACTTTGGTTACAACTAATTGCAAATGCAGTCATATAATTCCATAACAGATGACTTATAGGCACTGCTGACAAGTACTTATAAACAAACCTCTTTTAGCTTTCCCGTTATGTCTTCAAGAAATTCATTGTCAGGATGAACAATCACCATCTCCCTGAAACTCAGATTGGTTAAGCCATATGGCAAAATTGAAGATAATATACAGAACAAGCTTTTATATCATGAAGCAAAAGGAATACCAGAAACAACACATATAAAAATATAAAGACCATCTGGTTTTCAACTTCAACCATCTTAAAAACATAATTATTGAAAATAGCATACGTACTTTTACGCCCATATACACAAAAAGATGAAGAAAGAATGTAAAACCGAACTAAACACCTAAAACACTTCGATGTTATGACAACCAAAAAGATTCCTAAAATTTCATGGCCATCGATTATCATTTCATTACAACAAAATGTGTATCACATGTCAATATATTATACAACGTGAAATTTTCAATTTCCTAAACGAAATATCTCTAGATTAAATCATTAGGAAACAAATCATGAGACTATGAACATACTTCAGTGGTGTTTTCAAGGCTTTGTTATGCCGTTCACGAATATTGCGGGCAAGATCAATGATGGTCATCATTCTGTTTACACTTTGCTCAACACGCTCATCTCTCTGATCATGAAGCAAAAAAAATCAACATGAAGTCACAAGTAATACGGGTGGAATAAAGCATAGTACAGGCTTAGATAAGAATTACCTCCCCAGTTGTGGAAGGGAAACTGCAGAAATGAATACTATCCTCTGGTTTAGTTGACACCTTTCGTAGGTTTTGATAGAGAGTTTCAGTAAAGAAGGGTGTAAATGGAGCCATCGCCACACAAGTTGTTACAAGTGCCTGCATTCATGATTAACAAAATGTCTTTGTGAAATACTACAAAGTACCAGCAAAACATACAGTCTAATTAGGATTTTTTTAATGCATAGAGTACCCCCAAAATATTACGTAATAGATGCTAAGGAGCAAGAAAAGATCATTTCGGGAGGAGTTGGGAACTTCTCCGCCCCGCGTGGATACCAAGGCGACTCATTAGCGCATGATTAATTAGGTATTAGCTAAAAAACTTGAAAAATAGACTTATATGATTTTTTTAAAAGCAACTTCCCTATAAAAAATATTTGAAAAAAACGCACCGTTTAACAGTTCGGGAATTGTGCACGTGAAAAAAAAGGGAGTAGAAGTTGGGAAAGGGTAGCGTCCAACTCAACCTGAAGCTATTTCACTTATCAAAATTAAGAAAAAAAAAGAGAAGTTTAATAGCAACAAGATTATCTGCCAACTGGATAAGCATTATACGTCCCGAAATAAAGGGGAGGTACATAAAAGATGATGAAGACTCCTTTTGGAGTTCTCAGCGGCAGGAAGACATGAAAATGTGAACATGAGATATTGAGATACATACAGCATTGATATTTTTATTCTCATCAATCCATAAAACAAACTTAAGTAGAAACAGTGCACTGCACAATATATACTTACGTGGTAGAGCGTCGAAAGAGATACTCTGCAGTCTTCTTCCCCAGTACGTCCTTTTAACCGTTTACGGTTGAAACGCACATATATATTAGTAAGATTGTCGATGTATTTAACCAAATATGGCACAACCTGCAGAGGTAAATAAGATAAAACTTTACATCAAGTAACCATAACATGAAAATAAAAATTGATACGTCTAGCAAACAAATATTCTAAGAGATCTGTTAAACATTCAACCGTGTAAAGCCGATAAGCGTCCATCTCCTGGTGAACAAAACTGACTAGACTTTCAGTTGCAGAGTTTATCCAGTGATCTAGAACATTTGATGACTTCAGAAGTGAGGCTTGATCTATTGGAGAAAATGCTGAGAACCCCTCAATTTCAAGTCTCTTGGCATTTTGTACAAGAAATCTATACGCATTATACCACGGCAGGAAGACATCTTTCACCTGTTCAATTTTAAACCACACAAATTTGAAGCAATGTTATTTTCCTCGGAAAGACAGATAGTATCCAATATACTGAGAAAGGACACTTACAACACCAAAAACACCACTCCTTTTGAACCGTAGAGACTCCGCTCGTACAACTGGAGAATTTATCAAATACAGTCTCAAAGCATCCTGGAAATAAAAGAAAACAATAAATTAAATTGCAAATTCTAACTCAGACATACCATGCAATTGCAAGCCTCAAGTCATTGCATGTGTCTTCAGACAGAAAATGATACAGAATATACAATAAAGCATTCATATCTTTAAAAATATGCCACATACCGCTCCGTATTCATCGATGACTTCTACAGGTGAAGGGTAATTCTTTTTACTCTTGCTCATTTTCTTACCATCCTCAGCTAATACAAGACCATTGCATATCAGATTTTTAAATGCAGGTTTCCCAAATAAAGCTGTTGATAACACCATCAAAGTATAGAACCTGCAGGATGACATCAAACCATAAATATGATAGATATAATTAATGAATATGCATATAACAAAGCATCATACACATTTTAGAACACAATACACAAGGATTCCACTAATATCATTAGCAGGAACTGAATTTAGTTTTTGCCCACCAAAATCTCATAAAGTAAACGTGATAAAAGCACAAGCATTACAGAATTCTTTTAATCAACACCAGATCATTGCTACCAGTTCACCCAGATAAAACATAAAATAGCATAGGATACTGTTTTTTCTCCCAAAAAGTGTAAAATATTATTGAAGAAAGAAAAAACTGCTATCAAAACTACTACAGACAATCCATGGTCAACCATAATAATTCATGAATAACATCACATGCCTTCTGAACAAGCAAAAATGAATTCAAGGTAAGTGTAACTAATTGTTCCACTTTCATCATTCATGATCTGTATAGGTATGTTACAAGAATACATGGTACATAATCATGAAATATCATCCAAGGTCATAAATGAACTGCAAAAGAAGAAAACGCACCCTAAAATTATTAGTAACAGACACAAGTATAAAACAGCTGTGAAATTTCATGAAGTGAAACAAACCATCCGCGTGTTTGATCCAATCCCTCTGCCACAAAGTTGCCAGGAAAGTTCTTCTCAAACAATTCACGGTTCTCAAATGGATAATGAATGTAGGCATATGGCATGGAACCACTCTCAAACCAGCAGTCAAAAACCTGAAGACATCACAGCAGTGTTAAGTAAGAAACATTTAAAAGAACTGATATACACAAGCATTCATATCTATAGCAGTTCAGACTTCAGAGGCAAAAACGTTCACATACATCACATGTATAACAATGCAACTAAACAAGCAGAAATAGCGAGTGACCTTATGGCATTCAGCAGTTAGCTACTCCCTTTGTTTCCATTTACTTGGTCATTATAGCATTCTTTTTTTTTTGTCAAAATACTTGTCGTTCTCACATTCCAAAGCATTTTTAGATACATCTTTCCCTTCCTACCTTTCATCAATGCAGTCATACTAGTACTAGCACTCCTCACAAGGAATTTTAATGCTTGCTTTGGGAAAGATGATTAGGATGTAAGAATTAACGATGGTAGCAATGTAATATGCTACACCTTCTAGTTTAGTGTGAGATTTGCTAGAGCGACAAGTAAATTGAAATGGAGGGACTATTTGTACATAAACTCAAAGACTTCTAAATGAACTTGAGTCCTACAGAGTAGAAACAACCTAAGCAAAAACAAGGTACTATTTAATGCTACATCAATTTATTAGCCAATAATAAGACAAATTGGTGCAATCAGACACAAGGATTTCTCACCAAAACAGTTTCACTGATCCTAAAAAGAAAAGGTAATTCAAGGAATTAACTGGTACAAACATAACTAAAGAATATTGGTGACAAAAACTGTGATATATTTCAAATTTCACTCATATTAGAGATCACTAACAGTGACGCAGGAGTAGCACTCACATGCCATCAGGTCTATTATCTCAAATGGGCAACAATTAGACAAATGTGTGCACTGCCACAAGCCCTAAAAAATATTTCAAGGACTTCGACCAATATGGTTTAATCCTATTTCATAAGAAAAATCAAGAATAGTAGTAAAACATAACTGCCAAATTGCATCCATATTTAGAGGTCACTAGAAACGATATTTACTGCAATAGTAGGAATCCTAGTTGTAGGTATAAAATACAAAGCAATGACTTACATCCTCAACTCGTTTGAGCACCCCATACTCCGGACCTCTGCTAGAGGGAATCGTGATACCATCAACATGGTGTCGGTGAAGATCATTAACCTGGTCATATAATTTCAGAAAATAATTTGTTCAGGACATGCAGAAATAGCAATTGATTATTGAAGGGACCAAAAGCAATGTTGACCAAGCAAAAGAGAACCATATGAGAATATAATTACTGTTTTGTAAAAAAAAAATATTTGCAAGAGTGGATCATAGCATAGTAGAGATATCAACCTTGACACCAGATAACCGTTCAAGTTTCTCAATGGAATCCATAACAACAATTTCTTCACCATCTTGGCTGATCCACAGCGGTAGTGGAGTCCCCCAGAATCTACTTCTGCTAACAGCCCAATCCCGAGCACCTTCTAGCCAATTATGGAACCGCTTTTCCTGCATACATTTGTTGTTAACAAATATATCAAGTTAAATATACCAGCTGATAACGTAAACTCAACGCTCGCAACAGCTGCTAACGTAAACTCTGCAAGTTTCATATTACCAGTTCAATTATAGACATTCGATGCAAATATTGCAAACAAGAAATGGTAAGACATGAAGCAGAACTATCATAGAAAATAAGCTATCAATGTCATTGATGGCAAATCTAGGTGATATGCAACAAAAACCAGTGCAAACCTTATCCAATTTTGTAATAGAGCATTGGCTAATTACTTTGTGTGACAAACAAGAAAAGATAGAGTACCTTAACATAATCTGGAACCCAATAGGTCTGCTTGTTACATTCCAGCAACTGGTCCCTAATCTTTTCAACCTTCACAAACCTACAGAAAAGCTCTTTCAGGCATACATTTCTCAAATAAAAACAGGTAATGGAACAGGAAAACAACAATGACCATAAAAGACAGATGAACAAAACCAACAAATAGGAACCACAAAGATTCAAAAGAAAGCCACATTCGTTCATCTAGATGGAATTAAAACATGATGAAGTTAAATTGAAGTAACTTCTACTATCTCCGTCCCAAAATATGAGTTTTGGGGTTGTACACGGGTATTAAGAAAGCAGGTGAAATTAAATGGAGAGAAGGTTGTGATTGGTTGAAAAAAAGGAAGTAGGTGGAGAAATTAAAAGGTGGAAGGTTGTGATTGATTTAAAAAGATAATGTAGGTGCAAAAGTTGTTATATTTTGGGACAAATTTTGAATGTTAGAAGTTGTTATATGTTGGGGCGGAGGGTACATCATGTACATGTGTTACAAGTATAAGATGGACTGCATTACCATTTGTGCTAAACAACCAGATGGATAGAGAATTATATATAACTCAAAGGGTAAAGAAGGCACCGACTAACAAATTTGCATGGTAGCAGCAGTAGATGCTTACCAGCTTGGGACAGCCCGGTAAATAAGAGGAGTGCCCGAGCGCCAGCAAAATGGATAAGAGTGTTCAATGCTCCCTTTACTGACAAGTCTTCCTTTATCCTGTTCACAAAGTTAATAATCTTCAGAATGACATCCTCAGGGATATAAAACTATCCAACGTATGCAATAAATATGCTGCTATAATATCAACCAAAACTGCTTATGAGTTATGATTTACGAAGGTGCAATCCACAGAGTGCAGACATACATTGAGAAACTTTATGCTATACATCTGATTTCCTTTTGTGTGCACCCACTTCAAGGTCATCCAGACAATTAACATGATAATGCATAAAATGCACATACAGGTCCTGACATTATTCCGGTACATACTAGCATGAGAATCTATATAATGCAATGTCCTACGGCACTAATTTATTAATCAAATCCAAAATCTATAGATAATAGTCCACATAAACAAGTAGGCAACTAAAATGTAAATGTGTTACATACAGTAAATGGTCCAAGGAATACTGAAACAACAGCTTACCTTAACAGAGTTGATGATATCCCTGTCAGCCTCTTTGACATATCGCCCACTGAACTCAGATATCTTTTCAATGAAGCAGCCATCATCATCAACGGCGACAACAAGCCCACTGGCCTGGATATGAAACAGACATCAGGAAAAAAACTGGAGTAAATAAAAACAAATCTGCATGACTAACCCACCATAAACTCCCTCCTCTAAACTCACACTCCCTTTCCCAATTGTTGCCAAAAAAGCCCTTAGATAATTTAATAAAGCTTGACACAGAAAATATATAAAAGTACATATTCTAGACTACAACACAAAGTAATGGAAATATGGAGAATATGCATATTTAGTAGATTGATAGGTCAACTGTCTCAACCTCCAAGGTCTTGGCAGCATGATAGTTAGTTTAAATACCCAAACAGTAAAGGAGAATTTTTCCAACCTCAATGATACCAGCAGCAAGACAAACACGGTGGTCATCTTCACCAAAAGCAGGAGCACAATGGACAACACCAGTTCCACTATCATCAGTTACGTAGTTATCCGCAATCACCCTAAAGGCAGTCTCTTGGAGCTCCAAGAAAAAATCGAACAGAGGTTTGTATCTGCAAGTAGGAAAAGTAACAGTTAAAAACAGGAAGCGCCCCAGATATATACTCCAAATTTGGCTATGGCAGTATGGCATGTTCCGTATTGTTCTATTAACATCTAGAAAACAAGTATCAGGAGTAATCAACTAAGCTTTTTTTTAAAACTGAAAAACAGCAGGGGAGGGCCCGTGGTTAAGATTTTATTAATATAACAACAGACAAAAGCCAAAAAAAAAAAGAAGGAAAATTGCAGATTTTGGATCCAATCCTCTAGTGTATACCAACTAAGCATTACTGATATTACCGCACAAAACAAAGTTCACCAATTATAAAACTAAACTACAAGTGGTACACATTGTTTGAGTAGCAACCAAAATGATCTCTCCAAAAGCATAGAGATATATAAACGTTGCATGAAAAATTCAAATAACAAGTGATGTGGATTATTCAGCCCTGCCCAGAAAAAAGCAAGTCCAACAAAACCAAACATGGTTAACAACTTAAGGAAAAGCGTCATCTCACACACATAACTCCGATATCTACTTTCAGAAACTGTTCACTAGTTCAGAGAAATGCTTCCTAGCACAGATAGTGTTAACATGCATTTAACTTTCATAATGTCATGGGAAACTAATAATAAACTATGAAAGTATTATATGATTAGGAAGACAGAGCACTCACTTTAGGCCTACTAAGGATGATCCTGGAAACTTTGCCAATAATTCATATGCTTCAGTATCCAATCCACCCTGAACAACTTCAGCAGTGCCTCCCTTAGAAGGTGCTTGCTTCTTTCCAGATGATTTAGCCTTGGCTGGCAATTGCCCAAGCCTAGATTCAGCAACAACATACACTGCTCCAGTTGACTTGTCCTTAACCTGTTCGCAACACAGTACACATCCTCAACAGAAGAAAACATCAACTTACAAGCAGAGAAGGGTGACAGTTGTATAGTTTTTTTCTGACTAAATGAATGGGGTGGTCTAGACATGGAGCAGAATAGGAAACAATAGTCGATAATGTCTTTCTTCTACAATCAATTTGATCGATTTATCACAAAAAAAGAAATAAGTAATGCAAGAATGCATCATAAAGTTAAACAAAAAGGGTCTAAAATGTTTTTTCGCAAACAGTAAGAACAGGGCAGTTGCAGCTGCTAGATTGACTGGTACATGGTTCTCTATACTGATAAATATGGATTAACCGGATGCAGCAATTAAATTATTCGCGGGAACTAGGAAACTACTATAAGATCCCAGGAGATATCCACTAAAATAAGGACAAGCATCATGTATGTGCAGCAAAATGATTATAGGATAAACAAGACAAAGCCACTTAATGCAATATAACACAGAAACCAATGATCTATTGTGTATAGCATTATGTATGCATTAGTTTACATAACATCCAGAGTTCAAAACTTCTGCACGTTTTGGATTTACTAGCGAGAAGATTCCTCAGAGTATTTCACTGGTTTTTTTGCTTAATATATCATCAGTGAAAGTTCTGTTCCTTGTAAAATCAAGTTTTGTATGTATGATGTTAACAGTGGGTAAACTTGACAGCTATAGTCTAAAGTTAAAGAATGGAAAAATAGCCCAAGGAAAAAAAGGAGAAGTACTAACCTTGACATACACAAGATTGGCATTGACACACAAGGCTAAGTTGCTTGGAAGTGTCCAGGGAGTTGTAGTCCATGCAACAAGTGCTGCATTGTCCGCATCACCGATAATAGGGAAAGACACCATGATTGCTGGATCTGGGACAGTCTATGGCATCATAAAAAGAAGTTACTACAAATTGCATAGCAAATTTATGAGCTACGACATGAACAAAGTCAATAACCAACCCTATAGTCAAGTGCGGCCTCAAAGTTTGATAGTGCAGTCTTGCATCCTGTACTGTAAGGCATCACCTGGGACAAGAACAAGAGCCCAGGACACATTAACTTTCAAGAAATTCCTCATAAAAATAAATCCATTAACAGAAACAACAGATAAAAACCAATCAATTATTTCATGTAATCACAATAGCATTATCTATAAAATGAAAAGCCACTTCCATGTAACCTAAACTCTGCTATTCATTCTTCTCATTGAGACATACCAGAACAATTCCATTCTCCACACATATAAATTCCAAATTCTAATAAAAAATACAGTTAACCATTGCATACTTCTGAATACCATAAAATTTCAGGTTCCCTACCGCCTCAGCTTGTCCACTTTGTAGCAACTAAATCATAATAAATATGCAAAGCAAACCCCGAGACTCAAAACCTAATCAGGCGTGAGATCAGAAATTTAACCTTGAAACCCTTGTAGACGAGGTCTTTCTCCCAGAGCTGCGAGAAAACCCACCAAACGGACTCCATGAAATTTATGTCCATGGTTTTGTAGTCGTCCTTGAAGTCGATCCACCTCCCCGTGCGCGTGACGACGGCCTCCCATTCGGCGACATACTTGGTGACGATGCCGCGGCAGGTCTCGTTGTACTTGCCGATACCGAGGTCGAACACCTGCTGCCGGTTGGTGATGCCGAGCTGCTTGTCGATCTCGAACTCGACGGGGAGGCCATGGCAGTCCCACCCGAAGCGGCGGGAGACGTGGCGGCCGCGCATCGACTGGTGGCGGGTGACCACGTCCTTGATTGTGCCCGCGAGGATGTGGCCATAGTGCGGGAGGCCGGTGGCGAAAGGGGGCCCGTCGTAGAAGATGAACTCCTCGCCGCCCTTCGTGCGGCGGAGCTGCTCGTGGAAGGCGTCGAGCTCCGACCACAGCTTGAGCACGCGCTCCTCCTCCGCGGGGAAGGAGAAGTCCTTCCCCTCACAGACGTCCTCCATGGCCTCCGCTCCTGAGGCCGCGACCCCGGCGGCGAATGGGGCTAGGGTTTCGGGTGAGGCGGCGACCGCGGCGGCCGCGGCGAATGGGGCTAGGGTTTCGGGTGAGGCGGCGGCGGCGGCGGGGGGGTAAGGGGAGGAGGGGCTTGGAACAAGAGAGGGGGAAGGGTTTAGAGCTGGAAGTTCACGTGCTGCGTGCGTGCTTCTCCTTCTCTTCGCTGGAAGGGAAATTTTCATTTCGACACCTCTATTTGTCGCATTTGTACAAATTGCTCTATTTTTATCGTGTTCAGTTTTTGCTAACTCAAACATGCCGTGGCATCGACGAGAAAATGGATATTTGGCCACGTTTAAAAAGCGGCTTCGTTGGAATGCCATCCTAAAAACGCGTTTCACTAAAATGCCAATATGAAACGCACAATCATAGCCACTTTGTCATTTTCTCTATTTTCGTCATTTTCAATTCCATTTTCGCTGGAATTCAGCTTGATGAGACCAAATTGCCCCTGCTCGTCGGCTGAAAGGGGATCAAGATCGAGCGCGGCGAGGTGGTCTTCGTTGCTGACAAGGACGTCGACGATGGTGTGGGACGGGGCGAGGCCAAGCTTGGCGGCGAGTGCGTGCAGCTGGCGGCCCTCGAGGAGAGCCGAGAGGAAGGCCGCTGCAGGAGCGCCCGGTGTGCGAGGTCCGCGCGGCGGGATTGCACGAGTGAGCGTTGGAGGCGGACGAACGAGGAGTGCGAGGCGGCGTCCCGATGGTGGGTCCACGTGGCCGGAGCAGAGGAGGCGGCGAGCGAGAGCATGGCGGCAGCGGCGGCGGCGACGACGCGCAGCATAGGCATGGCAAGGTCCACCGCCACTTGCAACTCACCGGAGCTCGACAAGATTGGGGCCGCGGGCGGTGGCAGCGGGCAACGTAACGGTGGCGCCGCATGGTGGAGGCGGTCGGCGGGGACGGCTTGGAGGGAGCGGAGGAGGTGGAGGTGGTGGGAGATTGGGGCGGTGGTGACGACTTCGTCGGTGGAGCCAGTGAGGAGGGCCGCCGCTGAGAGCCACCACGGCCTTGGGCAGCCGCATCCACAGCCGGACGGCGGCGCCCTCTGCCGACCACTTCTTCGACGATGGGCACGGGCAACGGCGCAACCTCCGGTGCCCACTGCCGCCACCTTCCCCGACAATGACGAGCTTCGACTGAGCTGATAAGGGGCAATTTTATCTCATCACCTAGTAGAAGAGAAAAAATCTTTTCGAAAATGAATAAAATGGCAAAAATGCCAAAGTGGCGGTAGACGCACGCTTCATATTGGCATTTTATCGAATCGCGTTTTCGGGATGGCATTCTAGCGAAACCGTGTCTTGAACATGGCTAAATGTCCATTTTCTCTGGCATTGACAATCCCAAATTTTCGTAAGTAACAACATAAACATGTCTCAAATACTGTAACACGTCATATGATACCAAAATTTACCAGAATTCGGTAATACCAAGTTTTAGCATATTTTGCTGGTACCAAATTATACAGTAGCATTAGATGTATTTAGGTTGATCTCTTCTCAAACTTTTATTATGATAGAAGTTTCTGAGTTACAATGTAGCATTGGTAAAATAATCTTTAGTTTATCATGTTGTATAGTTATATCTTATCAATTGTTGGCATTAAAAAAAATGGCGGGGTTAGTTTTTGCATCAAACTGAACACACCCTATATTAGCAAAAGGGTGCCCTTTCACTTGGATATTTTACTAACAGCCCATATCACTACAGAATCGTGCATATCGAACTCCTCAAAATTGCAAGAAATAACGGCACAGTGATGCGCGATACCATCATCTCAAGTCCACAGGATATGAGGATGGACGATTTTTAGACCATGTTGGATTTGGATTAAGTATGGTGACGTATATCACGATAAAACAATGGTTAACGGTGAACAAATAGTACTGTGCTAGCTGCTTTAGAAAATGGCATTTTGGGCGATGTGTCAGTACTATAATCCAGCTCGACTTTTTATGAGTTTTTGTTTTTCCAAGTCATTTTCATTCGTGTTGTCACCTTGAAACGAGACAGAATGGCTAATCTTGTTTGAACTCTCCGTATATACATTGCAAATACAATAGGAGCAGTGCATGGTGTTTCGTTTCATCCATGCACCATTTCACACACTGTATTTGATATTTGCATCAGATTGCTACGAAGCTAAGAACAATCGCTGCATTCCTACATCTACGCGCGGTTAGCTCGCCGGCGTCGCCCGCGGCGGCTTCTTGATGGTCTTATCGCTATTGTGTACCATCAGCATCTCCTGCACCGCCGCGGAGAGCAGCGACTAGGGCCGGCTCAACATTTTAAAGGGCCCTAGGCGAACTTCACATTATAGACTCTTTAGAAGTTAAGAAGTTAAAGGCTATTTGTTAACTTGTAATATCTATAAAGCACCAGTATAGTAACAGAAATAAACATTTCTAACATGGTAAATAATAAATTAAGCAGTTTGCAAGTTGCAATATAACAATTTGTTCTCAATAAATAATATCGATAGTATGATTGACAACTTAAAAAACACACAGTAGAAACAAAGTACTATGACCTAAAATCAGTGAGGGAAAAATGCATATAATCAAGGGCCTAGGCCTAATGAAAACTGATCCACCATATACCTTAATTTAATTAGCTTATGTACTTATGGTGCACTGAATGGTTGTATAATCTCTTGAACGGTTGAACCCAGAACGGTAGAACCCTAAGTCCCTAATCTTGGTAATTTAACGGGGAACAAAAAATAAATTAGAAGAACCGATCAATTCTAATCAGTGAGAAGGATCGATGGATTGGATCATCAATTCTAATAAGTGAGAAGGATCAATTCTAGCCTATTGGGCTAAATACCTATACAGGATCCCCCCATTTTAGCTTGGCCCTAGGCCATCGTCCTTATGGCCCTACTCCAGAGCTGGCCCTGGCCAGCGACGCCGCGCTCGGCGGCTGCTGCTGCAAGCCGTGAATAGCACCCGCCGCCGCCGCGTGCTCCACCTCCATGCCGAGCCGAGCAACCGATCACGTTCCTCCTCCTATCTCGCCCAAAATCTCACCTCGCTTCGCTGCTCTGAGCACGTCTGCGCTGCAATGGCGGCGACGGAAACATATACGTAGGCGCGCGCGCGGCCATCGGCTGCCGCACGCGGCGCCGCGCCCAGATACGGCGGTTCAACGGTGGATTATCCGTTTTCGCGGGCGGATGGATCAGGGCGCGCGGCGTTGCGGCCGGTGGCGCGCGCGCGCGCTCACGCGGAGGCGTGCCGGAAGTTGGCTGCGGACGAACACTCTGCACGCGGCGCGGCGCGTCGCCCGAACAGCAAAACCGCATTCACGTTAATTACCGTTCTTTCATCACCGAGCTAATCCATCCGCTCCACGTTAATTAAGTTGGGTTTCAAACACGTGACGCGTCCCTGAAGTGAAAACGGGTTTACCCTGGGTTGAGAAGGCCAAATTGCAGGGAAAAAACAACAGCCGCGATTAACAGGTTAAAGGAGCTCTAAAGCAGTTAATGTGGCACTGTATGCGTGTCGCCGACCGCCGCTGACAACATGTAACCTCCTTGTAACCTTTTCACCCCCTCTGCTCGACCAACGACTTGATAGCCACGAAACTTTGAAAATAAGAACAGCCCTTGCCTTGAGACGGTCACGTACGTCACGCAGCCCACGCTCTTCTTGGAAGCATCTCGCCGTGAGTGCCATCGCCGCCGGCCGCCGTCGCGTCACCATGCCGTACTACGCGCTGTTCGGCGAGGTGGTCATGGATGGGATCGTCCGTGTGGAACCCATGGGAGGGTTCGACGGTACAGCCACTGCCTACTATCTTCAGGTACATACGAATAATAATCGATCCCTTTCTTTCCGTTCCAGGATGAACTCCCTGTGTGCCATGTCGTCGTTGGTAGTGGTACTGATTCGTGGTAGTTTTGGGGCTGATCAAAGTGTTAGTTTGTTTTAAAAAAAGATTTGGTGTTTGATCTGTCTTAGGAGCTGTTTGGTTGGGCTGATTTTGGCCCGTTGCATCTCTTTCTTTCCACAGGCCTAGTAGAAAAAAAAAAACGAAGCGCGTGTTAAAAAAAAAGTTGCGAAGAACACCCTGGCCAGCTGCTTGGATTCGCCGCGTTTTTCTGATGGATTACTTATCTTTAGCAGAAAAAAAAAATTTGTTCACTTGTTCATATGAATGGTAGTAGTAGTTTAATGTATTGTGTGCTGTGGGACGTAGGATTCTGGTGGATTCCGTTACTTATATTTAGTACCAAAAATTTAGCAGTTTAACAAAAAAAAAATCAACACACTCACATATGCAACCTTCTTTGATCTAGCTGTTAAGCTAATTAACTGGAACCATTTCTATTTTGCATTCTCCAATAAAACACCCTCCTTATAGGTTAACAGTTAATTAGGTGGTAATATTTGTTTCATTTGATCTGCAGTTGACATGCGACGTCTGCCGTGGGGAGACTGCCAAGGAGATCTGTCTGTTCCCAGATCACCCCTGCCCTCACCATCTAGGTCAGATGGCATTCGTGATGTGCTATCCGACCTGTGACATACTGTATGGATGCATTTTCTTCTTTCATTTCCATCTGTTAGTTGTGGTTTCTAAATTTTTGCTTCCATCTGTTTGTTTGAATGTAGTGCAAGGACTGTGGCTCCCTGGGCTCAGTCTCCCTCATACCCGGCAAGGGGAAAGCCCTCACCCCTGATTCCAAGAACATGGTGATGTTAATCCATTGCGATGGATACATCCCTATCGCTTTCAGCCCGGCACCCTACTGGATTGCCACCAAGGTGAAGTTCAGCACTTTAGCTCCAGAAATTTTGGTTTGGCTGTGTGCGTCCGATTAGACATAGAGGCCGGGTTTATCTCATTTTCTTAAAAAAAAAAAGCTCCAGAAATTTTGATGAAATCCATTGTTCACTGATGTTTCTCTGTTGACAGGTCAACGGGGATCAGCATGAGTTGCACTTCTCCGAGGATGGGTTCGAGGGCTACGGCGACAATGACGAGCTGATTCTCACCAGTGCCAAGTTCACCGTCGAGAGGCTGAAGAAGGCCGAGGTGCCTTAAGTACATCTGAGGTAAGTACATATTCAGCGGATGGTTTCCCCAAATGTGCAATTTCTTTTGCATTTTTCCTAATTCATCTCCTTTTTTGTCATTGGTGCAGAAAATGTCATTCAAATGGCATATCAAGGCTAAAGACAGGGCAAATCATAGACTATCACAAGTGGTCATTGAGAATAATTTTTTGTGCTTCCACTGAGCATTTGTGAGAGGCTGGAAAGCGATGTTATCTGGATGATGAATGATATTTGTCTATGTTATCTGGATGATGAATGATATCTGTCCTTTCTTTTGGTGTTTGTCATATGCTTTCAGATCTAAAAACTCCGTCTAAAAAAATAACTTCTAAAGATAAATCTAAACAAATGCTTGTCCAGATTCATCTCTAAAAATTAGTTTTTTTTAAGGACGGAGGGATACTCCACATGCCTTTGTTTCTCGGTTTCTGTACACATATAAACCACTACCATCACACTCCCCTCGTTTCGCAGCCGTCTGGTAAGGCCGACAGAAAAGGCCCATCCTTCCATCTCGACTTCGGTTTGGTGTAGTTTTCAACTTTTTCTTCAAACTTCCACTTTTCTATTACATTAAAACTTTCCTACACACATAAACTTTCAACTTTTCCATCACATCGTTCCAATATCAATCAAACTTTCAATTTTTGTGTGAACTAAACACACCCTTCGATTATAGATTTGACCTGGTAGAATCCTCAAACAAAAGGCAGGTATTAGCAAGATACTAGTATAACTGAATAAACGTTCTCCATTCTACTATCCTGCATAGTAACTGACTATATGACAATTGACAGTCGAAATTGGAAGCCACACGATCAAAAACGAAGGATGAAAGGTAGAGCCAGGTATCTTGCAAATTTGATAGGTGTTGTCTACTGTATTGAATACATTAGGCTTGTTGTTTGTTCATATGTGCCAATTTCTCATAATCTTCATAAATTCCGGCCGGCATCGCCCAGTGGAAAAGAAAAAAAAACAATCCAGTCCATCTCCTTGTACTATGGCCCGTTTGGCAATTGCTAGACCCAAGTGCCTTCTTGAACGCCACAGCTAGCCTACACAGACGCAAAGAAGAATATACACAAATAATACATAGAAACAAATTACAGCTTAAAGCTGTTAAACTGAAAACCACTAAGGAGACCATAAATTTTATTATGAGAAATTTTACCGTCCTTAAGAAAATATTTGAGGTATCTAAATTCTACTTAAAATTTTTGGTAATACCTAGTATGTAAAGGTACTAAATTTTACACTAGACAATACAATATGGTACCTCTGGTATCTTCTCAAGAATGATAAAATTACTCTTTTATTATAGGTACCGTAAAATTTTGCAACTCCTGTTGTTAGTACTCCTGGTTAACTTCAACGTAGAACAACAATCACGTAAATACTGGAGATTAACTATATAATCTTAAAGATGAAAAAGCCTTAGAAATAACAAGTTTATATGTTATATAGTTCCAATAGAAATTCGGCAGAATATTTGAACAATTTAGACATGAACATAAATGTTAATAACAAAGACAATACAGTTACATCGCGGGAATGGAAAAACATAGGAATAGGAAAAACATAGCATTTTGATAGGAATACAAGTATAAAATAGAGTATTGCAAAATACAGGAAAAATATAGGAACGGCCATTTGATTAGGCCGCAGGAAAAAGACAGGAATTCGAGGAGAGATAAAAACTCAAAGGACTCACAAAAGATCATCAAAGCAGTCGAGTCTGAAGAGGAAGCGGGGAGGGTGCTGTCGGTCGGGAGCAGGAAGGGCGCGAGGGAGAGCGGGCAGTCGGGACTGGGGCAGATTGGCAGGAGGAAAGCGTGGCCGGCGACGGCGTAGTTGCTCAAGAGGGGGGCGGGAACGTGGCACGGGGGAGGGGGGGGATTCAGTGCTTGCTGGCAAAATTTAATAATAGTTTGATCTTATCAGATTTTTGATAGCCGTTCAAGAAATTTAGTTCAAAGCCTTTCAAAAATTGGTAGCAGTCTTTATGAAAAAAAAAACTTTCAAAACTACCCGACTTGGGTACCATAGCATTGGTATTTTGGTAACATTATGTTTAATTGGTTATCCTATCAAAACTTAATAACATTAAAATTTAATAGAGTTTAAAGTGGCAATAAAATGAACAAAGTCTTAACTATTTATCACAAATATGCCAGTCATTATTTATGTGACATGTCATGCAGGTAAGATCACGATCAAACAATACTTTAGACCGGATGATGTGGAAAACCAAGTTTAATAAACTCGATGCACGCCTAGTTTGTAAATTAGGTAAAACCCTGTTATAAATTTAAGAACTGATAACGCAATTTACTCTGTTCACTTTTTACGGTAACCGTACCTACATCTAATCATACGTGCTAATTACATGGCACCATGCTATCTCTCATCGTTTGCCTTATATAAAATCAACATTAACTAAAAATTAAATTTTAAAACTTAATTTTAAAGTTGATGTTGATTTTTTTATCGAAATTTATTTTTCAGCATTGGTTTTTAAATCGCTAAGAACATACGTAGAAAACTTTTACTCACAAATTATTACAATTTTGCTTGTATGGCGTATCATCCGTACATGCCCAAACGATAAGGGGGCTAATTGTACCTGCGGCTAATGTGTGCATTCAGCCTAGCTACCTCTCCTGTCGAATACTCGAATCACGTTCGTGCATCATTGTAACACGCGAAAATTCAGTATCCGACCTCTTTGGGACTGTTTGATAAGTCACTCGTAACTCATTTCATCCGATCCTAAACATCGTCCTATTTCCATTTTCCCTTTCCTAATCATTATTTTTCCGGTTCTAAAAAAACTCTCGGAGTATGATGTTTTATTTATAGAGTGGACTGAAATACTATTTTTCTTCTTACTATTTTGTTTTGCATAAGACTATGTTGGGAAGTGAGTTCTGATTTTGCTATATTCTGAGCATACTTCTCGAACTATTAAACAATACGTTTTTTCTAAAAAAATACATGTAGGTGTTTATTAAAAAACCAAATATTTTTTTTAAAAATATAATAATTGTTATTTAGTTAATCAACATATTTGTCCTCAGCTCTATCGAACTGAGCTTGGATTTGGAGAGAGAATAATAATCGGAGTGAGGTGCGGGAGCGAGAGTCTTTCCATGATGACATGCGTGTAACAACTTGGGTCAACGTGGCTTTCTTCTGGCTCACTCGTACTCCCTCCGTTTTTAAAAAGATGATATCATTAACTTTTAACTACATATTTAATTATTTATCTTTTTCCAAAACTTTATAATTACATAAATTTTTTTAATAATACGAACGTCAAATGTGTGATAAAAACGTCATCTATCTAACAACGAAACGTATCATGCATCCCATGACCCCGCCGCGGGCGCCTGTGCTGGCCGTCGATGGTCCGTACTAGCATCGTATCCACCGGCAGTCAAGACATGATCTATTGATCTCCGAGTCCAGTTTGGTTTGGAGAAAATTGATAGAGAGTATATATGGGTTTGGGAGCTTTGGATGTTCATATTCCAGTACCTGACGAGTTGAATTTTGAGTCCGAGTCGGAATTGGGAACACATCTGTCCAGCCAATAAATACAATCGTGCAGTCTCATTGGTACGTGTACCCAACCAAGTCACACCAATCGTTGATCTTAAGAGCAAGTTTAATAGTATAGCCCACTATTCTCCAATTTATCTATAGTCAATCTAATAGCTAATTCATACAATAGTTGCTTACTATACTACTAATATATGGTCTCACCTATCATATATACATTATGTCTTGGAGTCCGTGCTGCAGCTGGCTACAGATCTGTAGTCTGCTGCTCTTCTCTCTCATCTTTTATCTCATTAAAATATGTTTACAGCTGGCTAATAGCCTGCTATTGTACCTTCTATAATTTGTCTGCTGCTGCCATCTCATCATGGCTGGAAAAAAGAGGCAGAACATAAAGAGAGGAGACGTGTCGAAGCCATCACAACGACGGCAAGCAGATCAGCGCAGTAACGCCCTACCCGCGGAACAGAAACCCAAAGAGGACCTGATCAGCAAGCTCCCCGATGACATCCTCGTGCACATCCTGTCCATGTGCCCCTACGCCGACGCCGTGCGAGCCGCCGCGGTTTCACGGCGGTGGCAGCATCTCCACACCCGGCTCCACAACGTTCGGTTCAGCATGTCCGTGCAGGGGCTTCTCGCGCCTCTTGGCGAGTCGAGCAAACCGCGCGTGCAGAGCATGGCGCTGCTGCTGCGGCGGCGACACCGTGAAAACGCTTCACATCGGTTACCGGAAGGACGTCCCGTTCGAGTGCAGGTACGCGGAGGAGTTCGTCGCGCTGGCCAACGCGACGAGGCTGGAGCTGGGCGTGCAGTGCGCGAGGGGGCTCCCCGACGAGGACGCCGGCGAGTGGTCGCTCGAGCTGCCGCCGGCGACCGCCGAGCTGCAGCTGCGGCTGTACTGGTACGCGGTGCGGCCGCCCCGCCTGCACGGCCCCGGCGTCGCCTCCCTCCGGTGGCTCGCGCTGAACGGCCTGGCGGTGCTACGCCCGGAGTCGTTCCTCTCCGGCGGCGGCGTCGTCTTCCCGGCGCTGGAGGAGCTGCACATTGTCAAGTGCACGCTTCCGGCCGGCGGCGGCATCGACATCACGTCCGCCGCCATGCCGCGGCTGAGGCGCCTCATCGTCACCGACGTCGCCGTGATGAGCGCCGCCACCAAGGCCGGGATCGCCGTGCTCGCCGACGAGCTGGCGGAGCTCCGCGTCTCGTGTCGCTGCGCCACCGAGCCCATGGCGACGTCCGACCCCGCCGCCTACCACCTGAAGCCGCGGTTCCGCGCCCTCTTCACCCGCTACTCGTGCGTCCGCGTGCGCGCGCCCAGGCTGCGCGTGTTCGAGTGGCGCTGCTGCTTCGCCGACGAGGTGCGCGTGGAGAGCGTCGGCCGCCTCTCGGACGTCGCGGTGGAGCTCGCCGCCGGCCGGCTGCCGAGGCTGTGGGACGAGGAGAGCAAGTCTCTGTCGGTAGAAGACTGCGACAAGCTGATGAAAGGCATCCTACGTGGGCTCCTGCCTGGACTGCGGCCGCGCAGCTGGGATTGGGTTCAGAGGAAATGCGTCAAGCGCGATGAAAGGTGGCTTAGCTTTGAGATCTCAAGTGCCCCAAAGTATGATACTTAACTGATTACTGATGATAAATAATATATATTACTCCAACCGTCCATAAATATTTAACGCCATTTCGTCTTAATAAAAAACTTTTGTGAAATATATAAAACTATATGTATACATAAAAGTATATTTAGCAATGAATCAAATTATAGGAAAGGAACTAATAATTATTTAAATTTTTTTAATAAGACAAACTGTCTAACATGTTTAAGAAAGTCAACGGTGCTAAATATTTAGATACGAAGAGGATATTATTATTGTGTAGAGTGTTTGTGCCGAGTCAGCCTTCAATCTAACCTTGTTTTTCATGTACCACACGTTGCTTATGATACAGGTGGGCAGAATTTAAACGTAAATATTCGTAGAATGATACAATTATCACCACATATTGATCTATTTTATCAATTTTTTACATGACTAATTAGATGATATGAAAAACGAAAAACAATCCAATGCTTGTAAACTTTTTTCGTGACTAGGCTCTCTTCGGCAGTGGAAGAAGGAAAGAAAGTTTGTTTTGTTTTCCACGAGTATGTTTCCCGAACTACTAAACGGTGTGTGTTTTGAAAAAAAATTATATAGGAAAGTTGCTTTTAAAAAATCATATGAATCTATTTTCAAAATTTAAAATAATTAATACTAAATTAATCATACGCTAATGACCCACCTCGTTTTGCGTAATTTCTCAATCTTGCAATCTTCTCATCTCTCGATTAAATCATCACATGTTAGAGCCCACAAGATCGAAGAGCTAATCTCCTTATGGCCCCTAACATTTTAGGCCACAAGCCCGCCATACGGGCTGCTATTTTAATTGAGTGATCGATGATAGAGGTTGAAAACCCTTCATCCCTTCACGCAAAAATGAGTGGCGGATTAGCGCATGCCTAATTAAGTACAAGCTAAAAAACTTTAAAATAGATTAATATATATTTTTTAAAAATAACTTTCCTATATAAAAGTTTTACTAAAACACATAATTTAATAGTTTGAAAAGTGTGCGCATGGAAAATGAGGGAGTGAAAGTTGTCAGTCTAAACAATAATTGTCATCAAACTTAACATATACTACTCCGTCCTCTAAAAAAAACGAATTCCTAGTTGTCCAGGTTCGTAGGTAGGATTAGTCTATTTATTGGGACAGATAGGGTATTGGCTAGTAGAGGGTCCAATTTGACTACTCCAAACTATCAATTGTCGTCGAAAATCCAATCGGATCAAACTGCCTACCGCGTTGCTACGAATCATGGATAGGGTCATCAACCATTGTTGTACAACATCAATACATACAACTCTATCGTCACCCGGTATCTCCACTGCCTGGTCGCCAATGCCTCGAATACCATGACGTTTGCCGGCATCAGGTTGAACGTGGTCACCCCGTCCGCCGCTATCGCCATGCGGGCCGACATCACCACGGCGCACGCCGAGTCACGTTGGAGGCGGGCCAGCACGAGGGACCTATAGCTATGGTGTTGTCCCTGCTCCTTCGGCAAGAAGTCCTGGGAGTAGAGTCACAGAGCTAGCCCCTCCTCATGCTCCCCCACAACCTCTGTGGACACGACGGCGGATTGGTGGACCGACAGAGCAGTACAAATTGTGTCGACGGGTGGTACCGCAACTAGGGTATTTGGATGGTATTGGGATCGTTGGTACCAGGGTATATGTGATTGAGGTAAAAGAGATGGAGACATGGATTTTTATACAGGTTCGAGCCCCTTATCTTACAGGTAATAGCCCTACATCCTGTTGGCCGGAGCCGGCGTTGCTCTTATTCATCTGAATCACACAAGTACAATATTTGGGATAACCTATCTAACTATCGTCAACCTGGCGGCTAGATAACCAACTCGTAGACGATAACAGGGTAGTCTTCCTCCTCGAATCCGTACTCGGTGAGATCAGAGATGGCGCTAGATCCCTCTTGCCGGCTTCTGTAGGCACCGGATTGGGTTTGTCTAGGCTAATCTCTGGTGTCGAGATCTGACAGCGTATTGGTTTGTATTGGCTTGTGGCTTTGTGGCGTGTCCCCTTTCCTCCTAGGGGGACTTGTATTTATACCCAGCCCCTTTGTCCAAGTAGAACTAAGTAGATAAATATGGATACGATCTAAGTAGTCCTTGTCGTTTTCATATAGAACTCTACTCGTCATTCCTTATTCGGAACTCCTTCTATATACGAGGTTTGTTTCCGTATAAGATATGGTAAGTGATAGGCCCTGCCGAGTTTAGTCGACTACTTATTAGGTATGTGATATCCATAACCAAGACACATTGTACATGGGAAAGTGATTTCATCCCTCGAGGGGATATCCCTCGTTTCATTTATGCCACCTAAATAGTTATAAAAAAATTTGACAAAAATGGTAAGATAGATTAATATGAAATATATCACTCCACAAATATGTAAGACTAAATTCAACTTCTACAAATTGTAAAAAAATAACAAATATAGCTGCGAATGTACTATAACTATTTTCAACTTATTTTGTTCTTTTTGTTGCAAATACAATAGGAGCAGTGCACGGTGTTTCATTTCATCCATGCACCATTTCACATACTGTATTTGATATATATTTGCATCAGATTGCTACGAAGCTAAGAACAATTGCTACATTCCTACACATCTACGCGCGGTTAGCTCGCCGGCGGCCGGCGGCCGGCGGCCGGCGTCGAGCTCGCCGGGCGGCGGACGGGGTTGCCCGTCGACGCGCTCCAGGTAGAACCGGCTCGGCATCCACACGCTCCTGCGCCACCGGGCGTACTCGCTGAACAGCCACCCGCCGCGCCCGCACGCCCGGGGCGCCACGGCCTCGCTGGTGGCGGCAATGGCGCCGCCGCCGCAATGCGACCGCATCCACGATTGGCCGGGAGCGCACTGGTGCAGCGCGCAGCGTAGCCCCGGCGGGAGGCGCGCGCAGCAGCAGGTCAGGACCTTCCTCTTCTCCTCCGGCGACGGTGGCGCGCCCCGCCTCAGCATGCTCCTGGCGACCCTCTTCGCCGGCGGCTGCCACGCCCGCGCCGCGCGCTTCGGCGCTGGCGCCGTGGCCTCCCCCCTGTCCACGCTTCTGCCGCTTCCGCCGCGGCGCTCGCCGGTGACGGGCGGGAGGCGCGGCGTCGCCCGCGGCGGCTTCTTGATGGCCTTATTGCTCTTCTGCACCATCAGCATCTCCTGCACCGCCGCGGAGAGCAGCGACGACGTCCCGCCACCCATCGCACCGGGCGCGCGCTGCAAGCCGTGAACACCACCCGCCGCCGCCGCCACGCGCTCGACCTCCATGGCGAACTGGCAAGCGATCAAGCTCCTCCTCCTCCTCCTCCTCCTCCTATCTCGCGCAAAACCTTTCCTCGCTGCTGCTCTGAGCCTCTCCGAGCGTCTGCAATGGCGGTGACAGAAGCGGGCGCCGCACTAAACATATAGGCGCTCCCTCCGCCCGCGCGCGCGCGCCCGCGGCCATCGGCTGTCGCACGCGGCGCCGCGCCCGCCCGCCAGCCCGCTTGGCGCCACGGATGGATGAGGACGCGCGGCGTTGCGGCCGGTGGCGCGCGCGCGCGGCGTGGCGCGTCGCGTCGCGTCGCCCGAACAACAAAACCGTCGCATTCCGCCACGGGCAGAATTAGCGCGGCGCGGGCGGGGTGGTTAGTTTGCGCGCTAATTACCGTTTTTTTCATCGAACTAATCCATCCGCGTTAATTAAGTTGGGCTTCCATCGTGTAGCGCTTCCCTGTAGGGAAAACGGCTTTTCTATACGGCGTGTATACGGGTGAGAAGGCGGAAACAGAGAATACGTCTTCGAGGTCTAAGACTGAAAAACGCCACCACCAACAACACGCGAACGCTGAAGAGAGAAGTCGAGAGAACCCTGCGCCGTCGCCGACGATGGGGCTCACCGGCGGGGCGCGCGTGGTGCTCTTCGTCGTGGCGGCGGCGGCTGCGGCTCTGACCGACGCCGCCGATCAGATCTTCACCAGTTCAGGTAATCGCGTCGGAGTCTCGGCAAGAAATCAAGATCCGTCGTGCGCCCCCCATGGACTGTCCCTCTCTTCATGTCATTCTCGATCCAAATTCACCACTTGCTCGATGCGATTTCTCGGCGTATATTGATGGAATACTTGTCGATTTCATTATTCATTTTGTTCGATTATGATTGCCTGCTGCTTACTTCACGGTGGCCATGTTCATTTACTGCCTAGATCTAGAATTCTGTAGTTGAAGGCTGTTCTTTGTGTGCTTGTGTGATCTGAAATTGCTAATAACTGATGATTTGCTGGACCTAACTCCATTTGGCCATGATCTATTTATTTTCTTACTTTTCGATCTCTAATTGCTGCAAGAGGAAAAACAAAGCAGAATTGCACTGAATTGTTGCCGATGTCAGGTGCGCCGTTTGGGCGGAATTCGCGTGAGCCGAGGTACCATGTTGAGTTCCATCCTGTCGATGCACCATTTAATCCAGTAAGTCTTTGCTAAATTTTCCTCTGTTTTACAGTTACAGGAATAATCAGCTTTATTTAGTTGTCACAAATTCTGCACACTCGGTGATCATGTGTACATCTTTTAGAACCGAAGCTAGCAAGATCTGAACAATCCTCATACCTGCTAATGTAGCCTACTAGCATTGGTGTTGGTAATATAAAGGCATTGTCTAAACTGTAGTGAGATTTAGTGATTAGCTGTGATAAATAAACGATTCCGATCTAAGCAATGTTGATTATGTTTGTTGTAAACAATGTGTTTTTCATTCCATTCTCATCAAAAATTTCAGTTATTTTCAGCAATTGTCGCTCTTTACTTTATTCCAAGAACACTTCCTGTTATCACAATCAAAGACTTCTATGGTGTACTATGCAGGAGAATGGCCAGGAATCTGTACCAATGACTAGCCACGTGGGGAAACATTATACATGCTTCCTACCTGTTGAGGAAACAAAAACCATGAAGTCGATAATCCCACAAAACGCAACCAATGTTATCATAGAAAGTGAACGGAGAGTTAAGCCAAAGGATCCAGATGAATTGCTGGAAATTCTCAAGGATCAGTGCTTCTACAGGGTGAGATAGAACTCTTTCTTTATGCGGTCAGTAGCACTGCATGTGTTCCACTGCCTGATTTTATATTGACTGAACAAAAACTGATTATTGCTATTACTATTTTGACACAGCATGAAGGTTGGTGGTCTTATGAATTTTGCTACTACGGGAAAATCCGACAAGTCCACGTAGAGGGCGAGAAGGTAAGCTGCCCCATCCTGTTTATTTTCTTTGCTCAGTTCAGTCATTGTATTTTATCCTCTTTATGCACTATCTAAAAAATATCTGAGATGCGTCAATCCAAGAGTTGCTAGTTTTTACAGGAGAGACAAGTTCTGGCCACAGTTACACACTACATTATGCAGCCGACAGCTTCTAGAGCACTTGAATTGCCACGTAAAGTTTGTGTTGTTTGCAGGTTATTCAAGAATATGTTCTGGGTGAATATGATGCTGATGCAACTGATGCTTACTATGAAAATCAAACATCTGACTCTGCTGATGAAGATGATAACCTGATAGACACCTCTAAGAGGTAATATACGAATATAAGGATATATAAAGCAAATTATATCTGTAAGCTAAACCCACTTGAATGAATCTCTTTTCTTCATGTTTCAGGTATCATGTCCACCTGTACACAAATGGGACTGTCTGCGATCTCACTGATATGCCCCGGGAAACAGAGGTATGAAAAAAAAAAACGTTTTGTTTCTATGTCATATTAAGTTGTATGTTTGACTGCACTTGCTACTTTCTTTCTACAGGTTAGATTTGTATGTTCAGAACCCACTGTAGTGATTAGTTCAATTAAGGAGATCTCTTCCTGCAAATATGTTTTAACAGTTCAAAGCCCAATGCTTTGCAAGAATCCGTAAGTTTCAATATTCTTTTCTCTCAATTGTCTTTACGCCATTTCATGTTTTGAGCTCATTTTCCTGTTCTGCTTGCAGGCTATTTCAGCAAGAAAAACGTACCCTCTCCATTCACTGCAACGAGTTGCTAGCTGAAGCTGAAGCCACTGTGGATGATGAATCTCTTCCAAAAGAAGCTCAGATCATCATCCCAGATCCAGATGGATTACATAATTATGCAGCTTATGCTACTTGATTATGCATCATTGTTATAGCATCAGACAGTGAAGAAAATCATCTTCCGGGTGCAACGGCAATTTGGCAATGCTAACAATGGTATAGGTTGTTCGCGGAGCATATTATCCATTCATGTGAAGCAGGTTTGAGATCATCAGACTAACATTGATCATGAGGAACATTACGGGCGATGAGTGCTTCTGTACTAGTGCAAACGAAGTACTAAATTTCAGTGTCAAACTGTAGACAGTAACATTTTCTTGATATATGTTTATAGAAGAAAATCTTGTGATGCGGAAAAGTGCATGTGCAAACATCGTTTCATTGCGAGATTATGGTATTGCTCTGAAGTGAAGAAATATCATGTGCATTGAGAGCAAAGGTGTTCCCTTTTTTCTTGAGTGCAGATGACGGCAAGTCGGCAACACAAGACAGGGGATTTGCTTAATGTAAGATGTTCATACTAAGTCAAGGGATTTGCTTTAATGTTAAGTTGTCACACTAAGCCAAAAAGCATGTACTCCAATTTCAATGCTATGATAAAGAGCAAATTTGCTTTTGCGATTATGTTATTTGAGAATAGTACAATTTGCAAAATAAAGGTGATAAGAGGACTTCAAAATGCCATTAGAAAGCATACAGAACTAAACAAACTATTCTCCAAGAAACTTCGATCTGTACTTTAGTCAACTGTAGAATGGTTCAATGAATTGACTTGGCCTACTATACATTTTCTAGTCAAACCAAACATCGATAAGATCTTCGGTGAACACCATTAGTCAACACAGGATTTGGTTAAGAGTTGTACAAGTGGCGAAATTGCCTATGCTTACCAAAATGGCATGATCCAATTATCCTAAATTGAATTACTCCATCTACCCTAAAATATAACAACCCATATAGATTCGTTGTAATGTAGATGAAGATTAAGTACCAACATAAAAATCATTAGCACATGATTAATTGAGTTTTAATTATTTTAAATTAAAAATAGTTTTATATGATATTCTAAAGCAAATTTTCACATTAAATGTACTAAAGTACTTAGCATTTTGAAAATCATGCTAACAAAAACCGAGCTAAAACTTGCATCTTAATCAGAACTGAACGAGCCTGATGTGTCCCATTTTATATTAATTGTTATATTTTGGGATGGAGGAAATAATAAAATTATTTTGTGTGATATATATAAAATCCATCTAAATTTGAGGACGTGCAGTTCAGGGCTAGTAGTGAATATTCCACGCTGACAGACAGGTGGGCCACGCGGTAGGCAGTACTAGCCACTGAGTGGGACCCACCAGCAACCGCTGGCCAATCAGATCGAAGGGATGTATCCACGCCTCCCATGTGGCCGGACCGCGCGAGTTGCAGATCCCCAAATGTTACTCAAGTACATACCCACAACCACTGATTGCGTGGACCCCACGATCCTATGGGCCCACATGTCATTGGCTAATCTAGTGGGTACATTGAATCGCTGGGTTGGTGGATCTAACCGTACTCGGAATTAACGTAAATTGACTATCCTCTTTAGTTTATCGGATACTTTTATGAGAGAGAAGGAAGAACAGAGAGAGAGAGAGAGGAGGGAGAAGAAAAAAAATAATCGAAAAAAAAATAAAATAAAGAGAGAGATAGAACCCCAGATCTCTCCACAGTTTCAACGCCTCAAATCTCTCAACTCTCGTCCCAATCCTTAGGTACACGCCTCCCTCTCTTTCCTCCAATTTTTGTTCGGAGGGAGGACGAATTTCAGTTCTTGTTTCTGTTTCGATCTCCAACCAAATCTGGCCCAAGAAAATTTGAGTTTCTTGTGCGGTAGATGCCACCAATGTGTGCCAAGCCCCTCTGAGATCTCACCGGCTGATCAGCTGATGTAGTTTGCAGTCGAATTTTGTTCCGTTTTTTGGGGCAAGATTGTGTTCTTGGAGCTGTAGATTGGTTATACATTTTTTTTTCCATTTCTTGGCTCAGTTTTGTCCATTCGACGAGGAATTTCTCGTCGTGTTTGTTGTTGATTGATTGATCCAATCTTTGATGCGCCAAGAAGAAAGATGAACACGAATTACTCGTCCCTCCCATTGACCTCCATCGAGCTCCAATCCAACCAGCGCACATCCGAGGTCGCCAATGGCGTCGGCTACAACGGCCACGCCAAGATCTCCAAGCAAGATTCGTTCCTGGTCGACGGGGAAGACGTCGACGGCGATGCCGCCGGCGGCGGCGGCGGCGAGAACGACGACCTGCCGCTCATCGGCGACGGCCCCGCCGGGCCACCCGAGGGCTCCGGCGTGCCCGCCGCGGTGTTCAACCTCGCCACCTCCATCATCGGCGCCGGCATTATGGCCCTCCCGGCCACCATGAAGGTTCTCGGCGTCGCCGTCGGCCTCGTCTCCATCCTGGTCATGGGGATCCTCTCCGAGGTCACCATTGAGCTGCTCGTGAGGTTCGCCGTGTACTGCCGCGCGCTGTCCTACGGCGAGGTGGTGCACAAGGCGCTCGGCCGTCCGGCGAGCATCGTGGCGCAGATGTGCGTCATCATCAACAATGCCGGCGTGCTCATCGTGTACCTCATCATCATCGGAGATGTGATGTCAGGGTCACTGAAGCACATTGGTGTCATGGATCAGTTGATCGGGCATGGCGAGTGGGATAACCGGAGGCTGCTGATCTTGGTGGTTCTTGTGATCTTTCTCTCCCCGTTGTGCGCGCTCGAGAAGATCGATTCGTTGAGCTTGTCGTCTGCTGCATCGGTCGCGCTTGCTGTCATGTTTGTGGTTGTGTCATGCATCATTGCGCTGGTGAAGGTTGTTGAGGGTAAGATCAGTATGCCGAGGATGGGGCCGGATTTTAGCTCGAGGGCAGCAATGCTGGATTTGCTCGTCGTGATACCGATCATGACGAACGCCTACATCTGCCATTTCAATGTTCAGCCAATCTACAATGAGCTCAAGGAGAAGACACCTCACAACATGTACAAGATTGGGAGGATCACCACTGTGCTATGTGTTGTGGTATATGCACTGACTGCGGTCTCAGGGTACCTCTTGTTCGGCGAAGACACTGAATCTGATGTGCTCACCAACTTTGACAAGGATCTCGGGATCAGATTCAGCTCAATCCTTAACTTCATTGTCAGGATTGGGTATGTCATCCATCTGGTTCTCGTCTTCCCGGTTGTCCACTTCTCGCTTAGGCAGACGGTGGACTCGTTGATCTTTGGCGAGTTAGCGCCCCATAGCAGGAAAAAGATGCTCACCTTGACAGTGGTGCTCTTGGCACTCATCTATCTTGGCTCGACGATGATACCAAACATCTGGGTGGCCTTCAAGTTCACCGGTGCGACGACGGGGTTGGCACTGGGGTTCATTTTCCCGGCCCTTATTGCATTGAGATTGGACAAGGAAGGCAAGTCTTTAGGTAAGGGTGAGAGGCTCCTGTCAATTGTGATGCTTGGTTTGGCCATGGTTGTTAGCATTATTGGAGTAATTGGAAATGTATACAGCCTGAGGAGCAAGTCTGCATGATCTATCATGATGAACAATTTAGTAGGGTTAGTGCATTGCCATGGCAGTCATACAGACTGTATTAGCATGGTCAGATACAGAACAATTTAGAGGTACTACTTGAGCAAAGCTCAGATACATTTTGTTTACCTTTAGAGGTGCAGGAGCATTTCTTGAAGGTTTTTGTTTTTGGGAGCTTGGACTAGATTGACAGATTCTTTGATGTATTTGCATTTATTGGTAAGGCAGCACAAGATGATAAGAAGCTGGTTGTGTTGTACTGCGAGGTTGTTGCCTGTCTACTACATGAAAAGAAAAGAAATGATATGTTTGGCACTTGAGTTTTCAGGCGTTTTTCATAAATGTTCGGGAGTAGTGGAGTATAGAGCCTGGAGATCATTTTCACCGTTGAAACCGTAGGCCAGAAAATTACTGGTTTAATTTGCAGTCGCTTGAATGTAATGAAATTCTCCCCCATAACCTAAGATAAATGCTGAGTTGCACACATTCTTATGTTTTTTTTGGAAGTACAAGCCCTCTTAATAACCAAAGTAAACAACGAAGCGTCGACCGAAATGTCCGAAATATTGTACTCTTGAGATCTCTCCAAATTAGTTGTATGCATACGAAAACTGAGCATCATGTAGGTTAGAGAATAGAGAGATCCTATCAGGGCCATCGCCATTGTTCTCGAGAAATCAAAAGTCTGTCACGATAGTTTTGCTGAATGCTATAGCACCCACCAAAAATTAAAATATCAATCATGACATTCCTTTTCTTTTTTGTTGCAAAACGGTGTCGATACATCAGTAATTCAGTATGTTACAAAAGAATGCAACAATAAATAACAGAACTACAAAATTGTTGTCTCATGATCCTGAAGTACTGCTGGTGCATATCGTTGTCAACAGCACGCAGACGCCTTGTAGCTTTACCCTGAATCCCTGAGTCCATGACAGACGGTATGGTAAGACAGAAGAGAATGGTACAACAGCCACAAAGAAGCCCCACACCAACCTGCGAGTGACAAGGAAATAATCGAGTTATGGAAGATAAACTGCAGAAGAAACCACCTTTCGCTACTACTAGATAAACATAATGCTGGCAGGCCGGTATCTGAAAATATTTTAGCACCAACTAATTAATACAAAATAGTAAATCTTTTGGCAAAAGCAAAGATCAAAACAAGCAGTATCGGTGAAAGAGACGAAACCATTTGGCATATCAAATGACAAAGAAATCACCTGCTACTAAAACTGTGAGTTGCTGAGGAATGTAACCATGCATCGTGCACTCTGAAACACTTTGTCTATCTTCTGCCAAACTAAGCTCTGGACATCTAGAAGCTTCTTCACTTTGTCCTGAAGCATTGAGTGACGCCGTATCGTTTCACCATGTATCTGCTTCCAGGAAAGGCAAAAATCAAGTTTAGGAAAAAAAATACATACCATATATACCCTGTGAGAAATTTTCATAACAGAGTTTTTTTATTCTTTTACAAAAATAACAGAACAGAGTGAACAATATATAACAGTGTATACCTTCAAAAACAATTTGAGAACAGCCTGAACAAACTCAAAGTTATTCCTGCAGGAAAGCTCATGTGTGAAGTAGTCCAACAGCAATGAAATGGATTGAAGTTCAGGTCTCTGCTCCAAATTTTGTGGCTCATCATCGATTAACTGTAGCACTCGTAGTTCCATATCTAAAGATGATGGTGATAAGCCTTTTAGGTAGTCAGTAAATGCCGAATCTGTAAAACAGATCAAGAGTCAGCATCTCAACCATGACAAGCATCAGCAGCACAGGCCACAACACTAACAAATATCTCCCGGTTTTGACCATGCTTCTGTCGGCAAAATATGGCACTACATAACGACTTAATAGAAGCAGCAAGTGAAGTATGTGAAGCAACGGTATGGACAGCATCTCCTTGTAGTCTAATCAATGAGCTAAACCATGAAATAAGGTAAACTTGAGCAAATATGCCTATAAACACTCACAATTCTTTGTATCTCCACAGGATTGTAACAGCCGACTAAAGTGAGAGGAGAGGTCAGCCATTTTTTTGTGACTTGTGTCCTCAGTACTGCTGTCTGTTTCTTTACTGTTCGCCGCAGGCTCAAATAATATCTCCCCCGAAAGGGATGGAACTGTGGGCAAGAAAAAAGGCGCCTTCTCAGGTTTCTTTGGTGGCTCAATTGGTTTATTCCGAACCTGAAGACGCAGAAATATGATGAGAACTTATTTAGTTGTTCCTTTAAACAAAAAAAAACATTATAATTCAAAGTAGCATAGTGATGCAGGTCACACAATTGTCACTTGCAATGTAAAAAAGTATACCTTTATAATGTCAAGATTCGCCAGACTTTGCCATTGACTCTTGGGAAGCAAAGAGAGGGTGATCATATTTGGTATTTGGTGATCCATTATAACATAAGGTTTAACTTTACTTTCTTTTGAATCTTCTGAAATATGAATGGGCTCTTCCTCAGATTTTTCTGTTGATGAAACAGTGGGCAAATGCACATTTCTGACATGTTTACCACTTGAATAATTATCAACATTTGTTGACGGTGAGAACAAAGCTTGATTAACCCTGTCAAAATTAGAAAGAAACACAGCGGATTGTATATCAGAAAGAATAAAATACAGAACACTGCATACTATATCTGTTATTCATAATAGTATAATATTCTGGAGTAGAAGGGAACAGCTACAAGCTACCACATTCAAGTGGTTCTAACCACAGCGCCGACATTCAAGCAGGCCAACGTATTTTCAAGTGAATATTACGAGAAATTATGCCACTAAGAGAAGTCCAGTTATCAACTGTGCCACTTTTTTCCATTGGTCCATTTGGGAACTTCTCGCTTTGCCATTTTCACCCCACCCCATCTGGACAAGGGGTTTTGACCAGCTATGGCATGCTAGCTGCTGAGGACCGGAGGTGACAGGAAGGGGCTGCCACTAGAGGCACAATGGTTGGTACTTGAGGAAGGGAATAAGACAAGGGGTAGAATGGCACTTTGGAGGCTCTGAACAGACAGAACTTGATGGGGATGGTAGAATGGTACTTGAAGGCTCTGAACAGACACGCAGACAGAATTTGATGGGATGTCAATACTGAGGTGGTTTGTTAGTGGCAAAAACAAGAATGGGAAGACACCATTGGGAAGAAAGTACTTTGTTGGAAAACAATGTGCAATTGGTTAAGTTGGCCCCACATGATGTGCTAAAAAACCAGCACACTGGAGACTGACTTACGAGAGCAAATTTTCTCAACGCTGTGCTGATAATATTTCAAAAACAAAGGTAGATCTTCCAGGATGAACCTCATCCTCTTTTGTACTCTGAGGTGGTTTGATTGTTTACTTGCAACTGATGGTACATAATTTCAGTACCATGTCATCAACTACAGGATGGACAGATAAAATTGTTTATTTGCCAAATGAGCCATGTCATGATTTTGCGGGAGTAATAACAGATGGAAAGCTTATCTAATATTTTGCTAAATGATATCTCCAAAATTAACTTAGATCTGCATAAAAGGTCTACAAAACGAACATGGTGAGCACAAGTAAATGCTAAAGAAGCTTACCAAAGATAGACACCATTTTGATCAACATGGGTGGTTGCCAACACATCCATATTAGGAGACATAGAGAGAGATGTTATAGATACATCGACATGCATTGCATCAATCTGCCTTGCTAAACTGATATCCCATATTCTAAGAGTCCCATCCATACTCGATGAGATGAGCCATTTTCCATCCTCACTGAAACACAAATCAGTAACACGGTCCGTATGGCCTTCGAATCTACGGACCATTTTCATTGCTACTGTATCAAACAATATAAGCACCATATCATCTGCTACAGTAGCAAGAAGACCTGACATAAAATAGCATAAGACTGTTAATTGGGCATAGAATTCTACACGAGAATAATCAAATATGTTAAATACTACCATTTGCCCGGTGGTATGCAATCTTGGTGACAGATTTACCAATATCCAGTCTGGATTTTAGCTTGCAACTTTTAAAATCCCAAACCTGCAAGAGGGGACAATCCTATAGGTAAGTAATATTGTCATGGATAAAAGTTCACATTATACTTGTAAAGATAAGTTCAAACATATGCAGACAAATAGCTGGTATTTGCAGCAATATGCAATTCCTTATTGTAGGACTAGAAGATCAGCATTAAGAATCAAATTACCCAGCTGAGGACATAAAGATGAAACAAAGTGCACAACACCACTCTGTAAAATGTGCAGTAAAAGGCTGTTTGTAGTTTGTATAATTACAGCATGCCACAGGATTTACAATAGAATTAAAAAGCAAGAGAGCATGGAACCTTAATATCACCACCGTATCCAGCACTAATAAGAGAGCCATTTGTAGCATCACACGCTAATCCAACAACTTCTCCGTCATGTGCACGCTTAATTGCCAACGATGTATCAATATAACTGCCACGACTAATCCCCGATTGCAGGTTAAATTTTTCGATCCAGCCACCTTCAGTGCCCAAGAAAGTAAAATTTCCACATGCACTTATTGCACAAGCCTGTCAGAAAAAGATTAAAAAACAAAATAATGGAACACTTGTAAACTCCAACTTGTGAAAGCTAATTCAAAGAAAGGTCACATTGATCTAGTCTAAAATGAAAATTCCATACATGCAATTTAAGAAAACATGCATTACCTTAATTGGTGACTTGCTGCCTGATGACGGTGTCAGAATATGCTCCCCAATGACAAAGTTCTGTAGACGCCATACATACGCTTGTGGAGTATCCGTATGGCAGGTAACAACGTTACACCAATCACGTGAGCGTATCTCAGCTGATAACAGAAGCAGAAGGTTTCTCAGCTTAAGTTATAGTTTTTTTTTTCATACAGGCAAAAATATAAAAAGAAAAGGGTGCAAATCAGCAACCAGTTTACAATGCACAGCTGCCAAACATAATGAAACACTTTGTTACACAAGCGCTAAGCAAATGACCAGATCAAAGATGTTGGAGGACATAGTTTCTGGGTGCCATTTTCATTCCACAAACATAAAAAGCATTTATTAAAATATTCACATTGCAATGTCCTAATAGATTATGAATACTGACAGGCAATATTAAAAGGCCCCAATTGGAAAATCTTCAGAGGTCACACTTTCATTGACTTTGACAAAGGTCATAGCAGCAGTAAAATCAGATAGTTCTGAAGAACTAAAAGAAACTGCACTATGAAATGGGGGTCGTCTGTTGTACAATAGGCATCCTACATCTTACTACAAAAGTTTATCCACTTCTTCAACTCTTATTTCTGTTGCCGCTGCTCTCCACATGTGCTCCTTTGTAATGGCATGTTTATAATTTCCAGAATGTAGTTGTTTCCATTGGAATACAAGCAATTTCTCTACCAAGGAGAAAAAAGGGTGCACTTCCCTGTCTGATGCTACTTTCAATGGACATAGTACTGGTAGAATATTTATTGGTAGCATAAAAATAGAAAACAGTATCATTACTGCCAGTGACTTGTATTTATTCAGAAAAACAGAAGTGGAAGAACAGTATCCCTATATATGTCATTAGTAAAAGCAACAGAAGTATTGCAAAGACCAAAAGAGTACCACAATCAAATGCAATAACTGGTTTCAGCTTGATCTCTTCCTCCTGCATGACAGAGAAGTTTTAACATCTTAGAGAAGGAAAAACAAATAGGTAGGGAATAAATGTAGTAATCAAATCCATACCTTTAATCCAAGCTTTTTTGCCCTTTTTGACACATGTCTTTGAGAAAGTTCTCTGCTTTGTTGATCCTGTCAACAAATAGTTGTGTCAATAGAATTAAATAGTGAGCTAAGCTAACGTTTCCTTTTTCTCAAAGAGGCAAGGCATCCTGATAAGAACGTAAACATGCAGGATTCAGCGAAAACCAAACGCATCTGATGAATAGTATTTCCATAGTTCACTCAACACCTCAACAGAAAGAAAAACAAGGAAGAATGTCGGAAGTGATAGGAATTGAAGTTTCATTTCTGCTCTCACTGCTATGCTCATATTGTTGTCACACAGAAATATCCACCTTACTAATGAAGGCTAGGATAGATTCAATTTTTTTAGAAGAAAATGGGAGCAGACCAGTTAATAATAAAATAATAGTTATAAAGGTGTAAGTCCGCTGAAACAATAGTATGCCTAAAACATGAATAAACTTATAAAAGGTCACATGCCTTAGCATGGTTGATCAGAATAGAACCATTATACAGTTTTATTAGACCAGAGAGTATTGAAGAAATGACAAATAACAGACTCAGCATCCTAATTGATGTAAAAACATACACCTAGAATGTTAATCATGATGTATCACCGCCATGTTCCTAATAAGTTCCTCGAAAGTAGGAGATGTGCTTCATATAAAAGTTAAAGACAGTGAGTTACCTGGACAACTGAAAAAAGGCGAAAGGCACGATCTTGACCAGCAGATAAGATGCATTTTCCATTGCCGTAGAATCTATCGACAGAAGTATGGTTACTACTAATAAAATATCCAACTGATTTTTTTTTCAAAAAAAGCAAGACATGATTGAAACATTTATCACCTAATGCACCGTGGTGGAGCACTATGGCCACTTCGAAATCGTAACAAACGAGCATCTCCATCATTAGTATCAAATATCCACATCTGGTAAACAGCATATTAGATTACTGGACTATCAAGATAAACTGATGTAACGTTTTGCAGCTGATAAAACTTTATTTGACATGGTAATGCCAATTCCAGACCAGTATAAATTTCATCTTTCCTGGCTAGTTTGTTTCTAGTGAGGATCCTGGAATACCTCACTAATAAAAGGCTAACACTGAAATACCATAGACATTCAGGAGAGTACAACTGGTTGGTGCAGCACAAAGGCACGATTTTAATGTGCTGAATCATTCTCACCGCTACTAAGTGTACAGTTGATGCCTCACATCTGGTTAAGTACTAGCTGCATGCAGCTTTGGACCTTTGCATGTTTCTGTACAACAGCTTTTAAGCTTGACACTTACCTTTATTGAATTATCAGAAGCCGAGCTCATCAAAATAGGCTCATTCGCGAAAAAATGAAGTGAAACTATAGAAGCATCATGGGCCTCCCGGATAACAGAATGAAGGCGCCTTTTCTCAAGATTCCATATACTAATAACACCTGACGATCCTCCAGAGGCCAGAAGAGGTTGCCCATCTGGTAAAAGAATATATGAAACACTTCAGCTCATGTATGAAATCTGTATCATAGAAAAAAAATGCAACAGCAGCATTTCCTGAACTGAATCTAACATATAATTATTAGGTGGTGCCAAAACTGCCAGTTCCATCTTAATATGACAAGCTTTCTAACAAGTCATTTGAGTATTCACAGTCAAGAACAGATTACAGGACTAAACCGACAGGCAAGGAAAAATGAATATATCAGGATTTTGATTGGACATTTCCATTCTTGTAATAATCTGGTGAAAAATGTTAATAAAGGTTCTAATTTACAACAAGTCGATCAAAACACCTGTTCGAAATGACAATGCAGTCACAGCACCACGAATTTGATGATTGAAAGACATCAACTCTTCATCATATCGTATATTATGAACATGAATTGTTCCATCAGAACATCCGACTGCAACAACATCAAGGGCAGGTGAAGAAACACAACAACATACTGATGAGTTCCAACCCTTAAACTCGTAAAGTTTCTTCTTAGTGCTGATATTCCAAAGCTGCAAGGGACCCTCTTCGCTTCCAATGATGACCTAACGTAAGACCAGATTAGATTTATTACCAGAAATGGAATTGAATGCACAATAAATTTGACCTCTAAACTATCTCCAAAGCAAAGGAAACTCCACTTGCCTTATTTAGATAAGTATCAGGATGCATAATGCAAGTTGGTGTAAACTTGTCTCCCAATGATATGTTCCCAACAGGCTCACTATTTGGCTCTGATCCTCTGAAGGACCATATAAATACATTCCCCTTAATATCTGCACTTAGAATGTATTCTCCAAATGGGTATAATATATTGATCTTTTCTTCATGTTTGCTCCAAGTAACCACCTGATTGAAAGAGATCCAGTTAGAACATAAAAAAGAATTGTCTGATTGAGAGGAATCCTGTAGCAGTTGATGGGCATAAAATGTAGCATTTGGATATCCTTTTTGGGAGTTTGAAAGAACCATTTCATTCAGAAACTATTCAAATTTCCAGTTTCAAATATTATAGGAGCACATTATCTGACTATCTCCAAAATGTAGCAACCTCAAGTGAACCAGTAATAATATTTAGATAAGAACACCAAGCCCCTGCTTTTACCAGTAATAATATGAATGGTTGCCTCAATCACCTAAACAAGTAACTAGTACTAGTAGTAACTAACACGATAATGCAAGATCTGCTATTGCAAGCACAGTAACGCCCTCACCTGATCAGTTCGTTTGAAAACAGCGATATCACTTCCATACGCAGCAAATGTATAATCCTTGTACGATGCAAGAGCACGGATCTTCTTGGGCAATTGAGGTCCTTCGATCACATAAAACCATAAGGAAAAAAGCTATACATGAAGAATCTTCACATAGCCCCAAAAAAAATAACAGACTTACCAGAAAGGACCAAATTCAGTTTAGCACACTGCAAAACAAGAAATAAGTCCAGTTAGTTTCTAAAAATGAGTTAGCTACATCAGAAAACTATGCAAGGTGAGAGAGGCTAGCGTTAAAGCTCATATGTACAATGAAGCAGCTCGATTGAATCGAGGTAGTAGTGAGCAAATCGCATTGAGCTAATACCACAATCAGTAACTAGCCCCTGAGCTCGAACCATGACTTAAATACACAATCACCGCTCCAAAGCATCTCAAATCACGCGTTCTAACTTGTACCAGATCAACTCGCTCCACCAAGCTCCCCGTAAGCTACTCCGATTTGAGACGCGAGCACACAAGGCCAAGGGTGGACGGTGGTAGGGCGGCGTGGGGGTGGGAGACGAGCGGGGAGAAAGCAGCTCACGTTGTAGACGTGGAAGGCCTTGCCGACGCTGACGGCGACGAAGGTCTCGGTGCCGAGGCGCTGCACGGAGAAGGGCACGCCGCCGGCCGTGATGTACCCGATGGCGCGGAACGGCTCGAAGATCCCCATCTCCCTCTCTCTCTCTCTCCCACCGCGGCGGCGGCGGTTACTTCTCCGGCGGCTGCTGCTGCTGACGATGCGTGTCGAGGGTTTGGCCGCTCAGCTTGGGTGGGGGTGCGCCGCCGGCGAGGGTTTTAGAGGTGGGGGTTTTGGAGCGGCGGCGGGAGAAGGAAGGGGGTACGCTGTCTGGGTAGGTCAGTGTTGTTGCGTTGCGTGATGATGAGGTAGGATGGGCCGGGCCGGGTGATCTGGACCACGAGGGCATCTGGGTCCTGGAGGCTGGAGCTGGACCGAGCCCAAGTTGCGAGTTCTAAAGTTTCTTTCTTTTTATTTGTTTTTCAGTTTTAGATTAGATAGGCAGAGATGTTTCAGTTTTCAA
The DNA here is from genome assembly GCF_000147395.1 of Oryza glaberrima. Lineage (NCBI taxonomy): Eukaryota > Viridiplantae > Streptophyta > Magnoliopsida > Poales > Poaceae > Oryza > Oryza glaberrima. The sequence continues at coordinate 24,909,148 of NC_068331.1, read as the reverse complement.
TACAGGGAAAATTCTGCATGAACTTGAAATTCTTGTGTATTTTAAATTTAAGAATTTATTTATAAGTGTCGGTAACATGGAAGCAGGGAAGAGTTGCAAACTTCTTTGGTCCTCTCCGGCCACAGCCAGCCATCCACTGGTGGGGACAAGCCGACAAGGCCATCCTTCTCTTAAAAATCATGAGGTACCATACTCCTCACTCCTGAACTGAATGTTCATGGGCTAAAAAGTGATTAACTCGAGATACTCAGATACAAGCTGCAAGCAATGTCGTACTGCCAGTGCTAGATACGTTAAATGGGGAATAACTGGAAAAAAAAAACTATTACTCTCTCTGTTCCAAAAATATGCATATCGTCCGTATACATTTAAAAACCATGCACAAGTACCTATATTTTCGAACGGATGCATCATCCATTCGTAGGTCCTACGAGAGTTCATAACACGTCAAGAGTTCAGATATTTGTTTGTTATTACAACTTTCTGGACTGTCAGTACAGCTATAGATCACAACAAGAGTATCTAAATTCTTAAATCACTACAAAACAATGTACTCGGCACAGAAAACAGCAATATATCCTCGCAAAAAAAGAGAACACCAGTATACAACAGTTAGCAATTGGGTATCACACTATAGTACTGAACAGAACCTTCTCATCTGAAGAATATCCTAAAGCAAGAACATGAATGAATTACAGAAAGCACCTTATGCCACACTGAATTTGCTAATAAATTTACAATTATCTTAGTTTACAACTACATTTTCCCACAGATGTAAGATCCAGAAGCTAAAATGCTGGAGTTCTATTGACACCAAGGGACACAGCAATGAAGATGTTTCATGCTGCTGCATCTGCACAAAATTGTTGCCCTCTTTTCAGGAGCTACAAGACATTTCTGAACTGCGGATCAGCGGATATTCATGAGCACCTTGCTACCTTCATCTCCTATGTATTCACCACAAAAAATACTGGATCTAATAGATCTGAATTTTCACACAGCTAGCACCCCAACAATATTAACGTAAGCTAGCGAAATCTATGTGGTATGTTACAAGCAGCTAAATAAATAATGGAGCCTCAGCATGAACACATACAATCTACAGAGAGCACACACATGATCTGCATATAACAAATCACAATGGGAGAAGAGACCGGACATACTGCCGGGAAGCACTGTTTCGTCCAAGGCCCAACCCTAGGCCCAATGGTGTTCTATCGGTCTTCTTACTGTGGTCACAACACTGAGATGAACTTACTTGACTCTGAGATTTTGAGTGAGCATGTGATTCAGCACAAGAATGGCCAGTGCCGTTACCATGGTGGGAAGGGCCCTCGCCATTCTGCGAGACTGCGTTTGTCATCTGTATCATTCCCATTTCCTCATCAGTGTGTGACGTATGATCAAGACGTTCAATGTCCTCATTGTATCCATTTAACAAGAATTCTGAGCAGTTCTTGCGCGCTCCATGGTCAAATGGGTTTCTGAATCTTCCACCTGGACCTCTTAGATAACTGTATCTCATGGAATTTGCCATCTCGTTTGTTGTAATGTTCTTCGCTATCTGCATGGGAGATGGAAGTAAGGCATGAACACGTCATAAAACAGAACAGAAAAAATGCTCCTCAAGTCCTCGTGTCCATTCTGAAAAAGTTATAGCTACCAGATGGAAAGATCTGTCGTATATAGAAACATCACAGAAAACTAATTAATAGATCAAATAAGCCAGATAATACCTGGCATCTACTGACTTCAACTCTATCTCGTAATTGGAATATCAGTTTTGCTACTGAATTATGTATCACAGCAATTTCATTGCCTAAAATTCAATGTTACTTCTACTGTATCCAAACTTTATAGGGGATACACACATGAACTATATAATTATGACATGTTCATTTGACAAATCCAGCAAGGCTTCACAAATTTCTGGGGCAAACCCTCATAAAATCAGCAGAGAAGTTTCTATATGAAACTTTGTATTACAGAACATTTACTGATGGTTGTAAAGACAATAAACATGCTTCCTGGTTTTTTCCATTATCAGGTCAAAAATAGGTTGGTTTCTCATGAGAAAAAAAAAGATCAAGTAGCAAGCTAAATTCAACCTTTACATACCTGAGATGCCTGGACTACTGCTAGAACTGCAACACCGAAGAAAAGGAAGAGGTCCATTATGAAAAAGGAAAGTGCCCCAGTATGGTTAAAAGCAGAATAGCTGAGCCAAGGAATAAAGGATGCTGGAGAAGCCGGATCTCTTACCATCCCTGTGACAAAAACAGCATTGAGGCTTATGGAAATTTTTTTTCACTCCAAATTATTAAGGACAGAACCACAAAGGACTTAGCAGACAATACTTATAATGGCAGCAGAACCAGTAATGATCATTGCAAAAACTTCTAGAGTGATGAACATGAAGAATTCCCATTTGTTCTTCTGCAGTTACAGTGCACTATAGATCAGACCAAAGGACAAGAAGGTATCCGGCAGGGAAAAACATTCAAACGAAAAGCTACCAAAAAAGAGAGATTGTATTGTAGAGCACAGAGCTCTTCATAATGTTATAGCAACTTTCTTAAGATATACATAGCAACATAATCTTCTGCATTAAAAGTTCAGCATTTTAAGACATAAGTTATCCATTTCATCTCCAGAAGAGATGACAACCATGTTTGATCACTACTCAACACAGTGATACCCAAAAGAACGTAAGTACCTTGCCAATGCAATTAGATACCCAAGGGCAGTGATGGTCAAACTGCTCAACACAGCGATCACATGTAGAACAATGCTTCGAACGAACAGGTCTCACAATCTGTAGAATAACCCTTGGAATCAGAGGCCCAAATATCAACCTAGCAAAGAGAAAACTAATCGACAATGCTGTACTTACTTTGCATGTTATACAAAGCTGTGACCAGTTACCAGACAGAAGTGCGGGATTGTCTAACTCCAACTTCAACAAAGGTTCCTAAAGGAATAAATTCTCATGATTAGGATTGTGAAATTTTGGATATATTGTTTGGCTTTAAGTCTGGAAATGAATCAAACAAGATTCACACGAGTCCAAAGAGAAGATAAATGTGCCTGTAGAAAGCTATATTAACTAAGCTAATATTTCAAACTTACATCATCCCTTTGATTTTGTGAATCTCGTATATTTGCTTTAATGTAGCCAGGATCTTTCCTGCAGATAGCATAGGCCAATGTCATGATGCAGCTAAAGGATAATCAATAAATGCTGCATATCTCATCTGGCGATCATGGGGGTAGGTAACAGAAGAATAGCAGGCTATTTACACACAGTAAAATGCTCAACAGATAAAGAATGCAAGAACAGAAGGGCATAACCATATAAGTAAAACATCTACCACATTTCTGATAAGCAGGTCAGCTGATGTAAAATGCGTCAACATGAAAAAATATATAATGAATTGTGTTACTATATTGAAATTTGTGAAGGCAGTATCTGACAAGAATCAACATGCTGGCAATATGTCCCCATGCTATCTTGAGTTTTCAACTTTTAATACTAACTGCCAACTAATTTTCATTTTCGTAAGTACCTGCTACATTTATAGAACATGACTAGGCCAGCAGTTGCAAGGAAAACTCCTGACCATGCAAACAGCCCAAATGGTGCTGTCATATCCATGATATATTGACCTGAAAGAATGAAATGTAGTAAATACTGCATCGTGGGAGATCAAATGGAGTGAGCGACATTGGAAATGGTACTTACCTGATATAACAGAGTGTATATATGTAGCAAGCAAGCCAACAATGATACACCAAAGTACAGGAGCTAGCCCCAGTTTCGATAGCTTTCCAAAATTGGTATTCCCATCACATCCTCTATCATATACCCTTTTAGCATTGTCCTGCAAGCAATCATCAAATCAAGTCTTGTTTCTGTCTAAATAAACAAGTATCATCAAAAGGATCATCTTCCAGTAGATTCTCTCTTGAAATACCAGTAATATTCTTTCACCTCAAGGTCAATATGACCACTCTTATGACATTAGCTAGATTAACAATAATGAATTAGTGAAAAGGATATTAATCTACATGTGCAATCACAAAAAGTCAGGAAATCATTTCGGTTCCCAAACTCACAACGAATCTATAATAAAAATATATAAGAGCATATAAGCATCAGCAAAGTCACAACAAAGAGTAGCATTTTGCCTCCTTGGTTACATAGTTTTATGTCTTATGCTAGTTTATGACATTTCTGGTCAATAATATCATTTCCATGTGTAGAAGTCATAGAATTTTGCAGCTTCTTGTACTGAATCTACAGGGAAACTACAAAGTTCAGAAAGCTTATGTATGCAATTATGCATAATCAGTGAATTACACCAATAACACCTCATCATGGAGACATGAAACTCAGCTCTAAAGAATTTATAAGTCAGAAGGAATATAAAACCTAAAATGATGAAGAAAAATGTTTCCTATTAGTAAACATCATTACGCAAATCATATTAAGTAACTTGGCAGAATCTCTAGTAGATGAACTGTTAATGGCTTAATGCATTGGGCTCTACAAAAGAATGGCTATAATACAAAAACAGAAATGCCATGGTTCATGTTACTTACAAGAAAAAATGCAACTTGCAGATGACTCTTATCAGCAGCAAGCTGTGCTGGAGTTAGACCAGTCTTATCCTTCACCATCAAGTCATCCTTTTTGCCAGCCTGAACTAGCACAGTGCATGCCTCCAGGTTCCCCCTAATAGCAGCCCAATGTAAAGGGGTACAACCTAGGGGCAGCATTGTAGTAAAGAAGTAAATCTCATGCTCTGAAGTGTACTGATATAATTGGAGATATGGCTAAGCCATTGGTTTACACTGTTATGTGCACAGCAGTACAGGTAATAATGGAAATAGATATTTAGCACATGCCTTCTTTATCCTGCCGCCCCCTATAAGCATCCAAATACAAAAGGAGACGTATAGAATCCGCAAATCCCTTGTAAGCAGCCCTACAAGGTAATATGCCAAAAAAAACAGAGAGAGAGAGAGAAAGAAATATAAGGGGCACTGAAGGTTTATGGGGACATGCATTACTAAGTGCACTGGTAGAAACTACTACTCCAGTGCAACATAAGATAATGATAAATGTAGAGAACAAGGTACAAACCAGTGCAGTGGGCTTCTTCCATCATTATCAGGGACATCTGGATCAGCATTCCACTTCGCAACAATATGATAAATAAATGCTGTCTGGCCATACTGCGCTGCAACATGTGTTGCCTGCAAACAGCAGTATAGAGTTTTTAACAAATTCACTGCCATAGACAAAAGTTGTTGATTCTTGCTTTTCATTTTACCTAGAGAATTCATAGGTTAAATTTATTTATTTATTTATTTATTTATATACTGGAAATCCCTGATCCCCTAGTGTGGATACAACAGTTAACTTGGCAAACAAATATCCAACAATACTTAGTTGTCTTTCAGAATCATGAACCAACATTGGACAACCAAAGCAACAAACCAGGAAAACAGGGACCAAAATACAGAAGGGAAGTCAAATTCAGACCTGATAACCGTATAAATCAGCAACATCCACCTTAGCTCCTTCTTTCAGAAGAAGCTCAGCAACTTGGATGTGTCCCCGTACAGCACTCCAGTGAAGTGCTGTTTGCCCAGTGTGGTCCACAGCATTTACATCTGCTCCATGCTGTTCAAAGACCAAGCACAAAATCATAGTCCGGTCAAACAAAATTATATGTGCAGAATGCGCTCACTGAATAGCATAGTGATACTTCGTCTACATGCAGAGAATAACATACTCTGACTACATACCACAATCAAGATAAATTCCTGGTACCATCAAAGTATGCATGTTATGTGCGAGTTTATTCATGCACTTAGTAGGCACACAATTAGTAACCTTTCTTATTCAGACTATACTGAGCCTACCATACACTCATGATCTTAAGATTAAAAGGAAAAGAAGACTTAAACGGAAACACCTCAAGGGCGCTGCACAGGCCAGCTGAATTCTCATCTGCTTTATCCAGCAGTAAGCATGTCCACATTCTCAATGATCCAATGGAAAAAATAAACATACATCCATATGAAAATTCAGGGATAAACCAAAGCACAGTCTCACTAGTTCCATTTCTATTCAAGCCTACAACATACAAAATGAGATACTGAAAAACTGGCATCATCTCCAGGTCATATAAACATCCGAAACCTACTAAAAGCACATCAATTTCCAGCTATAACAGCTTGCAGCAGTCCCAAACCCTCCATATTCACCTAATGCAGTTGGCCACCAACAAAATTGTTCACAAACCTGGAGTAATTCAACCACAGGCACTGGTAATTTGGTATCCAAAACACCAGCCAATGAGCTAAAAGTGAATACACCTAGCCAACTCAGTATAACAACAAGCAGCCCACGGTTCAAAAACATATAAAATTGCGGCTCATAAAGTGCATTGGTTGATGACGCATCCTACCAAACCCCTACCCAAATCCCTCGCTAGCTAGCAAACAACGACTACACGAAGGCCAGCCAAATCGCGAGACGCTCGGGCGGGAAGCAGGAGGGGGGAAAACCTCGAGGATGTACTGCGCGGCGGCGACGCGGTTGTTGAGGGCGGCCCACTGGAGCGCGTGGTAGCCGAGGCCGTCGGGCTCCGTGACCGGGTGGCCCTCCCCCTCCACCAGCCGCTGCAGCTTCTCCAGATCGCCGTACGCCGCCGCCGTGTACACGTCGTTCTTCAGCGAGTCGTCCTCCGCCGCAGGGGCCGGCCCCTCCCCCTCCTCGCCGTCGGCAGCGGCGGCGGGGGATGGGGATGGGGACGCGGGCGCCACGGGGGCGGCGGAGGCGGCCATCGTGGTGGTGGTGTCCTCGAGCACCTCGATCTCCGACGCCATGGGGGTGGGGATCGGAGTTGGGGAGTGTTTGACTGGGTGGGTGTTTTGGGGGGGATTCGTTGGGGTTTCGCAAGTTGGGTTTGGGTTTGGTTTGGGTGGAAGCGGACAACGAGGGGGAAGGAGAGAGGCGGAGGCGGCGGAGACGAAGGTTGGTGGTGAAACGGGAAACTCCACTGTGATTGGCTGAAAAAAAGAAGGAAAATCCCCACAGTGACTGCAAGTTTAGCACATCACCGTTGGATGCATAATGGAAAGGGTGGAACAGGGTGGGTATTCGGTGTCGGTTTTTCGGTCATTTTGGTTCAATGTAAAAATATCAGGACTGACAAATTCAATCTCGGTCTCGGTTCTGTCTGAAATTTAACAACTTTTTTATATATGCAAAGAAATAATGAAAATTTTTAACACAAAAATAAAAATAAAAAAACCATAAGCACGTATGAGTAAAGACTTTTATTATGTTGCATGCCTAGAAGAAGTATGGATATGAAAATTAGAGTTTAATCCTATTGAACTTAGTGGATTGTAGGTTGCATTTAGACATATTTTGTTAATTCGGTTTTTTCGTCTATTCAGTTAAGGAGACTAACCAAATTGACTGAACAAAATTTGGTATTTCACCCAATTTCTTGGTCTCAATCTCAGTCTTTTCAGTTCGGTCTTTTTCTGTACAACTCTAGAGTAGATAATGAGCGACTCTCCTTGTCCTAACCTTAACAGCAGTAAAAGTCTTACTTGGCTAGGAGTTAACGAGCTACTCCCTCCTCTGGTTTCATAATTTTTAATGATTTAGATAAGGTTTAATTTAAATTTTTATAACTTAAAAATATTCAGTTTAAAGACAAATACAGTATTATAATAAAAATAAACACACATTTAGGTATAGTGAAAGACATATTTTGAAAACTATATCTTTGTCTAAAACATTAATAATTATTGTCGATGTTTGAGATCGTAACTATGATATTTTGCATACTGTAGGGATCGTTGTTACCAGGGTATATACGAGATTGAAGTAAAAGAGACGGAGACAATGATTTTTATACAGATTCAGACCCCTTATCTGATAGGTAATAGCGTTACTCCTGTTGGCTGAAGCCGGTGTTGCTCTTATTCATCATAATCACACCAGTACAATATTTGGGATAACACATCTAACCGTTGTCGACTTGGAGACCTGAAATGAAACTTCTATATATGTGTTCTTATCAAAACTTCTATATATGTGTTCTTATCAATCTATAAGTAAAGGCTGAAAAATAAACTTTAATAAAAAAACTCTTAAAATCAACTTTAAATTTAAGGTTAAAAATTTTAAATTTGGCTGGCGAGTATAGGCATAAGCCAAAAGATGCAGTGATCACCTCATGCACGGCTGCACGATGGATCCATCGCCTTGGAGTCCACCATTCCACGGTGACAAAACACGGCAAGTCCGCAGCAGGCTGGCTTGGATGGATCGGATGGCATTCCGTTCCATCGATTACGCGTTCAACAGCTCCGATGAAACCATGAACGACAACCAGCGAGAGAAAAAAAATATATCAGGAAATCGATTTCGCACCTGGAATCGGGACAAGTCATTCTTCGTTCGCGTGATCGCGTCTCTTTAGCGGTACACGATAGTATTATACACGATTATTGTGGACTGACCCAGTCGGCCGCCTCGGAATCAAACCAGTACGACCGACGTCGTGGACTTGGCAGTCAATACGCTGCCGATTCCACACCCAGTTTCCTATCTAAGGGCAATGACAGTGTGTCACCGATTTTTGCCATTGCTCGTATGCCACGTACACGAAGAACCACGTAAGTTTCATACTTCACAGTGCAAATACTAGTAGTGGGTCCCACCGGTGACAAACTTTTTACACATGACAAATTTATTATGAAAATATATTCAATTATTGACTTGATGAAACTAACTTAGTACTATATTTGTCTATAAACTTAATTAAACTTGAAACAGTTTGACTTTGATTAAAGTTAAAACGTCTTATAACCTAAAACGGAGGGAGTAATTGACAGCCTGAAAGGAAGGGAGTAATTGACAAGAAATTATACGAACCAATTAAAAGCTGCTCCGACAGAAAACTTGTTGTAGTATCGACAGACATGTACTCCCTCCCTCTCATAAAAAACCATTCTAGTACTGGATATGACATATTCTAGTGCTACGAATCTGATTCTGGATAAATGTATGTCCAGATTCGTAGCAATAGAATGTGTCACGTCCAGTCATAGATTCGTTTTTTCTGGAACTGAGGGAGTATGTATGGATCATTAGCCATTACAGCGATTCGCACCGATGATGTTGTTTTGCGGATTCTCTTTTACTCCCTCCGTCCCAAAATGTAAGAATATTTTGGGTGAATGTGACATATTCTAGTACTATAAATCTGTACATAAAAATTGTTTAGATTCGTAATATTAGAATATGTCACATCATCCAAAATCTTTTATATTTTAGCACGGTGGAGTAGCTTGATGGTCTCGGTCAAGGCATGGAAAATGGGCTTCGTATCTTGCTCTTCGGCCTTGTTTAGTTTGCGAAAAAGAAATTTTTTGGTGTCACATCAGATATTTGACCTGATGCCGGAAGGAGTTTTTTTGATACGAATGAAAAAACTAATTTCATAACTTGCCTGGAAACCACGAGACGAATTTATTAAGCTTAATTAATCCGTCATTAGCATACGTGGGTTACTATAATACTTATGGCTAATCATGGAATAATTAGGCTCAAAAAGATTCGTCTCGCGATTTCTATGCAAATTGTGCAATTAGCTTTTTTAATCTATATTTAATGTTCCATGCATGTGTCCAAAGATTCGATGTGACGTTTTTAAGAAAAAAATTTGGGAACTAAACAAGTCCTTCATCTCATCCTCTGTTGCCATACGTACGTTAGGCCTTTGACATTTTGTCCTCAGGTTAAATCATGCTTGGCCACAAAAAAGGAAATAATGCTGTGGAGCCTCCATGTTCATTATTAAGGCCTCGAAATCACCACGCTAATCAGAGTAAGGCATTAATCTAGAACAAAGCATGACGACCAGATTACAACCATGTACTGCTGATAGATGAAAATGTTCGAGTACGTTGTCCATCAGAAAATAATTCCACAGCAGCTACAATTACTTTCAAATGGTTCGTGTAATTATACGGGAAAACCAGCTAGTTAACATTTGGTATATGTATTCAGCATACAACCTAACACAAGTCCTCAGCATACTACGGAACAGCAAGGCTTCGTTTGTACAATATGCAGCAGAAAGGCTTGCACGCACAGAGATAAACAATCTATTCATCATAGAGCCTTGACAGTACCATGTAGACATGTAGTTAAGATCCTTGATCGGCAACTGAAGAAAACAGAGCACCATTGTCACGCATGATCACTAATTTATATGTGTACATGACATTAATGGCAAAAGATTATTCCATTAACTTACACACTGGGCTGATGGGCTGTCCGGTTAATATCTTCCTGCTATATACTGTCCCAGCAACTGATCAGCTAGCTCCTCAATTTTCTTCTCTTTCTCTCTGTCAAAAATAATGCTGCATGAGATTATCAAACAATTGGTGTGTGGCTATTGATAGTGAGTAACTGCAACGTAGTATAGCAATTAATTTCTTCGTTCCAAACATGCACAAGAACTGCAGGTTGTCACATTGTCAATAGAAAAAACACAGGTAATCTTCAGTAAAAGCTTACGAACTCAATAATTCAATATTATGGATGTTAATACAGGAGATCAAAATTCATCTATTTTTTATTATAACAAAATTCATCTATGATTGAACAAAGAAAACACAAGGCATATTAGCATATAGTATCAAGTATTAAAATGGGTACAAATAATGTCCTAGTCCAAAAGAGATGTTGCTGCCTCGTAAAGCCGTCATAAAAAATAAACAATGGTACGCAGATATTTTGCATTGTCTTATACACAAAAAAAAAACTTCCTGATGCTGTTGTTTTCTTATACAAAATTCTTAGCTTGAGCTATTGCATGGCCTACAGTGGAAGCATGAGGTATAAAAACAGCAGAGTATCCGGTGTACCTTTGTTTTCAAAGGATGTTTGAAGTTAAGTACAACTTGGTGAAATGATCTCCGTACGCCCATTTCTATCTGTAATTTGTATATGCGGAATGTGCTTGATATTGATCCAGTCATCTCCTGACTTGCATCTTTCTTTAAACCTATTCAAGCATGTTATAAGTGTCAGGCTCTGCAAATTTGTGAGCCGCCGGATGCATGGATGCAAAGCTTCCATCCAGTAGGTCTCCACTATGAGCTCAGTGAGACAGGACATCTCTCCCAACCATTCTGGAAGCGATTCAATATCCTCGCATCTCCGTATCTCAAGCTTCTGGAGGGACTTCCAGCCCAGGATGCACTTTGGCACTGGACAACTATCAACACATTTGTCTATTGTTAGTTCTGTGATGTTTAGAAGCTCGAGGTGCGGAATGCTCTTCCATCTTTCGGAAGATAGACCACTGGTGTTCTTGATTTCCATCCTGGATGTTGATCCAGGGATTGATGTCCCCATTACTTGCTTGAACGATGGGAACAGGAACGAACCCAATATTCTACGGTAATTAAATTTATCGAAATATATTTCCCCTGATATGATGTAATGGGTGCTCCTCGGGATGGATGGTTGGAATCTTAAATTCTCACATAATTCCATTTCCAAATGCTGAAGACCCGGGAATAAATTTTTGTCACCCTCTCCTCCTTGCACGGATATTTGTAACCCTTTGTTTATTATTTTGGTCATGACAATCTTTTGGAGCTTCCTGAGTGGTTGGCTACACTCGATGAAAACCGGTTTGTTAGACTTTTGGCTTTCTATCTGTGAAAGATGCAGCTCCTCAAGGTTCTGTAACTGATGCAAAACGACACACTCAAATTTCACGGTGAAGAGATACAACTGTCGGAGGTTCTCTAACTGAACAAGGTGGAGATGTTCAAATTGTTTTTTACAGAGTTCCAGCTTTGTGATGCTCTGTAACCGCTCAAGATGGAGATGTCCAAATTCCACACTGGAGAATTTCAGCTCTTTGAGGTTCTGTAACTGATCAATATGGAGCCGTTCAAATCGCTCTTCAGAGAGTTTCAACTCTGTAATGTTCTGTAACCGTTCAAGGTGGAGATGTTGAAATTCCACACCGGAGACTTTCAGCTCTCTGAGGTTCTGTAACTGATCGATGTGGAGATGTCCAAATTTTAGGCCAGAGAGAGACAATTCTATGAGGTTCTGCAGACCATTCAGGTGGAGATGCGCAAATTGCACTCTGGAGAGAAACAGCTCTTTGAGGTTCTGAAACTGATCAAGGTGTAGATATTCAAATGGCATGCCAACTATCTTCAATTGCACAAGATTTGGGAGTAAAGACATCCAACGAGGGAAATCAACACCAGCATAGTTCTTTATGCAAAGTATTTCAAGGCTATCATGAGGCTGGAGCTTTTCAAAAACAGCCCTATTCTGCATCCCTCTCTCAGAAGAGGCGTATTTATCACTGGAATCAGCATAGGCATATGACCACTCCAAACTCAACGAGGATAACTCCTTTTTTGTCTGTAATTCTAAGTTCTCCATCTCCCTCAAGCCAATCATACATTCCAGACCACCAATATGCAGATCGATAAATTGAGAACTAGTAACTTGCTGAAGAAGCATTATATAGCTTGGAGTCAAGTACATCAAAGGGACCTACAATTAGGAAAAAAAGAAGATATAAATGATGGTGAACTTGCCGTAATGATGTAAGCTTGACCTGCATCTAAGTTAGTTTATACATACTCTCTCCGTTTCAAATTACATGTTGTTTTTCTTTGTCTTAAAGTCAAATATTCCTAACTTTAGCCATCAATTTCTAGAAATTTACATAGTTTAATTAACAACATGCGAAATATGCATTACTCATATGAGAGTTTTTCTCATAGTGAATCTTAAACTATATATCTTTCTAGAACTTGATGGTTAACATTAAGAATGTTTTGACTATGGATAGAACTAAAACGAAAAGTAATTTAAAATGAAGGGAGTAGGTGTAAATGACCACCAATGGTTAATGTTAACATACACACAGAATGGTTGGAAACATTATTAATCAATAAATGAGTTGAAGTTAAATCACCATAGACATATATCATGGTAGTTTGCATATAAATAGTTTGTACATCTAGCATAGGATACCCAATGTATGCTAGTCACTCCAATCACAAATTAAATACTTTACCATTTTGGTTATATGATTGGTCAAATCTTATAAGACTCCAAGTATCTAAACCAAAAAACTAAAGCAGATGTGTGCCATCGGGAACTGGACCACACGTTGGGGTTGACACCATGATTATATACATAGTTAATCATAGTTGTGATGAAATAAAGTCCTAAGGTGTAAATAAGAACAATGGTTGTGAACAAGTGTTTGAGTGGGCGTAGTGCAGAGCAACCACGATCTAACACCAAGGAGGCGTAGTTAGACTGGAGGTAGCTTGAGGTTGGCTTAGGCCGGTGCAACCGGTCATGTAATGATGTTTTTACTATGCCATTGAGTTTGCACTGATTCATGGTTTGTCATCAACTTTGTCCCTTCTATAATATACTACCAAGTTTATCCATAGTTTCTTTAATATGCCATATACCAAATACCTTCTAAAAGAAAGCCTAAAATGCCCTAATATACGTGTAAGAGTTGACAATTGGTTGACCACTGGAAGATTCAAAAAGCTGTGAATTTTTTTTATCTAGCCTACTAGCACATAATAGAAGTTTGTGCACACGTTTTAAAATTTTTGCATTACTATTTTTTTATAAGGCAAATTTTGATACAAGGTGTTGTAACTTCGTAGTTTTAGCTGAAGGACACCGTAAGTGAAGTTTTGGGGGAAGACGCTCTCAAGTTGGATATTTGATGGTGGACACTGCCCCTATTAAAATAATCATTTCTGGTTGGATAGGAAAAAAATCATGTGAATTGTTAGAAATACCCTTGGTCCCACATGTCAACTCTCCCATATCTCTTCTCTCTATCCCCTCCATCCACAGTTCCACACTGCTCCACCGATGGAATTGCACCTCTACAAAACAATTTACCGATCCAGAGTCGGAGTTACCTCATTCATATCAATTGTTTTGATATGTTTAATCTTTTCTTTATCCTCTCCAGATGTGCACCGTTCACGCAGTTTGTAGTTGCACTTGTTGAGCACCAACCGTTCCAAGGCAGTCAGGCGTTGGATGGATTGTGGCAAATATTCCAGTTTGCTTGCTTGAATATCTAGCTTCTGCAGGAAAGTTAGTTCTCCCAACCACTCCGGTAATACAGAAAAGTTCCAGCAGTTCGTTATCTCAAGTTTCCTGAGGCAGTGGCAGTTTTTGATAGGTTCTGGCAAGGTGATTAGATCGATGCAGGAGTCAATAGTCAAATGCTCCAGATTTACACAGCCTTGAAGAAATTTCACGATATCAGATGATGAGCCAGAGTCATTTATTTTCAGTGCGATCAAGGCCAAGTTCGAGCTTCCGATGAACTGTTCAAATGATAATAGTATGCTGCAGCTTTTCTTGAGGGTACACTCCCGACTTCTAGGAAAACCTGGAACAAATCTCATCCTGGGACAATTTGCAATGAGAAGAACCTGGAGATTAGGGAAAACTTCTTCGCTTTGTGAAAGCTGATGGTCATTGTGATCTGTCAGTAGTAGTGTAGTGGTTGACCATTCCTCCAGGTTCTTCATAGTACTAAGTTCAAGTTCTCTCAATTTCCTGAATGGTTTCTCAGTGCCGTAAATGTGACCGTCCACTTTTCTGACGCTAGGCATATCTGAGATGTGCAATACTTCCAGATTTGCTAATTGGCCAAGTGGAGGAAGACATTGACAGTTTGCGATGTTAGACAGTTTAACAGTCACAAGATTTGGAAGGGAAGAATTTATATTCATCATCCAATAGCAAAATTCATCACCCCGATAGCCTTCTAATTCAATTGTTTCCAGGTCGTGGTGGGGTCGGAGTTTTTGGAGAATTGCCTTGTCCTCAGCCATGCTTGAATCCTCAATGAAATCGCTTCTGGACCACACCAAACGAACTTGCTGATACTTCACCAACTCTTGGACTTCACCCAGTGATCCCTTCAAATTCTCAAGATTTTTAATGACCAGGCTGCTACTTTGTCCGTCATAGTGTTTATACAGTAATGGAATGTTACTCGAGCAGAATATTCCTCCTTCCTCAATTGGTTTTACGGAAAAAGTGTCCACCTGCATTTTTAGACATAGGCATAATCTGTAAACACAACTACCATTTTTTTAAATCCCAAACGAACATTGCTAGTAAGTATAATAGCAGCCACAGCTATCTGCTGTAAAAAGAGCATCGATTTGATAGCTTATGCACCTGCGCAGGCATTTACGTTATATGTTTCTTTTTATGTGACCACCCGCATGGAAGGCTGGAAGCTTGCGCGTATTTGTAATACGTGTGCATCCTCAAAGCAGCACGCTTGAGCTTTAGCCGGGTTATATAGATCGATTATGCATGAGACCAGTATCAACGCTTCAACTATCCTCCAATCTACGGAGCAGTGATGGCCGAGCCATCTTTGTGTTTGTTATTGGGTAATTTAAATCCATTGTTTTTAATACCTATACTAATTATACACTCTGAGAAGGCTCCCCTGTCAAGTAGAAAGACGGAGCACTAATTACTTTTTAAATCCTATTATCATAGCTGAAGATTGTAGGGATAATTCATATTTAAATAATAATATGCCATCAAAAATACCATGATGCAATGGACTTGGTAGACAGGATGGAAACTATTGGACATTGCAACATACTAGCAAAAGACACAAGTAAACTAGTAGAGATGCATTGCACTTGGATGGATTCAGTAGATTGTAATTGACTTGAAATAGCAAATAACACTAGCAGCATGCTCAATTACACTAACATATTAGCAAAGAAGGGATACTAGTAGATATGTTTGTAGCAGAATGCCATACTTAGTGGGATGTAACAGCCAACAGATTGCATCAGCCTTGAAGAACTAGATATGCATGATAGGATGTCCAAAGAAGCTACCGACTAGAATAATAGCCAAGCTGGCCCAAATAGCAGTGGCATAACAACTCCACTAGTCTAGAAGTAGTGACATGATAAACAATAAGCTGCCTGCTGGAGAGCAGCAGCAGCATGCAGTGCAGCGAGTAAACAAGAATGAAGATGATGGACTTAGGACTTGTGTTCTGTTTACATGGTGGAAAAAATAATGGGCCTTCACGCCTAGGCCTCGGGTCACGGTCCAGGTGGCCCAAGGCCTAGGTCTGCCCCTGCCTCGCGGGGAGTTCTCCTAGCATGTGTTTGGTTTCATGACTAAGTGGGATGGGATGAAGCCATCCCTAGTTTTGGGGTTGGAATCATCCACTCATCTGTTTGGTTCACAGGATGGGCTTATCCTAGTTTTTTGTTTGGTTGAACGGATGAGAGAGGGATGGGATGGACACCGTTTGCAGCCACCGTCAACAATTGCCAAGTGGGCGTAGGAGTGACGAGCAGGTAGAGAAGCGTGTGCGGCGTGGGCTCACGCGACAGCGGGTGGGCGGACGGCTCATGAGCAAGCCTGCGGCGAGCAGGTGGAGGAGTGGCCGACGCTGGCTCACAAGCAAGCAGGCGGAGGTGCAACGCGGGATCCTACGCAGGCGGGCGGCGAGCGCGGCCGAGGAGCGCAAGCATGCGGGCGATAAGCAAGCGGAGGAGTGCTCGCGGGTTGGCGACGAGCAGGCGAAGGAGCGAGCGCGTGCAGGCGGCGAGCAGGCAAAGGAGCGACAGCCAGCGGCCGGGTACGCGAGCCACAGAGGAACTCGGCAATGGTCGGAGAAGTGGGCGAGCAGGCGGACGACTAGCGACGACCGGCGGTCAAGAGAAGCTGCGGCGGCGACTGACAAGCATGCAACGATGATTAGCCTGCGGGTAGGCGGACGCCGGGCGGGCGAGTGAAATAGCGGCATGGCTCACACCATGCGCCCCTCGAAGTGGGTCGAGATGATCTGCTCGATTTTGCCGGGCGCTTTAGACCTGGATCTAACAGGAATATTCCTCTAAGAGGTCCATCCTATCCCACCCATCCCAAAACCAAACCTAAAAAAGGTCCAACCTACCCTGACCCATCCCGCCCTTGCAACCAAATATACCCCTATATTAGGGGGAAGGATAGAATTAGTTCATGGGAATTAAATGGTAGGAATCATGTCCTGTTAGGTTTCGCGGGGATGGGGTGATCCTCCATTCCCCGTCCCCGTGCCCTGCAAAGACCCACATAGGGGTTCAAGTTTAATTTTGGGTCCAAGTTTTTTTTTTTTTACTTATCTTATGTGATTATATTACTTGTGATCTTTGATAAATGATAATATTGTGTTTTTATCATATGTATTAGTGGGTATAAGTTGCTATATTAATATAAAGTGTGAATATATGTGTTGCATTGCATATAGAATTTGATATCTATATATTGTTTTAAGCAGGGATGTAAATCCTACATACGGGGATTAATTCCTGCGGAGATAGGAACAAGTTTTCCCCCATTGTATTTCGCGGGAGCGGGGATGGGGATGCATTCCCCGACGGGGGAATTCCTATTTGCCATGTCTGGCCTGAATAAAGAAACCCGGTGCTCTCATACCATGTTAATTTTAGTGAATTGGGGATTTTCAACAGTGCATTGATTTAGCCCTAAATAACATATATATTATGTACACAAGAGAAGGGAAAGTACTCTAATACCCTTGACATCCACTAGACTTAACAGTAAATTTGCTTGGTACTGCTAGAAACAAAGAAACTACATACCTTTCCAATATTGATATACGGAACCTGAGAATCAATTCTACCTATAAATTCCAAAGTATTATCATAGTTATAACATTCTCCTAGTCCATATTGATGAGATGGCGGTAAATTTATTTTCTCCAATTTGGCAATGCATGACTGTGACAGACCATAGATGCTCTCCAGGGAATCATGCTCACTAACTGTGCTCTCTTCCTCTAAATACTTCGAATCGTAAAAAAATGGGTCAGTGATAGTCAACTCGTCCAAGTGGGTGCTTAGAAGTTCTGTCCATTGGCGAAGTTGATCTCGTGAGCCCTCGATATGCAGTTTTGATTTCAATCTAGGGATCGACTTCTGCATAGCATGTTCGTGTGGAGGGATCGAAGTACCTTGTCCTGAATGTGAGCATCCTTCAGTATACTGATCATATGGACGTGATGGAAAACTTGAAGTATCTTCCTTGTCTACAGGCAGACTGAGACTGCTATTTTTGACGAAGTACTCTTTGCTCTTTGGGGGAGTGGGATGCAGTTTCAGGTCATGGCAACTTCCAATTTGTAGGTAATCAAGTTCGGGGATCGCTGCACTTGCGACCTCCGAACAACCATGAGACAGTTTTGGTGACAACTGGGACTCTTCTGGCACTAGTGAAATGTGGGACAATGCTGAGGCCAATGTTTTCTTTGCCCTTGCTCCTCCAATAGATAATAATAGAGCGTCAAACCAATTCTTTACCTTGCCCTTTTCAGTGGATGGGCCTCTAGAAATTTCCTCACTTCTTCTCACTTCGTTTTTACGAAAAGAACAGCCAGGTAATGTGTTGAACTCTTGTCCTGTTTCTGTCATCTCTTCATCGCAGCCATGACTTGATTCCACCATCTGTACTTCTGTGTGTGTACAGATATCATAAAATAAATGTACCGTGGCCTCATTTGGTAGTCCTACCAGTGTCAGTCTTCTTAACTTATTGCACGGCCCAATTCGTGCATCATGAAGCTGGGGCATATTATAGATTTCTAGCTCTTGTAGATTTGGTAAATTACCAAGTACAGGGATATGGTCGCATCTCTCGATATGAGACAATATAAGTTTCACCAGGTTTGGGAGCGTACCATATATCTTGTTAAGCCGGGGCATATTATTAATTTCTAGCTCTTGTAATTTTGGTAATTGACTAATTGGGATATAGTGACAACCATTGATATCAGAGAATACAAGTTTCACCAAGTCTGGGAGTGTATCATTTATCTTGTTAATCCAATCAGGAAATTCGGTGCAAATGTAACCTTTTATAGAGAGGGACTGTAAATTCCTATGAGGCCTCAAATTACCCAGCACTGCTCGTTGTTTAACAGAAGATACCATACCAGATAAAGACCATTCGAAACCCAACGAATGAAACTGTCGCATCCTGTCCAGTTCAAGCTGCTTCGCTTCCTCTGAAAACACCACATTCTCTAGGCACTTGATATTGAGTTGACGATGTGTAACATCAAGGATTTGCTGGAGGATCAAAATATTGCTGCACCTCCCATCATCTTGCAGGCGTACATTAAAATTGGGCAGTGTCAGAAGGTCCACCATTCTTGCAATACCTTGCTCCGAGTAGAGAGTGAATCCTCCAATGGACAGGTACTTCAGACGAAACAAGCCTTGGGTGATGATATCTTCCTGCAGCATACCCAACTCTAACTCTTTAATGGGATCTTGTGAACTTTGGTCTTCTGCAGAGGTACCTGGTGCCTCAGAATCACTTTTTGCGCCAACCCCCGAGATGTTGAGGTACTCTAATGTACCAAACTTCCATCGTGGAATCAACTTCAAAAAGTTTTGAAGTTTAGAACAGCCTGAAAGATTCAAACACCGGAGTTCACGGAGTTCAGTTGAAGACTCAGGGAGGGCAGGCAGTTTAGCACAACCCGATAAATCCAAAACCTCCAACATCGAGCAGCCAGTGTCGTGCTCTACAAATTCAGGAAGATCCTCAAGAGAGGTACAACCAGAGAAATTCAAAAAAAGAAGCTTCCTCATGTGCTTAAATAATCCAGTAGGCAGTTCTTGCAGCTTGGGGCAAAAGGACATATTTAGATGTACCATGTTTGGCAGATAATGATCAGGCTGCTTCTCAAGTTTTTCTTCGAGGAACGACAGCTTTACAAGTTGAGAACAATGTGATACATTAAGGAATGAAGTTTTTGAAGCCCACCAGACTGTGAACTGAATAAAGGAAGTGATTCTAGACTTGTACAGTCTGATAGGTTCAGGTGTTGGAGCTCTTTATGTTTGTGAATGCCATCTGGTAGGTTTTTCAGTTTTGAGCAGCCATGTAGATCCAAATACTGTAGCTTGAGAAACTCACAAATGTAGGAAGGGAGCTCAACGAGGTCAATGTTTGTTGACAGGGTCAATGCTTGCAGGTGATGTAGTTTACTCAACGATTTAGGTAATGTGCCACTTAGGCCTGAAACATTCAAGTACTTCAATAGACTCAAATGACTGATCGAGTCTGGTAGTTCATTGATGGTGCATGCACTGAAATCTAAGATGCGCAAGAATTTAGTTTCTGAATAATTCTTGGGAGATTTCCTGCAATCCTTGAAATGAAGCGCTCTTGCTGTATTGGGCAATATGGGATCTTGGGAAAATTCACTCAAATTCAAGAGGTACATGTAGCGGCAGCAATTTTTAGTGTTGGAGCTACTGCAGTCACTGGCATGAAAGATACATACTTCATCAGCTGCAATTACACTTGCAAGATCGTGAACTATATCATGCATCTTGAGTACATTTTGAGGCTCAGTATATCGTGCAGACATCTGAAAAATTAAGTTTAGTCACTTGACAGAGTAGGATAAATAAAACAGCAAGACAGACACATTCTTTCTATGCATGATAACGAATGCATTTTATGGTGTGAAACTAACCAAACTCAGCACATAAAATGGTTAGAAGCTTATCCAGAGTTCAAATTCAATTTGGCCGTCGTTTCTTAATACTAGATGCGTACGACCAAGGTGCAGCCGTCTACAACAGGCATTTCTTCTTCTTCTTTTTCATTACATTTTCATTACACGGGCACACACCACTCCACCAGCACACCACACTCACGGACACAAACCACATCTGACACCTCCATGAATACACCCCTTAACACATACTCAAAGAGACAAAGACTAGCGTCAACTCCCTAGCCTCAATAAAATCCTATTGAATGTGCGCCCACATGTACGTAATACTTAACCTGATGGGTGGTGTTACTCATGACTCCATCACCAAACCACTGCTGCTTGCATTTGATGCATCAAATTTATGTGCTACTCATTTAATCTCAATACAAATAGCTATGAAAAAACTGAAAAAAAATAGTAACATTGGTACAATATTCATCTAACATTTCGCAAGATTTTTAAATCCAAATATCATAGCATGTCAACAAAAAGACAATATTCCAATTATCCAATTAGTTTCAGGATTAAATTTGGATTGAACTTGTTGGTGCATGCATATGTTTTATTCTGATTTCAAGCTTTAGGCTTTTTTCATGACTTTGGGCCCAAAATTTTAGCCCAATGGTGGAAGATCTGGCTAGGCTGCCCATGAATTAGTCTATTCAACAGAAGTAGGCTGCCAAAGCTAAGCATTTTTTGTGTCCTGTGTGCATCCACCACCATGTTGTGGACACCTCCACAGCAGCCAAAGTGAAAGGAGGGAGCGTCAAGCTTATCAATTTCATTTCAATATTAGGCAGAGTAGTTGGTATTTATCATTCCACTAACAAAAATAGTATGCAACAAGTGATGCGTCTTTCCATTCTAAATATTGGTCAAATTTCAATTGGGTATTGACCATTAACATACCACTAGTTTCGGTACCATTCCGAGCAAAAGTGATCCTTCCATTGAATTCCGCTTACTCGATTCCTTCAAATTACGTTTATCTATAAACTCATTTTTCTCTATCATATTTGCTCCGATTACCACCATTTTTACATATAATATCATGTGAAATTTTGATAAAATATTGTATAATAATACTATTTGGAAATCAATCGAATGGGAAAAAAAGAGAGAAAAAGAGTTGCGGCTGAGGAAGCATACCGCAGTTGCCGCGTTCACATTCTGCAAAAAAGACATTTCAATGAGTTCTTGCAAGCAGTACTCTGCGTATTGTTCTGTCGGGATGGATTCTGGGGGCTGAATGAATCCAAGAGCAATCCATTGCTGAATCAAACTGCTCTTCTGTATGTGGGAGCCCTTGGGGAAGACTGACAAATATGCAAAGCACAACCTCAGAGAACAAGGCATGCTGTAATAACTAAGCTTCAAGTTGGCTATAACTCCGTTATCTGGAAAACGATCATCTTTTTCGGCCCATATATTACTATGTAGGTTTTGTTCCCACTCAGTCGGACGCATTCTTCCTAGAAAGTAACCAAGGGATTTTACAGCTAATGGCAAACCTTGGCATTTCTCCACTATTGTCTCCCGCATCGCTTCCACGTAGGGAGGCACTGGTGTCGGTACTCGTGCTTTTTTCCTGAACAAGGTCCAGCAGTCTTCGTTTGGTAGAAGACCCAATTCAATTTGCAAATCTTTGTTCATTCGGTCAGCAACCTTCTTGCTACGTGTAGTCACAATAACCTTGCTACCTTTCTTGCAGAGTCTAAGCATTGTCTCTAACTCATCCAGCTTAAAATTATTTTCTTCCCAGAGATCATCCAAAACAATAAGACATCGTTTTTCCGTGAGGATAGACTCCACAGCAACATTATGAATTCCAGAATCACCGCATTGGAGCGTATGGCTATTACATTGCTGTTTGATAGATAAACTGATTGCATTAAGATCAAATTTCTCAGACACATAAACCCATGCTAGCATCTCAAAAGCTATCTGTGTTGTGCAGTCACTGAAAGCCATTTGAGCAAGAGTGGTTTTACCTAATCCTCCAAGTCCATATATAGGAATAATGGAGTGTTCTTCATCTGATAGCAGCAGATCCATTATTCTCCCTTTCTCTGCGATCCTTCCGACAGTATCCTCACTGCTGTATCTTCTAGGCTCTAAATGCCGACTGATATAAGAATCCTGCTCCTCTGTGGCACCATCTACCTTAAAGCTGGTGAGATCCATTTCTTTCTTTATTCCTTCAAGTCTTCTCCTCATCTTCTTCATCTCCCTTGGCAAGTTATATCGTGACTTCAATTTTTCAGGAAAGCTCGACCATTCCTGTCAGTTAGCAAACACAAGTTAGACTGAAAAATCGCATTTAAACGAGAAATCATGATCAGGAAGGATGCTGACATGTCTGAGAGAACCATCATGGCCATCGTTGGAGCTCGATTCATAAACGGCCAGCCTGTCCTCTATGTCGTAGGCTACGGCCTTGAGCTTTTTCAGCAAGTCGCGAACGCTGCCATCCGTCTGCGATTTCCTCTCCGCATCGTTCAGCTTGGCTTGGAGGCTGCTCAGCATGCTCTTTGTGGCTTCTAGATCATCTCTGAAGGTCACCTGAGACATGATCGTGTTCCAAATCGGAGAGCCCAGCTTCCCCGATAGTTCCTTGATCACCGCGGAGGCGATCATCTCTCCGAACCCAACCATGGCGGCAAAACAGGAACAAGGAAAGCAAGTCAACGCGCACCGGAAGTCTTCTCCCCCCCGGCCCTTCTCCCTCAGGCTCCAAGCCCTTCTAAGCTAGCGTCTCGGATTCACCACGCACTGACCTCTCTCCGCCTTGCCCCCTCAAGCAGCCGCTCCTCTAGGCTTGTTCCGCGGCTGGGTGGGCTGCCGGGGAGACGGCGGCGGCGCCTCACCGGAGAAGATGGCCGGAGGGAAGGTGTGGGCGTGCGGCGGCGCTTGGGAGAATGGTGGCTGGGAAGGGATGCCCGGCACGATGAAGTTGTTTGATTTTGAGATGAATGGGGATCGATTTCTGATGGGAAGCTCTTCTTCATCAAGTGAAGAAGTTGTTTGATTTTGAGATGAATGGGGAGGAGTCGATTAGTTGCTGCGATTAATATCCGAGTCGCCGGCAGAAAATCACTACTCCAGTATGGACTATGGAGTACTACTATTTATTTTTATTGATGGTAGTGCTGATGATTGGCAATAGACTATGAATGATAGTGTAGATGTAATTCCTCGTTTCAAAATAAATTTCTAACAAACCTATCAAAAAATGTGACACTATCTATCATATCCAGAAATTTAGATTTATTTATTTAGGATAAAGAAAATATAAGATACTACATCTGTTTCAGGTTAAGACTTTCATTGTCCACATTCATATAGTTATTAATGAATCTAGACACACACACACATATATATATATATATATATATATATATATGAATGCGAGCAATGCTAGCAAGTCTTATAATATGAAGAGAGGAAGTAAGAAAGTAAGGAGGAAAATATAGTATACAAAATAATACTATAATTCTCTATCTTAAAACAAAAGCAAGCACACGCACTACTACGTCATTTTAGCTGAAGTATTTTACTTCAATAATTCAAGACAACTCAAACTTAGTTGGCACACATGTACCCCACCCCCTATCACTAGAGTTGTTTTCTTTTTTGTACACGATCATCCCAACATTCTCACAAGGACATAAAGAAACAGCAGAACCTTCCCGGGAAAATTTCACTGAGACAGGTGCATTCCGTGCACGTACAATAATCATCACCATCATCGTATCATCCAACCTACAGGAAAACGCAAATTCAAGGTACTCTTGTCCAAACCTGTAGGTGGTCAGTGATTTGCTCCCATCGGCTACAACTACCAGACTCAAAAAAACTAGACACAGGTATGATGCTAATAAGCTTAGCATGATATGATGGACAGAAAGTAACAACAAGTAGGAAACGGAGGGAACCATATGGGTCAACTCGATGAACTCTATAACATATGGATGATTTCCAGCTCCCTCCTGGCAAAAATAACGTCCTCGTAAATCTATCGTCACCATCTAAAACCACTTGAAGAGGATGCCTCCATGGGTGGCGAAGAACGGGGCAAACACGAGCGACTCGACAGCCATCAGCTTGATGAGGATGTTGAGCGAGGGGCCTGAGGTGTCCTTGAGAGGATCCCCAATGGTGTCGCCGATCACAGCAGCCTTGTGGCAGTCTGAGCCTTTCGGGCCCAGGGTCCTTGCATGCTCAGATGCACCAGCCTAAAACCAAAAACCAGGGAGAACAAGAGTTATAATGTTTGGCGAATATGGGAGGGGAAAAAACTGCTTGCCGTCAGGTGTTGCTGTGATGGAAGATGGCTGATAAGTTCTTACCTCAATGTACTTCTTTGCATTGTCCCAGGCACCACCAGTGTTTGATGCAGAGATGGCAATCTGAAAGGAAGCAACATGGTTATGAATGCAATATGGCAAGAGTAAGTGATGAGAGTGTGGCTGTGAAAAAGAATGTGCGAACCTGAACACCAGAAACGAGAGCACCAGCAAGTAGTCCTGAGAGGGTCTCGACACCAAAGAAGATCCCAACAATGAGAGGGCTGAGCATGACAAGAGCACCTGGGGGAATCATCTCCTTGATGGATGCGTCAGTGGAGATCTTCACACAGGTTGCGTAGTCAGGCTTGGTTGTGCCCTCCATGAGCCCAGGGATGGAGTTGAACTGCCTACGGACTTCCTCCACCATCTTGAGCGCTGCGCTGCCAACACTCTTCATGGTCATTGCAGAGAACCAGTATGGGAGCATAGCACCAACAATCAGTCCAATGAAAACTTTAGGTGTCAGAACATCGACAGTGGAGATGGCGGCACGGCTCACAAAGGCACCAAAGAGGGCAAGAGACACCAAGGCTGCCGAGCCAATGGCGAAACCCTACAAGTACAATCATGGAGATGGGAATTAACTTTAAAAATGTGACAATTGTAATAAAAGGAAAAATATTTACAGGTGCAAGCACAATTTTAAATTTTTAATTGACTGCAGAGTGGAAATGAAGCATAAAAACAACATAAGAAACACTTTCGACAAGATAAGCAGTTGTACCTTCCCGATGGCAGCAGTGGTGTTTCCTGCAGCATCCAGAGCATCAGTTCTCTCACGAATTCTGTGACTCATGCCAGCCATCTCAGCAATTCCTCCAGCATTGTCACTGATAGGCCCATAGGCATCAATGGCAAGACCAGTTGCAATTGTGCTAAGCATTCCAAGGGCAGCCACAGCTACACCGTACATTGCGGCAAGGCTGAAGCTGAGGAAAATACTAAAAGCAATAGCAAAAATAGGAATAATGACTGATTTGTATCCCAGAGCAAGGCCAAAGATGACATTAGTAGCAGCTCCGGTTCTGCAGGAATCAGCAACGTCTTGGACAGGGCTGGACAAGGGAAATTCAAGGTGTGAGGGACATGAGGGACTAGAAGCAAATATATAAGATTACAGACAACATTGAATATGATCAAACTTATAAGCACCTGTAGGCGTTGCTTGTGTAATACTCTGTCACAAATCCGATGATTAGTCCAGCCCAAAGACCAACCGCCACACACAAGAAAAGTTGCCTATCAAAATCAGGGAAATGAGGTCAATGATTTTAACAATGAAGTTCTAAGAAAAAGATGGGAATTCCAATTTAAATATGGGCATACCAGTTATACACAGTCTTCTGGGCACCAAAATTGAATATTGTGAAGGAATATGGGAGGCCTAACCAACTGACAAGTGCAATGCCAACCGTCATCACAACGGTGGAAATTATAAGTTGCTTCTTGAGGGCAGGCTCAATTTCATCAACAGCCTTGATCTCAAAAAAATCAGTGGCGAAAAGTGTGGTTATCAGACAAGCAATGATACCAACTGAGCTAATCAGGAGCGGGTACAGCATAGGAGTGAATTCATGGTTAATTCCAAAAGAAGAGATTGAGGCAACGACAAGAGCAGCACAAGATGACTCAGCATAGGAACCAAAGAGATCTGACCCCATTCCAGCAATATCTCCAACATTGTCACCAACATTATCTGCAATGACCTGCAAAAGGAGGAAGAAATGATCATTCTTGCATGCACATAAATTCCTATCGAGGTTTTAATGCTTTGCTCAATAACACAAATCATTATGAAAATAATAAAAAAAATATTTCAAGTAATATTAAGAAACAAGTTTTTAAAGCGTCAGGAAAGAATTCTTACAGCTGGGTTTCTTGGGTCATCTTCAGGGATGTTCCTTTCTACTTTCCCAACTAGGTCAGCACCAACATCAGCAGCTTTCGTGTAAATACCGCCACCTACACGGCCAAATAGGGCCATAGAAGAACCACCAAGACCATACCCAGTGATAGCCTCAAAAAGACCCTCCCAGTCATCACCATAATAAATTCCGAACAAGTTGATGGCAATGTAAAGAACAACAAGGCCACTTGCAGCAAGCAGGAAACCCATGACAGCACCAGAGCGGAAAGCAGTAATGAATGCCTTCCCAACACCCTTCCTTGCCTCAAGGGTTGTCCTTGCATTTGCATAAGTTGCAATCTTCATTCCAAGGAAACCAGATACAAGAGAGGTGACTGCTCCAAGCACGAAGGCAACAGTACTGAAGATAGCATTTGCAAGGGCAGGCTTGCACATCCTATCCTTGCTGTAGTGGCAAGGTTGACTTTTTGTGCTGAATCCCTCAACAGATCCAAGGAAGAGGAAGATCAGGACTGCGAAAATGCCCATGAATAGTCCGACATACTTGTATTCAGTGAAGAGGAAAGAAGTTGCTCCTGTTTACAGTTAAGAAAAACAGTATTTAGATCATAGACGCATACAAATATACAACAATTAGTCAATGGCAATAAAAGGTTAGCGATAACAATAATAATAGCCGAAACATCAAACACCAAAGCTAGCAACGCATAAATAGGTAATTAGAACTGAACTTGATTTTCTAGTTGTGGTGTTTGACTGGACTCCATAAACATATGAGCATCAAAATATGGTAACAAAAGATAAATTAAATAGTGAAATAGATGGGACTTTGGTCACTGGTCAGTAACCCAATATCTCAAATGTCCAACCAATAGAGACCAACAAAATGTATTCGAGTAGTTCCAATCCTAGAAAGTTCCCACAAAACCAGATTCACAAATTACAAACCATGCCAACTCTTAGCATATCTAGCATTTCCTGTGATCATATGCATAGCAGGACTCCACAAGTAAGGCACACTCATTGCAAGCCCTATAGTCTTCTAAGAAAGAAATGTTGACCAAACAAATATTTCCAAAATACGCTTGAACTTTACTAGAAAAGGACAGAACCTAACACTTCCACAATATTAAAAACTCACCCAAGCATTGCTAGAGATGAAACCTGCCAAGAAAGCAGGCGCCTAACGTAGGACAAACTACATAAATCACCACCTTTCAGCCTGCAACTGTCCTTGAATTATAACCTTACATGTAAGGTTTATGATTAATGAATGGACCACAAGATCGTCCCGTCCATGTGCGCCGCATCTAGGATTCCTTCCAAGCTAAGTGGATACAGTCAAAATGAAACTATTTTCTCCCTGCTTCAATAATGAAGGTGCGCAGAAAAATCGTTATCTTCTTATCCTCCTAAGAGCAACAGGTAGGACCACAGGCCCAATAACTTGTCCTCCTCCATCAGTAAATTCTCCTATCCCCACAGGATGGCCACCGCAGGGCTTGACGTGAGGGCCTCTAAGAACTGAGCAATTCAAGTTCTGATCTACCCCACTAAAAATATCTTCCAATAAAATATCTCAGTAGACGCAACAAACGAACTTAATTGACCCGCGATTAGCACGCACTGACTAAGAATTATTATAACATGTGCTGCGTAAAGTGGGAACATGATTGTTTAATGTTTCTGTAGATCCAACTAACAATGTAACAGTTCACATCTAGCATAGTTATAGTTTGGGCACACAGTAAATTCAATCAAACTCAGAGGAATCTCATGATTCCACACAATAGCATACTTTAACCACACAGTAAATTCGATAAAACCCAGAGGAATCTCATGATTCCACACAATAAATAAAGTAACAAAAGCTCGCAGGCACTACTGCTAGACACGCAAATCCGCTTGATTAAAAGCGGCGCCATCTTAACCTGAGCTTTATAATCTCTCCACAATATAAAAATATAAATCCTGTGCTGCAAATTCCCCACAATTGATGCTCGGATAAGCTACTTTTGAACATGTTCACGCCACAAGCAACAAAAAAAGAACGAAATTAGCAAAAATTAGCGCCAGTAACCGCTGAGACGGCACGAGATCTACAACTAATGCACGCGCTCAGATCCACCCAAAAAAGGCCAAAAAAAAATAAACACGAACAGCACACGGGGGTGAGTTCCCCCTCCCTCACCTTCGGAGATGGCGTGCTGGATCTCGGAGCACTTCTCGACGACGTTGTGCTCGTTGAGCCCCTCCTCCTCCTCGATGAGGTACTCGCTGGCGCCGTCCTTCCCGGCGGCCGCGCCGGGGGACCCCTCCCCGCCGCGCCGCTCCGCGGTCATCTTCACCTTGGACACCAGCACCCACTGCACCACCGCGAACGCGATGCCGACCACGGCCGCCGCCGGGACCAGCACCTGCGTCGCCAGGTCCGGCAGTATCGCCGCCATTGCTAGATCCTCGCGCTAGGATTCGTGTGCTCTCCTCTTCTCGGAGGAGGATTCGACGCGTAGAGGAGGAGAGGAGAGGATAGAAGGTGGGAGGAGGCGGGGTTTTATAAGGAGAGGAAGGGGGAGAAGAAGTGTACTGTAGTAGTACTACTCCTACGGTGGGGAAGGTGGAGGGTATTTTCGTAATTTTTCAGTCGTTCGGATTCTTGACTAATTTGACTGTATTTTTTAGTGGGTGATTTCTCGTGTTTATCCGGATGAAACGGAGCAATTTGGGGTTATAATTTAAGGGCATGTACAACGGTTTTTATTAGTGGTCTCTCTACTGTTATGCAAGTAAATTTGATGATATGAAAGAAAGAGAAAGGAGTATGGTTGTTATGCATGACAATGGCTCAGAGTCGACTCTTAGCATTTATTAGAGCAGATTTTGTTGCATGGTGATGAAAGAAAGTAAAGAATAGTAAGAAAAAGTATTTTGATACATTAATGATTAGAGACTATATTGTCTCTAACTGTTGTAGGATGCTAATCTCTAGATAATGTAGAGCTCATATCTGACTTTACCTTTGTATATGCCCTAAGGCCCTCTTTGATTCAAAGGAAATTCATAGAAATTTTAGAGGATTTTATTCCTATAGGAATTTTTCCTATAAAATCCTTTGAATCAAAGAAATGAACCCTATGAAATTCCTATGGAATGACTCTTCCCATACAAGTTTTGGAGGAATTTTAACAAGAGGTAGAACCTCATGAAAAAAAATCCTTTGAGTCTTTATCTCTCCTCAAATTCCTGTATTTATCATGTGGTCCAATCGAACAGTCATTCCTACGTTTTTCCTGTGTTTTGCAATCCTCTGTTTTACACTTACATTCCTATCAGAATCATATATTTTTTCTATTTCTCTGTTTTTTTATTTCTATAATTCAAAGAGGCCCTAAAACTGGGTACTTTTTATAAACAGTACTAGTACTAAGTGAGTATGGTTTTATCGTAGTGATACGTAGTGTTGTTTTGAGTTGAAGCACGTACGATAGGTTTGTGGGTTTATCGTATCAGCAATGAACATTTGTATGACCTTATTTTGGCATAAACGCGTAATAAGATCACTGGTCTCTCGTAAATAATTTAATTAATCGTATTGCATCAGAATTACTTTGTTTCTCAACTTCTTTAACTTTTCAATATCAATTGAGTTGGTTGGTTTGAACTCCTGCCGTTCAAACAAACCTTGTACTACGTCTCACCTAATCTGACGTGTATTAGTGTGTAGGAATACTATTTTTTTTACCGTGTTTTAGGATAAGGAAGTGGATAATGGATAAACACACCGGCAAAGCTCTTCCTTCTTTCCCGGAGATTTCTCCCTATTTTTTTTCTCTCGAATGACACTTAACGAAAATATTTTACTACGAGAGATTACGAGACGAAGACATCGGAGTACGTGCAAAAAGCTTGGTTAATTTCTCTCGTACACCAACTCGTTGAATAATTCGGCCTAATAGCCTAAAGAATGGGAGATAATCATCGTTGATCGAGGTGATCTTCTGGCCGGTGATGACTCATCACTGACTCGACTCGATCATGAGTTAGTTTAATGGTGAAATTGACCTGTTACAGACATCTGGTTTGGATAACGAACATCTTTATTTTTTCTCATCAACCTAAATCCGCACACGGGACACACGGCACGGTACAATTTTGACTCGCATTGTTCGTGCCGATTTCGCGTTAATTACAGTAGTAGCAGTACACCATCTCCGTTTTAAAATATAAAAGTTTCTAAAATTAGACGTGGATACTTAAAAAAATAAAATTAAATATGAGAAGAATGTAATTGTTAAGAGGAGAAAGTAGATGAGTATTTAAATGGTGAAATATTATAATTTGTTGAGACGAGAATTTAAGTGAAGAAGTTATTATATTTTAGAACAAATTTTGAATATTTTGGCATGAGGGAGTAGCTAGACAGTAGTAGAACTAGTGTAGGAGTATAGTCTTAAAGAAAACGATAGTACTAATATGTCGTGATATATTAAATGTAAAGATTAGTTCCGGGATCGACAGATAAAAAGAAGCATAAATGATGAACGAGGTGAGCCGGCAGAGCGAATTAATTCCACGTGGAACTTCACCCTTCAATAATAATTCCATCCATTATCCACTATAGTAGATATCGCTTTTGCAAAAGTTAGCTGATGCACGGCATGCACGCTGATGTAGCGGCACTTATCTGAGATGATTGAAATGTCAAAACCAGACCTTTGTTAAGTAGATTAAGCTATTGTAAAATCTAGTACAGGTAACTAGTAAATGTACTGCAGATGATGGTTATAAGTATTATATTCTTTTGACACCAGTGATTAACCATTCATCCCTATTATCTATAAGCAATGCCTCTAAGTTGATGCAATTTTCAGAGAGAGAAGAAGAACTGAAAGCTTTCACCACCTCCTATTGCAGCTTTAGTAAGAGTAAAAGGCATCTTTCAATTATAAAGAGTGGAAATTACTGTCACCACCACCAGTAGGAAGAGTAAAAGGCATTTTTCAAAAAAAAAAGTGGAACAATTACTGTCACCACCACCAATAGACTTTAGCAAGAGTAAAAAGAGCGTAATTAATATCTGATTTAATCTGTATGGACATGGAGCCCAAAAGATGATGCATGCATGGTCCCTGGTGATAGCTTGCCTAACAACTCTGCACACACCTACAATATGATTGCATTAGCATGCAGCCACCAGATGGATGCTTTCATGGAGCAATGTGCATGCATGCATATTTGGTTGTTGTTCTACTATACTACTCCTACTCAATTATTTGGACTCTTTGAAGCATCTCACAAATCAATGTCGGTGCTAGAGACGTGTAACACTCTGAATATATTTTGGAATCCACTTGGAGAGCTTTGCTGCAGTTCACACAACCATGGATCCATCAATTATAGCTGGATTTGGATTAACTATTCCTAGCTAGTTGAATAGTTAAATCAAAGAAGCTATGTATGCAAAATTAACAAAGGCCGGGTTTAGTTCTAAACTTTTTCTTCAAGCTTTTAACTTTTTCATTACATCAAAACTTTCCTACACACATAAATTTCCAACTTTTCTGTCACATTATTTCAATTTCAACCAAAATTTCAATTTAGCGTGAACTAAACACACCCAAAAGGTGTGAGAGATGTGCGAGATCAAGCTCAAATGGTATCCTATACAACAGAGCATGTGCTTAGCTTAATTTAATCGTGTCTTGTTATGTAACCACGCACACTAGTACTGTACTGTACTGTACTGTACTGGACAGCAATTTATTTGAGTATTAGTAGCTAGGAAGCAGGGGGATCAGTGGTTGTTAAGGGGAAGTAGTGAGGAGAGATGAAATTAAAGGATGTAATCACATGCTGCATGCTGCTGGTGAGGAGTAATTATTTTACAAAGGCTGTCATTGGTTTGGTTTGAAGGAAACATCACTTGCATAGCTGGAATTGAAGCAGTCGTCCTAATATTAGGTAGATCTAGGTCCAGATGGACCAGATTTATGACAATTTCTTTATACACATTAAGATACAAAATACATGCATGCTGCAATTATACATGACAAATAATAAGGCACCAAAATAGCAACCTTTACTTCTCTTATACAGAAAGATAATATGACACCCACATATATCCAAACCAAAATAAATGCCAATTAACCATCTCCAACCTTGCGAAAAAGAAACGCTTAACTCAAACTGCTCAATGAAATCGATCGGCACATGTTCAATAATATCAGTGATAGTTTTGTTGCTAATGACAGCAGGGGCGGATCTACAGTTCTAGGACCGATGTCAGGCGACACCAACAACTTTCGGCAAAATCTATAACAAAACTGTTTATTCATACATTATAATATAATTAGCATACTATGACACCGATAGACACGTTATGATACCAACGAATCGATTTTCTAGATCCGCCACTTAATGACAGGCAAAAACACTACAGATAAAACAAAGTACAATGAAGCTTTCAAACAACCTACTGGCGAGCAAAAAACGTTTTCTAAAATGATAACACAAAAATTTGTGATGCAGATGGCAGTGCCAATGAATTCAGAAATACAGTTGGCACTGAGTTGTAACTTGTAATGTTCGACAACAAACAACAATTCGAATGCGACTCGGTGGCGAATTTGAAACAATAGATCCAGCCAACAAACAACAATTCCTGTAGTATAGTGCAGCTAGCTGTGCAAAAGCTTTGCTCCATAAATGCATATTGGAACACTTCACATGTAGTTGGGTGCAAGGAAAATTGGATCAAGAAGAAGATCCCATTTCTCATGTGAGCATATGCCTTGTGACTTGTGAGATGCTAGTTAAGTAGTAACATGTACCATCTCATAGATTAACACAAAGTAAAGCATATGGTTCACACTTATGCATAGAGATAATCTCTCACACACATCAGCACACATCCATGGATGGTAGGCAGGTCTAAGATATTTTTTTCCTTGTTTATTGCATGGATTTATATACTAATCATAATTTAATCTTTTTGCAATGGTAGGTGAGACACTTGATGGTGATGTTCTGTCTATACTCTCTCTAGATTCATGGGAGCAACCCATTTTCCATCACGATGTTGCCGACACTTTCTTCTCTACAAGGAAGAATAAAGAAAGATACAGATGGTAAATACAGCACGGCATACAGATGGTCAGATTTGGAGGGAAGCCTAACTGCAATAATTCGGGTTCATGTAGAGCTGTATCAGTATGACTAAATCAGCAAGTCAGAAACTAAGCTGCTTGGGAGAAAATTTTAAATACGAGTACTTTCCTTGTCTTCTTTAGCGGTTATGAAAGAGATCAGCTGGCCAAAAAATTGACAAAAAGGACATGACAATTGATCCTAAAATCAAATTTTATGCTGATGCTTTCCCAACTTCCCAAGCAGGACATGTTTTTCTACAAATGAATGAATTAACTCTTATAAAGTTAAAAAATAGATTTAAAATATTTTCTAAGAAATTCATATACATAGAAAGTTTATATCAAAATCGCACCGTTTAGGAGCCCACGCAGCACGCCACTGAATGGAATGGTTTCATTTCTTAGAAAATAAGGCAGATCCCATTGTCTTTTCCTATTTGCTTGCTCCTGTTATGCTCCATTTTACTGAAGATTTGAGAGTCAATATAATGGATGGTCATGGTCTCATGGAAGAAAAGAGATCCCAGTAGGTATTTTATCCGTCCATTGTCAGTACTGATGAGTAGAGTACAGCAAGTGGACTGAAGGAGCAATTGGTACAGCTCAATTGCTCAAATACTATCTTTTTTTTTTCTTCTACCACTACTATCTTCATTTGATCATTTCCTTGTCACAGCCATTACTGCTGCTGCAAGTGGTCTCCTCTTTTTTATATATTCTTGTGAACTTTCTTAAGGAATATATTCCAGGTTTCCAGCAAAAGAAAAAGGTCAATTGGGACGAAGAAAAGGCAGAAAAAAAATGCCATGATCCTTTTTGCACGTAGCTTGCATGGGACGCCATCGTTGAAGATGATATCTTTGCTTGCAATGGCAAACTCGGACCACTATAAACGATCAGGGTCCCATGCATCATACCTCCTCCAATCCCCCAAACTCAGACGAAGATGACGATGACGAGGCCATTTTCGCGAAAGAATCAGTCGAATTGGCTAAAATACAAATGCCAGGAGGCAAATTAGTCCAAATCCAAATTCAAAATGATGGGGGTTTGTGTCTGGTTGTTAGAATTTGTCTTGTGTTCTTGATTCTTCAGCACAAAAGGTTGTGTGATTCTGTGAATGGGACACATCATTTTCATGAGGTGCAAGGTAGGTGTGATCTGGTTCAGGCGGCTCCTGGTTCTTTTGGTGCCTTATCTTTTTCAGGCCATTGGAGAGCACAAAATTTCCCATGGTTGTGACTTGAGTGAGTGTGACCAGTTGTGTGAAGGTATGTAGTGAGACTCTGAGAGTATGCATGGATTGTACTCTAGTGGAACATGTCCCATGGCTCTATCTGGTGGCCACATGCTACTAGCCTAGTATGCTACACAAGTGTCAAATTAAGCAGGATTTCAATCAAATAATTGGTTTCCAGCTTTCTTTCGGCTTAAAATCTGGCAAGAGTTGTAGTATAGACAGATACGTAGACATGTTAATCAAGTGAAGAGCAAGCAAGCAATTTGAGTCACCTGCATATGGACATGGCCTAATGTTTATCAAGTCGAGAGTACATCATAACGTCATGTGACTAATAGCAGGTCAACATCAAGTATGAGTATAGCCATAGTTGATTCAACAAGGCGTGAAATATACGAACATCCAAAATTCAACACACTTAACTCAGTCTGGGCTATAATAATTCAATAATGCATCGCTACTTCAGTTAGATTCAGAAGGTTCTACCCCCACAAACCTATTACATCTTAAAGTACAATAAAAATGGAGAAAGAGTTTCCACCTTGTGCTAGGGAAAGATTCTATTCAAGTGTGGTGTTCAGTACTGCTCTTCATCCCATCATAAACTTAACTTAAACCATGCAGTATCCCCGTGTAGTATGTCTAGCTGTTTGCTCTTGCTAATAGGCCAGAGAAGGATGGAACAGGGGAGTTCCTCATTTGTTCTTGAGCTTGCTTTATCTCCTCGGGATCTTCAAGTGTAAAACAGAGACAGTCAGGTAGAATACATACATAATATCAACAAGTATTATAAGGTAACATTTATTAAAAATATATACATCATTCATATCACCAAATAACATAAGCTCTTTCAGCCCTTTCATGTCAGCAGTACATAAATATTTTGTAAAATGCGAAGCTGATTAAAGAAACAAACAGCTAACCCACAAATGTTTCGCTCAAGGAGCTCAAGAAAGGAACCACTGTAAAAACATATCATAGAATGAAGCAACGAACTGTAAATAAAAAACTGAGAAGGTACATAACAGGAGTAGACAATGGCAACTAAAAATATACACAAATACAAGCTAATTTAAAAACAAAAAGGCACTTTTACCAAATATATGCTTTTTACCATTATCTTGCATCCTAACTACAGTGATGGTGTGGGTATTAATTATATCGCCTTGCTACTTTGCCTTTGCATGGCTGATTTGTTCTTGATTAGATACAGAAAAGCAACGTAATTAGGTAACTATAATATGTCATGCTTGTATACTGCATGCGGTGGAGCCCCGGCACCAGACTAGGTTCGCTGGGCCTTGGCTCCACAGCTGCATGGAGCAAATAATATGCGACAATAATCTGATGAGTAAGCAGAAAAGAACGGGGCCTAAATTTACAACCAATGGAACAGAATGAGAGATGTGGAATGAACAACACAATTAAATGTAATATCTTTCTGCAAAAGTATGATACGAGCTACATGGTGCAAAATGTCTATTGGGCTTGAATCCTGTTCTGCATAGCTGCTACTTGTGGGCACAAAATATAGTGTAATAACTATTACATTATAACTCAAATTTGGACACAAAAGGCTAAAAGTGTGCAGCATACCTATGTTCTCCATCATTTTGGGCATAACGAAGACCATTATGACCATAAAACCAAGCATCATACCCATAGGGCTCTTCAAAAGTGACATAATGGAGAAAGGCTCCCTTTTCTAGGAAAAAGAAGGGGGGAAATTGACTGCTTATTAAATATTATACAATAGAAAGTACTGAAGAAATAAGAAACATGAGGTTAGTATTAGTCACCTCGTAGTATTGCTCTTCTCTGAGAGGTTCCAACACAAGCTCATTTAGAACTCTTCTGTTTTCAGTCAATGCTGCTTGAATGTGCCCAGGATTCCTGGCACTGATGTCTACCCGAACCTATCACCCAGCATAATAGAGAATGAATCTTGATGCCCATTTAACCCATGTTACAGAAAAAAAAATGACTAATGAACACTTACTGGTGAAAATAAGTAGCCCAATGAGGAGACCTCAATTAAATGAGTACCAGCTGGCACATTGTGGCTTAAGCATATCATGTCAAGGAGGAACAAAAAGCAACATAGTATGCTCTTCTAACATTGTGGCATTGCTGCCCACAAGGAAACATTGGAAAAAAAATAACAAACAAGAATACTACAACAACAGAGCTAGATTTATTTCTATTAGCAACCCAGAGGCTATATCTAATTTCAGGAATAAGGCTACCCATAACAGATAGGAAATGTAAGATATGAGACATCCAACAACAGAGCAGGCTAATTAAATTTAATGAAAAATGACTAATTTCCCTAATCCGGGAACTCAAAATGGAGCTGAAAGGTTGTAAACATATGGTTTTGCAGATTTTGCAGGATACAATGCAAAGTAGCCATCTGGCCTGGCAAATGTAACCCTCTGACCACCGTTAAGTATCACTTTTGTGTTTGATGTCTTGGCTGGAAGACCAAAGCCCTTTGCAATTGCACTTGCAGCTATAAGCACATAAAACAGAAAAAAAAACGACATCAACTGGTTATCATTATAATAATTAGTACAATTTGGCTTCACGGGTATGGAAACTTAATTCCAGATAAGGAGCAAATGCAAGATCCCTGAGTGCAAAGAAAACTAAGACTTGCCTTGACAATCTGAGTTCACATGAAATATCCAGCACTGAAAAACCCATGGTTCTATCCACAAGCTAACAATGTTTTCAGCAAGAGAAAATGTAAAAGTTAAAAGCGGTCTGAAACACTATACAGCAGCCATTTATTATTGTGGTCTGAATTATTTCAATAAGCATGGTTGGGAAACGTGGGCTTCAATGCTCATGCCAAGTTGCCAACATATCTATCGAACATGTTGTAACGCAGGTAGAGACTCGTCCTAGAAACAAAAAGTGCCGGATAAACTATGATGGCAATCACAACAGTACAACACACGGTTTTTGCAATTCAAAATTCCACGAAAGCTCACTTTCAAACTCTTGTAAAACATAGCTAAAATCATCAGATATTCATAATCAAATACCCCCTGACCAATGAAAGCTCAGCTAAAATCAGTCAATACGAATACCACCTGTCATCTAAGCAAACCCCATGAGACTAAGTAACCAAAACCAGGGGCTCATCGAACTGTATCAGTGCATGATCTGAAAAACAGCTTGCACAAATGCAACTAATTCCACGAGTGCCTGAAAAATCACTAACTAAATTAACAAACCCTCAAAGCTGCTAAGTAGTCGATAGCTAACAAAGTTGGCTAGCGCTGGCTTGCGCTAAGACGGAACTAGATGAGCTCGATAAATAGTGTATCAAATCTCGTTAGTCACTACCTTAAGTACAAAGTTAGGGACACTTTAATCGGCAGATCTCGAAAATATTTCCAGCAAATTGACCATAGCCAACTATGAAATCGAATGTTAAAAAAGGCTTTTATCCCCAAACAACCCTGACACACAAAGATATCTGATGCACCTAAGCTACACGAGTACGATCCCCAACGATCCGAGCACAACAACAACCTCAATGCACGCATCTCGCACAAAAGCTCCACGGAATTCACTCGAGCCATAGGGTGAGAATAGCCGGAGACTAACCATCGATCTTGATGCGGCCCGCGATCGTGTGCCCCTCAGCAGATCTGGAGAACCACCAAAGCGAGAGCCGTGGTCAACTCGCGGTCGATTTGGATTGGATCACGGAGCAAAACGAGATTGGGGGTGGCGCGGCGAGGGGGGGACATACCCGGGCTGATAGGCCGCCGCTGCGCCTACGCACGCTGCCACGACGGCGAAAAGTACGAGGAGGAGGAGGCGCGCGGCCATCGT
Organism: Oryza glaberrima; assembly: GCF_000147395.1. Taxonomy (NCBI): domain Eukaryota; kingdom Viridiplantae; phylum Streptophyta; class Magnoliopsida; order Poales; family Poaceae; genus Oryza; species Oryza glaberrima. Next base: position 24,869,990 of record NC_068331.1, on the reverse strand, counting down.
CGCGGCGGAGGTCGTCGTCGCCGCCGTGCTCGTCGCGGCTGCTCAACTAGACGAGGCGAGGCGAGGCGAGAGAGAGATCCCCTTGGACTTGGTGGATTTGGTTTGGTATTCTCGTCGCGGGCTTTCCTGCGGCTTGTGGGCTTCGCGAGCTTCCATTTTGTGGGGTTTATTACTTGGAATAAGTCCACCTAGACTCCCCGATATATAGGTTATATCTAATTCACGCCCCTCAACCGTAATATGGATATCTTGATCCTTAACTGTTAAAACCAATGTAATTGACTCACAAGATAGTATTCATAATGGTATTTGCTAATGCAGCTCGTATTCACATCGTTACCACTATGAATACTATCTTTAGAGTCCAATTATAACGGTTTTAATAATTGAGATGTCAAGATATATATGTAGCATATCTTAATACTAGCAAAGTCCTACTACTTAAAAAATAATTAGCCATGAAAGTCTAAGATTTGAGTTCAAGTAAATAAGTCTCATTACGAAGAATCTAGCTAGATAAGTTACGCTGACTTTAGAAAATCAAAGTTGTTTATTGCCGAACGAAAATTAGATTTACGCCGTTTTCTCCTTAGATTGTTAAAAGAACAGCTCCATATGATAAAAGGATAAATAAATCGATTTTGATGGAGGCATATGAAGCTGGCCTGATTTCCACCCATGCCGATGACGGTAGGGGAGCGGTATGGCAGTGACTTCAAAGTTTGTTAGGTTTAACGGACAAAATATATTGCATCATCTTGCCATGTCATAAGCTACTTTCTCAAATATAAAAATACTAAATCTATTTGGTTGGACGTGACTACACAGCTACTGGTAGCTGGTTTGTCTAAATCAGCTACCACTCCATCTATGAGAGACCCTATTCCACCTATACTTCAAATAAAATTTTCTCTTAAACTACTCATCCAATCTACGATCCGATTACACCGTTATGTTCGTAACAATTAAATCTTTATAATAAAAGCTCACATGATTATATTTTGATGAAAAATTATAAATTACTTTTATAATATATCTAAATTACTTTTAGATTTCACTAAATTACTTCTTCGACATATAAAAGTAAATTCAATAAAGCTTAAGTAATTTACATATATTATAAAAGTAACTTATAACAAAAATAAAGTAACTTTAATGCATGTATTTTTTTCATTGGACGTGACTACACAACTAGTGGTAGCTGGTTTGTACTCCATCTAGTGTTTCCTTTCAACTGAAAAAAATGCAATAGTATGTTTCCGTTTTGTTTTAAGATACTTTTATAATATATGTAAATTACTTTTAGACTTTATTGAATTTACTTTTATATGTCTAAGAAGTAACTTAGTCAAATCTAAAAGTAACTTATATATATGATAAAAGTAACTTATGTATATAACAAAAGTAATTTACAAATATAAATATTTTTTATCGTAATATAATCATGTAAGATCTTGTTGTGAAAATTTAATTGTAACGAATACAATGGTGTAATCGGATTGTAGATCGGATAAGTAATTTGAGAGAAAACTTTATAAGAAGGAAGGAAAAGACATGCATGTCTAAGAGGAAAAACAAGCATGCACGCCAGCACGTGTAGCAGTTCTTCTCACAAATTGGTTCGTCGCTGGTTAACGCTAAACCGATAGGCTTCTCGGTTTAGATTTTGCCTATTTGGTTTATCTTTTTAAATCTAGATTCCATGATTGGCTCAAACAAGTGCGATGTGATTGGCCTTTGCTAGCCAAAACATAACCTCAATATACCAATCAATGAATCAAACAATCCTCCAGATTTGGTATCGTGGTGTGTCGAGATCCATATACTTCCAATACTTAGTAGGAGTAACTAATAACCATAAATTTTGTTAAAATATATTGAAAGCCTTGTTTATTCAAAGTTAATACACATCTTGTGAGCTGTTCGCATGAGAAAGCATTCGTGTGGTTTTATCATGATACTAACAACACATCGAGGCTTTAAAGAAGTGAGATGCACATGCCATCGATATAAACAATACTAAGTGAAACCCCGCGCATTGCTGCGGGAATTTAGTATGATAAAAAAAACAACGTGCAAGATAGCTAGATACTTTATGGAAGAAGAAAAGTAGGGAGATAGTTTGGACCGTAGATTAATCATCTAAAGGCTAAAAACAATTGATGTGATACGACTTAATTAAAGGAAAAAGGAGAAAGATAATTTGGACCATAGATTAATCATTTAAGCACTAACTAAATGAGGACTTATATAGGATATCATAAAACATAATAAAGATATACATTGAAACATTATGTGAATTATGTTGTATGATAATTTAACATGTTTGTATTTGAAAAGCTCCTAAATTATAAAAACTATAAAGATATAGCATGTTTGCACGATGTTTAAACATGATGATTGTTAGTGGATGATGATGTGGCATCTTGTTAATTAGTGAATGATGATGTGGCATCTTGTTAGTGGATGATGATGTGGCATCTTTGCATGTTAAGCTTAAGGAGTTAGTGGGGAATAACTTTATAGTAAGATAGGATATGTGACAAATAATTTGACAATAGAAAATTTTAAACTGTAATTAATTATATGTTAGGCAATTCTTGAATTGATTACTTTTAAAATTATATCATTAAGTGCTACCAAATACTCCATCCATCCCAAAAAGACTCAATTCTTGGGTTTCCGTGTCCAACGTTTGACCGTCCGTCTTATATAAATTTTTTTTATGATTGGTGTTATTATTATTGTTAAATGATAAAACATGAATAATACTTTATGCATGACTTATGTTTTTAATTTTTTTCAAATAAGATGGACGGTCAAACATTAGACGTGAAAACCTAAGTTTTTTTTGGGATGGAGAGGGTATTTCAGTAAAAAAACCATCAACAACCACAAAAGCAAACCGTCCATCCAACCTGCATTGCAAACGGAGGAAAACTGAAGGAGCAGGCTGAAAAAAGGAAAGGAAAAATACTCCACAATACCCTACCATCACTTGAAAGGAGCGGTATGGCGGTGACTTAAGGTTTGATAGGTTGAAGCAAATTCCATCATCTTGCCATATCATAAGTATAACTAGAGCGGTAGCACAATTCATCCTATAGATTCCAATTCCATCATGACTCAAACAAGCGCGTGTGTGATTGCCTTTTGCTAGCCAAATTGTGTTTTTATTTCATTGGCCAAAACTGTAGATAAGTTAAGGCATACAATTATTATAAATATTGACAACCTCAGTATACCAACCAAACAACAGTAACTAATGCCTGCCATAATTTTATAAATATCTATTGAAATCTTAAGTTAATACACTGCTACAAGTTGATTACATAGGAAAACTATTCGAGTGATTTCGTAAAGAAATTAGTAATACATCAAAACTTTAAAGATAAGAGATTGACACACAACCGATAAAATAATATGATTATAGAAATTTAATTCTAAAATTATAAATTAGACATCTTTTGAGCTAAATGATTTTAAAACGATAATTAATTGCTACTACTTTCAAGGACGGAAGTAGTAACAGATATTTCAGTGTGTCCGGTACAAAACCATCAACAACCACAAAAACAAAACCATCCATCCAACCCATCTCGCAAACGAGGAAAACTAGCAACTCGAACTGAAAAATGAAGATACTACCGATCACACTACTATGTTATATATTTTTCAACCCATCTCTCTTCTTTCTGCGCACACGTTTTTCAAACCGTTAAGTAATATATTTTTTAAAAAATATATAAGAAAGTTGTTTTATAAAATTTATATTAATCTATTTTTCTAAAAAAATAACTAATATTTAATTAATTATGCGCTAAGTAGGAAAGGTCCCAACTAACAGCCGTCTCGTAACACCAAACATGATCCTCTCTCTCTGTCTCCGTCCCCAACCCAGCGCGAGACGATCCCCTCCCCTGCACGGTAAGCGAATCCTCCCACCCTTTTTCCAGCTTCGCTTCGAATCATCCTCCTCCTCGTCTCGACTTCGAATCAGTAGATCCTCTGCGATCCTACGCTTTCTCCTCCATTTTCTCGCCACCACCGTAGTAGACGAGCCGTGCGGTATACTTGTACTACAGAGTTTGCTTCCGTGAGGTGTCAGCTTTGCTACGCCGCCTTCACTCCTCGCCTCCGCTGGTGGGTGGTGGGCTTCTCTCCCGCTCGCCATCCTCTCCGTCGTCTTCGCCGGCGAGGCGGCGCGGCGGCGCGGCCCCCATTCCACCGGCGCGTCCGTCTCGGGTGGTTCGAATCAGGTATTCGTTTCTTCCTCCTCCGCGCTTCGCTTGGTGAGCGGGCGCGAGGCGTGGATTGAAGATCCATCCGAACTTGGGGTGTGCTTGGATTGGGTGCCCTCTGGTAGTACAGCGCCATAGCTGTTCGTGTTTATTCTGTACGAATCTCTGCTGGTTGTACCAGGGAGGTCCAGGACGACACACCATAGCCATGTGGCTGATTCATGTGCACAATTTTTTTATTTTTTTAAAAAAACGTTTAATCCCTCATTTCGAGTATTTTCTGTGGTCATACTCGTATGAATCTCAATATCTCATAGGTGTTTGTTTTGGTCTCAATTGAACATGTAACAGGTTCAAAACGGGGATCGGTAGTGTTCTGCATCAGTGATGGGCTGGAGATTTGCGTTGTTACTGTTACATGTTCTTCTGTGCCTTGTCAATGGCGTCTCCTGTGGCCGCACGAGCTCTTACGTGCGTACGGAGTACCCATCGACTGATATACCTCTAGAAAGCGAATGGTTTGCGGTTCCAAACGGCTACAATGCGCCACAGCAGGTATCTAAACTCTTCTGCCAGATCAGTTCATTGCAATGAATCGACGGTGTTTTAATTGATTGGTCTGCTGCCAGGTTCATATCACTCAAGGTGACTATAATGGAAAAGCTGCTATAGTATCATGGGTTACTGTAGCAGAACCTGGGACAAGTGAGGTGCTCTATGGTAAAAATGAGCACCAGTATGATCAGAGAGCGGAAGGAACAGTAACAAATTATACCTTTTACGACTATAAATCTGGATATATTCACCATTGCCTTGTTGATGGTCTTGAGGTACTAGACTTCATTTTCTTCATATCGTTTAGGCTTTGCATTTTATACTTGCATACAATTGTAGAAATATTTGTCCAACATTATGTTTACCCATGCAAAATACTAAAATAGAATAACCTACAACATCATGTTTCCTTTGTAAACAGCTTAGACATATTCTAAGTAACTATCACACAACCTTCTCACTTATAATTCCATAATGATCTACTTTAGCTGTAAACTTAGAGTTATTATGCACGAATTTGATTTGCCAGAGAACTTTTCTTCGTCAAATTTCAATTGAGTAAGGTTATCATGTTGAAACACGATGCTCACCTGCACAAATTATTTTCACACACTTTCTTAGTTCTGTGGAATAGTTCCACTGTTCTAGTATGATGCATTAACAAAATACTCTGTGTGCACATTATTTTGTTGTTAGTTCCAATTTAAAATTGTAAATATATAAAATTACTATATTGTTTTGCAGTATAACACCAAATATTATTATAAGATTGGAAGTGGAGATTCAGCTCGAGAATTTTGGTTTGAAACTCCTCCAGCAATTGATCCAGATGCATCATACACATTTGGCATAATTGGTTCGTCTTTTTTTTTCTCAAGTATTTTTTCGTTAACAGCATGTGTCATCGAATTACTTTGGATCTCTGCAACATCTCTTCTAGGATTTTACCTAGGTTGCATGAGTCATATAAGATAGATCTCAACAAGATTATACTATCAGAAGGACTGGAAACACATCCTCTGTTCTTGTCAAACATCCTAGCTTTAGGATAAGGGAATACATGAACGGAAAAAATGGGGATCAATGACTTCATGGAAAGAACCACTATGTCAAGATATGGTTATAGTGTCCGAGCTTGTTGATACTAAAGTCTTCTGGCTGTGCTTTGCTAGGTGATCTGGGGCAGACATTTAATTCCCTCTCAACCCTTCAACATTATGAGAAAACCGAAGGTCAAACTGTTTTATTTGTTGGGGATTTGTCATATGCTGATAGATATCAACATAATGACGGTGTTCGTTGGGATTCTTGGGGGCGGCTTGTGGAACGTAGTACCGCTTATCAACCATGGATTTGGAGCGCTGGTAACCATGAAATTGAATACAGGCCTGATCTGGTAAGTTAACATTCTTCTCATCTATACACCAGTTGTTTTTTTTTACCACATATTCCTCTGATTGGAAGTAGTGATTTCTCGACATTTTGTAAACTCCCAACTTTTTTGGAATTTTCCTTGCTTTAGCATGTTCAGAAGAGGACAATTACAGGCAAATAATACTGAAGAAAATAGATATGTGATCTATAGATCTTTGTATTAGTTTATTTTTTCTTATAGCTGGCTGTACGTGGATTTACACACTGACAAGGATCTGTGCTTATAAGCTACTCCGTCCGTCCCATTTTAAGTGCAGCCATGGTTTTCCGCGCCAACTTTGATCGTCCGTCTTATTTGAAATTTTTTTGAAAAAATTAAAAACCATAAGTCACAAGTAAAATATTATTCATGTTTTATCATCTCATAACAACAAAAATACTAATTATAAAAAAATTTCAAATAAGGCGGACGATCAAAGTTGGACGCGGAAACTCATGATTGCACTTAAAATGGGACTGAGGGAGTAATAACTTATCCATTGTTCAGAATAACACTGCAGTTCCACCTGAGCATTTTAACTAGCTGACATAGTTGTCTTTCTTTAACCCTGACCGCATTCGTATTTATGTTTTCAGGGAGAAACTTCTACATTTAAGCCATATCTGCATAGATGTCACACTCCATATTTGGCATCAAAGAGCAGTTCTCCTATGTGGTATGCAGTCAGACGTGCATCTGCTCATATCATTGTGCTTTCTAGCTATTCTCCATTCGGTAAGATAAAGATCCTTTCTCTGACTTGCTTTGTTTTGTATATGCCATTAAGTCTGTACAAACCACCAGATTTAGTGGTGGCGGCTGTGGTGGTGATAGTGACTTGGGAGTTCCAAGTGCTTCACGTAGTTCAAAATTCCAAGTCAAGGAGGGGCAAAAGTAGCACTTCTTAGACAAAAGAAATTATCGTGTTACTGTCTTCTTGTCTTCTTACTGATCCAAATGTGAGTATGACGATATTCTTTATCTCTGATGCGGATGGATAGAAACATAAAGTCTTCTCTGGTTTGATTGAAAGTTTGAAACTACTAATAATGCAAGGTTCCACGTTCCAGCTGTTTGAAACCTGTAACATTGTGTGGGGACAGGCATGGATGCTCCCTTGAATGAGTGCAGATCTACTAGTATCTTTTTTTCATTGGCGTAATATCCTGACCATCATCTACTATATTTAGAAGTGATTATGTGATGCATGTATGATTTGATAGTTGGATGATTCTTTTCATTGAATATTTTGTTGTATGCCTTATAAGCTTATCTCTGATGTTTACCAGTAAAATACACTCCTCAATGGACCTGGTTGAAGTATGAATTGAAGCATGTGGATAGAGAGAAGACTCCTTGGCTTATTGTTCTCATGCATTCTCCCATGTACAACAGCAATGAAGCACATTACATGGAGGGTGAGAGTATGAGGGCTGCTTTTGAGAAATGGTTTGTGAAGTACAAGGTTGACTTGGTATTTGCAGGGCACGTGCATGCTTATGAGAGATCGGTAAATATTTACTTAATTCTTTGGCACAAGCTTCTTTGATATTAAAAAAAAAAGAGCTGAATTTGGTCTGAATCTCGTAAAGTTATATTTTGAGAATTGACCAGAAGAAATTATGCTAGCCTGTTATTTCATTTATAGTCGAAGAGCTCTGAACTTTGATTTTTGTTTCCTCGTAAGTACCTTTCTATATGTCTATGTTTGCAGTATCGTATCTCTAACATCAACTACAACATAACATCGGGTAATCGATATCCTGTGCCAGACAAATCTGCTCCTGTGTACATAACAGTTGGTGATGGAGGCAACCAGGAAGGGCTTGCTTCAAGGTAAAGGCAAATGAATTTATAGCGGAAAACATACTATTTGTAATATTGTTGTTTACGCACTCCTACGGTTCACTCATTGTTCAAAATCACGGTGTTGCAGGTTCAGTGATCCACAGCCAGACTACTCTGCATTCAGGGAGGCTAGTTATGGTCATTCGATCTTGCAACTGAAAAACAGGACTCATGCTATCTACCAGTGGAATAGAAACGATGATGGGAAGCATGTACCTGCGGACAATGTGGTGTTTCACAACCAGTATTGGTGAGTGCAGTGATCGATAACGCTTCAATTGTTCACAACGCTCATTGGTTGCCCCTGTTCGTAATGCTCACTGAAGCTAGTGATTTTTTTTCTTTGAACTAGAGCCTGTAAAGGCCCCAATTTCTTTTACTAGAAATGATCACATTACAAAGTCTGACTGAAGCTAGTGATATGCAGACCTTCACTCTTATTTCTAGTTTTTGTTGCCTAGATAGCTGATTAAAAAGGACATTGTTTGGCAGGGCAAGCAACACTCGCCGCAGGAGGCTGAAGAAGAAGCATTTTCACTTGGATCAAATTGAGGACTTGATATCCGTGTTCTAGGAGTTGATCTTTCAGAACACTGCATCGCAGACTTTCTGAAACGGTGGCGGAATAGCTCTGTTGCCCTTTGGTCTTGAGCCTCGACCGAGTGAGGCAGAGGCTCTCGGCTCTCATGTAAAGGAACCATGCACAGGTTTGTGGGGTTACTATTATTGAGCACTGTATTGTATGATGAAGACAATCCGATCAGCAGATGATTAGTGCTGTACACATGTAGCATTTCACAGCCAGCGACAGTTTCGCAATGTGACAGTATCTTCAATAAAGTTTCAAAGGGTTGTGAACCGAGATTGCAGTATTAGCTGCCCTCTGTTCGTAAAAGATCTTATTTCTAACTATGTATCTCGACATTAAATAAGGTCTTACAGGGACTGAAGGGCGCATATAGCTAGAATTTTCCATCTAAACGTCACACTATCTGTTAAACCATGGCAGCTTAACCCAGAAACGAACACAAGTTAACAAATCTCAAAAGTTAAACGGGGCGCATTTTTTTCAATTTGTGACATCATGCTATTTTCCAAGTATAGGTGATTAAGACAAGGACGGGTGACGAAAAAAAAAAAAGAAAATTCCGTTCTCTCCTCTGAACCTGATCCTGACATGGACGTGTCCTGTGGCGATAAGAATCGTTAGGTCAACTGAACCATTCGGAGGCGCCGAGCTGGCCCAATCCCTCGAAGGCATAACCTCCTCGTTGCCGTTGCCTTTATTACGAGGAATCGATAATATTTGCATGATCCTATTCCTAATCGACCTGTAGCTTTCAATTACTAAGTTTCAACGTCTCTAATTAATTCGCGATTTTCAGCTGAGCAAAAAAACATTTCTCCGTTAGTCATCTGACGGGTTGACCATCTTCCATTTCCATCGACTTGTCCAAATCATCAGGCGTTAAAAAGGACAAATCAAAATATGCCTGGCACGGTTTTGGCTTAAAATCCGAAGCTGGTTTAAATTTTAACTTTGGTCTGAGGATTATTAATGTTAGGTGTTCCTTCGCCACTTCCATTGCCTGCCTGGCTCTCTTTTGAATTATTTTTAGGAAAAATATATTCAAAATTAGCTTCAACTTTTAATCCAAAGACCTATGCCAAACCGTTGGATCGAATCTTCCCCACACTTCAAAAAAATAATTCAAAAGCACCTGACCTACTTCGTGTTTTACAAGCAATGCCACGAACAGTACGTACCACACGTTAGGAGAATCCCATCGCGAACACCCATTGGCAGAAACAAAAATTAAAGAAAGTTCTACTAAAAAAAAGAAAGTTCTACTCAAGAGCTAGCCAAAGCTCCAACTGCCGCGCACACACTTAACTAACAAATTAAGCTCGAGACGTACTAGATCACATATCTACCATCTTCCGTTCAAAAAAAACATATCTACCATCCCAAGATTAACCAACCAATCTACTATATAAGTAATCTACAAGCCCTTCCTAAGCCTAACGACTGCTGTAATATTCGGTTTAGGGGATAAGATCAGCAGTAGATTACCCATAATTAAACTAATCTGCCGCTGATGCTGTCGCTGCTGCACATGGCTAGGTCAGCGGCAAATGATACTAATTAGAGGTGGGGGGTTAGCAGATTAGCGCTAATCAACAAGCTGGCCAAACCAGCAAAACCAACCAACCAATGACGCGTCGCTTGGCACACAGGAAAAGGCAAGGAGAGAAGGGAAGGGTCGGAGACGGTGGGTGACACCGGATGGAGACCGAGCTATAGCGCTACTGGCTTTTGCAACTCCAAGTTGGCTGGTAAACAATGGCATATTGGGGGAATATCTAAAGCGAGAGAGAGAGAGAGAGAGAGAGAGAGAGAGAAGAGGAAGAGGAGGAGGAGTGGCGACGCGACGGCGACGGCGACGGCGACGGCTGGCTGTGGCTTTCCCTTTGTGTGTTGTGTCCACTGGTGTGTGGGGCTCTTGGGTTTGCCGTTTCTCTCCGCCACTTCCTTGGCGCCAAATTTTTGTTTCTTTCTCTAGAAGTCTTGTTCTCTGGGTCTCTAGGAATTGTATATTTGTTATGGTCTTATGGAAGCAGATTTGAAGTGCCTTTCTTTCTTTCCTTTCCTTTTTTTTTTTTTTGTTCATGGTGATGAGAAACTTTATTGTAAGGAAATATATATGGTTCTGGACCATATTTAGACATGTTGGTTTATTGGACCATATTCTAGAGCCTACATGGAAACATACTTTATCCGGTTCAAATAATTTTTTTAAGTCAAATTTCTTTAAATTTTAACAAATTCATATAAACATGTAGTAATATGCCAATTTTAGTTCCATTGAATCTATTTTTATGCTAGAAATATTTATTGAAGCACGTAACAATATTTGTTTCGTGTTGAAAATGCTATATTTTTCGTAAAATTTGTTCACTTCAAATAATATTAACTCATGGCAAAAATCTTACTATGTGCAACAAAAACAAATAATACAACTGACATAATTAAAAACCATCGCTATAGCATACCCACTCCACTATGACGAGCCAGTGAGCTTACAAGGTTATCCCCTTTTATCACCAAGCCCCGTTGAGAATACACATACGGGAAACCTGCGGCGAACTACGGTTGCCATTATATGTCCCACAGCTTATAAGCCGTTGCTAAAGTTTAAATTAAAAGTTAATTTTAAGATTTTTTTTCATCGTAGTTTATTTTTCATCGTTATTGGCTTTTAAATCACTAAGGGTGTGTTTAGTTCACGCCAAAATTGAAAGTTTGGTTGAAATTGGAACGATGTGACGGAAAATTTGAAAGTTTATGTGTGTAGGAAAGTTTTGATGTGATGGAAAAGTTAGAAGTTTGAAGAAAAACTTTGGATCTAAACTCGGGCTAAGAAAATATGTATGAAAGTTTCGTCCTCAAAATATTTTTTTTGTGTGACTTATCATAATCAGCATTAGGCCGAACGCATTGCCCTTAGTTCAAAAATGGTGGGTGATGTGTGCAATGTTACTTTAACATCCGAAAACATTTGCTTAAAGACGTAGCTTTAAGACATTCTTAGCATCTAGACCGAATAGAATTGTGTTCTTTGAAGCCATGAAAGACCAAACTTATCGCTATCAAGCTAACAACCTCGCATTATTCCATATACTATGATATGGGAGTACTAATCCATAGTTGACCAAGACTCTTGAACAATAGTATTATCTGGTCTACAAATTAGACTCTTATTTGAGCTCTTTCCCTTTTCTTAATTCAAGGCAGGGTTGCCCTAAAGGTCAAATTCAATTGCCATGGAGAAGGAAAAAATGGAACAGGTGAGAAAGTAAAAGATGCTGCTCCAACAGTCCTATAGAACAGGTGAAAAAAAATGTATTATTATGTCTTACCTGGAAATCTGGAACTGGAAACTTTCCAAATCTGTCCACATAAGCTAGGAGAAAGATTCCAGTGCCATGTGGTTATAGAACTTTTAGAGCATCAGGTGAGTGAGAAGGTGGATCATGGTTAGTGTTAATTAAACACACACATATCTAGAACAAAATTAATGGTATCAAAGCAAATGCCATGGCCTATAAAGCAGGCAATAGACCATGAGGCTGTACATATAAATGAATGCTCACCTAGTCAATCAAACAAGCTGTCCAAATAACACATCATTTTTTTAGGAGAAATGATTTCAATAATTAATGCATGGCATATTATAATTGTTTTAAAATAAATGCAATGCAAAAGTTGAAAAACCAATCAAAAACCGGACAAACACTCACTTGTAACCATCGTGGCTAATAACATACCATATTATACTCTGACAAACGACAAAAGTTATACTAAAAACCTTTCTAATTTTATTACAATATCGTAAAAGCCATGAACTCCTACACGAGTTTTCTTTAAGGTTTTTGGATTCACTTTAAATTAGTCTGAATTTAAACAAAACATTTTCAAGGTTTTGGATCCAACCCTCACATGTAAGCAAGGAGAAAAAGACACACGAGACAAGTTCCTGACCGTTAGATCAAAATCCAACGGTTAACATCGGACAAAAACCCAAGTGGCCAACTGCGGTTGGGGGGCAATAACCACGTCCCATTTATTATTTCCATTTTCGATTCCATTTTTCGCTATTTATTTCGCATCGCCACCTCTTCCCTTTTCTTTTTTTATTTATTTATTTGCCACCACTTCGCCCCACACACACGCCCACGCCCACCCCTCGTCGCCTCGCCTCCTCTCGATTTCGCCGGCGGCGGCGGCAGCGGCAGCAACCGCCTCCGCCTCGCCGCCGGCGGGGGGCCCCCGCGCGCGCGGGCGGGCGCGATGTACGGCAACGACAACTGGATCAACAGCTACCTGGATGCCATCCTCGACGCCGGCAAGGGCGCCGCCGCCTCGGCCTCGGCCTCGGCGGTGGGTGGGGGAGGCGGAGCGGGGGACCGCCCCTCGCTCCTCCTCCGCGAGCGCGGCCACTTCTCCCCCGCGCGGTACTTCGTCGAGGAGGTCATCACCGGCTACGACGAGACCGACCTCTACAAGACATGGCTCCGCGTACGTCCGCGCCGCGGTCCTGCCTCTCCTCTCCCTCCGCTCACGCGCGCCGCGAGCGAATCGCCCGGCTCGCCGCGCGTGAATTTGCGGATGTTTTTTTTTTGTTTTTTTTGTTTTTACCCCCGATCTGTGTGTTGAACGGGAGGCGTGGTGTCGGCGCAGGCGAACGCGATGCGGAGCCCGCAGGAGAAGAACACGAGGCTGGAGAACATGACGTGGAGGATCTGGAACCTCGCCAGGAAGAAGAAGGAGGTGTGTGTATGTGCCCTTCTTTTTTTTTTTTGTTTTTGTTTTTGGTTCGTTGCGTCTTCTCCGTAGCACAAGTTCTTCGGTTTTGTGATTGGGTGGGGGGAGCGTTGGTAAAATCCTGTCTGCCGTTTCCATTTGGGTTCCGGGATTGTTCTGGTTTAGTGGAGATGTGGTTTGATTTAGTGTGATATTCCGCGTAGGAAGGACTTAGGGCTGGATTGATCTTGGTATACGTTGCATTTGAGAGAGCACATGGATCTGTTCGAGGGAATGCGTTAACGGAATGCTCATTGATCTCTTTCCCGTCTCCTCTACGAATTTGCTGAGGAAATGGCATGAGAGTTCTGACATAAATGTAGTAGCATTACTGCGTACCTGCAATGCTAGGTAGATTCTCGGCCCCTATCAGTTTCGAATTGTGCTGGGACAACATGGCACGGCTATATATAATTGCGTGTGCTGTTGGATAATATGCTAAATTCGCTGTCACCATTCACCATTATATGGACTCCAGCTCTTTCCATCTCTCTCTGTCTGGTTACTCTCTTAGTTTGTTGGATGCTGGTACCCTGCAGAAGAAGCTAGCAGGGATTGCGACAAATAGTCATTACATATTGGTTGCATAGACACCACAGTCAAATAGGATGCACTGAAGCTTTCTACTGGGCAATCTTTCAAATGCAGTTTAGTTTTGTTTGCTTTCTACGCGTGAAATAGATGACAAAATGCAGTGAGAGAGAAGGTCGAAGACCAGTGTTGGAGTGCCATAGATCTAGTTGGATCAATGGAGCCAAAGTATATGTTCTCCATTGTTGGAGTAGACTGTATAAGTTTCGCTGATAAGGGAACTATCTGCTTTTTTAGTGAAATCTGTAGTAATTGTGTAATGCGCACTCAAGCCAGTTACTACCTACTACAGACTGCAGAGTAGATCACGTGGTGTTCACCAATACAACTTTTTATACAAATGCTTCCTGATACATTCATGAAAGTACCTTTGTTCCAAGCAGAGAATGACACAGAGAATCGTGTACTGAACCTCAGGGTTTGAGAGGAGTGCGATGTGAGTCATCAAAAATATCCAGAACATGCATTTTATCAGAAGAGAAGATTTTACCATAGGTCCCCTGTTTTTTCCCTTCATTTTGCACAGCAAACACACACATTCTGATTTCTTTTGCTCAGGTATGACATTTTTACTTCCATATTTAGTTCTACCACTTTGTTCCATCCTTTGAATCTTTAGAAAGCTTGAGGTAGTGTCTTATTTTGTTGAAGGTGACATAGACAAAGCCAGTCTTGATCAAAACGGTCTGCATTCAGAAACCCTCCCATTATCCTCTGCTTCTGGTCATCATTGCTATCCACATTCAAGCAAGCAAAACTGCACAGTTCTATTGACACCTCCTGCAAACCCATTATTTGGCTTCTCTTATTTTTCCTCTAATTTGCATTTTGATTGCACTGAGGCTTGGCAAAGAAAGAACACATACAAATGATAATGTTGATGACTTTATTGGACGCGTTTGTGGCAACACTGGGGCATGGGTGATCACTCAGTGTGCATGTACCTTACAACTTATGTTGATTTCTCATCCACCTCATCCATGACAGTAATCAAGTGAGCTGTTGACTCTTGCAAGTGTGGGTCTTTGATTGAATAAATTGGAATATGTAGCCAAGTAAGATTCACATTAGAACTAGAGCGGCAATAAGGTGCGTACAGTACAGTTGATCGAAACAATACCAGATTGTTTCTTATGTCAATATTTAGATGCTCAAAGGTCATACCAACGGGAGGAAAATGTGATGTGTTTCAAAAAATAAAAATAAAAATGTGATACATCACTAAAAGTCGTATGCTCACTTGTTGATCATTTACTTGTCTTTTGGTTTTCAATTTGTTTCATTCATCTAACATGCTGGATAACTTCTAACTTCGGTGGAACTATTTTTCTTACAGAAGAGCCTTCTATATCAACCATTGTACATAATGAACTAGTGACATATATCAGTAGTCTTATTGCTATTGTCTAGTCCATATGTTGTTTGCACATGGCATGCTCTCACACCACCTATTTCTTGTACTAATCAGTTGATTGATGCATTGTCCTGAGGTTTGAATTGTTCCATCATTTAAAGAAAATAAAATTGCCATTTTTTAATTGTGCCATCTCAAGTTGTCAGATTTTTACATGTATTCCCAAAACTTTCACCTTTTGACACCTTTGAGGTACATTAGATATATTACATTTTATATAGGAATATTTGCACTGAGCGCTGATGTTTCTTTCACTTCTAATATGTAATCCATGTTGGTCCTCAAAAAGCAAAGTTTCCCTTTCCAATTTCAGTTCCTAAGTTTTGTACCTCTTCCGTTTTTGTGCATTTGTTTATTTCTGAAGTATTTTCATGCTCAGTTGGAGAAGGAGGAAGCCAATCGCTTGTTGAAACGCCGTCTAGAGACAGAGAGGCCACGGGTTGAGACTACTTCAGATATGTCGGAAGATCTCTTTGAAGGTGAGAAGGGAGAGGATGCTGGTGATCCTTCTGTTGCCTATGGTGACAGCACAACTGGGAACACACCTAGGATCAGTTCAGTTGACAAGCTGTACATAGTGTTGATCAGGTACACAGTAGTTTCTTTAATATCATCATATTGTATCCTTTTAAGTCAATGTGCAGTGTAGGTTCTTGGTACACGTAAAACCCTGTTTGCAATCAATTCATATGCACTGAGCTGCTATTTACATAAAATGCAAACATGACATAGCTAAAAAATGACCTAGAGGAAATCAACATTGCAAATTTAGTGTACAACTGATAATCAATCCCTTAGACTCAGAATTAGTGATAATACCTCTTTCTCCTATTTCGCACTTTGATATATGATGAAATTTGCAGGTTTGTTGATATGTATGTTCACATGTATTGGCCTTATAATTCCTTTATGATGTATTAATACTGCAGCCTTCATGGCCTGGTCCGTGGTGAGAACATGGAGCTTGGCCGTGATTCAGATACTGGCGGACAGGTATTGTTTGTTGCATGTGCTTATATGAGATATGCATTCCGTTATCCAACTTGAACAGCTATACAATCTAGCTTTATCCTGTAGTCAAGTGGTGGTTAGCTATTATCTTTATTCTGTCTTACATAAGGTCCACCAACACGAAGAATCTGTATGGAAATAATTCTTTATGCATCTGTTGTGTCATTGCATAGGTCAAGTATGTTGTGGAACTTGCTAAAGCATTGAGCTCATGTCCTGGAGTTTACCGGGTTGATCTTTTTACAAGACAGATCTTAGCGCCAAATTTTGATCGTAGCTATGGTGAACCAGTGGAACCTTTGGCATCAACAAGCTTCAAGAATTTTAAGCAGGAAAGAGGAGAGAATAGTGGTGCATATATCATCCGAATACCATTTGGACCAAAAGACAAATATCTAGCTAAGGAACATCTCTGGCCTTTCATTCAAGAATTTGTTGATGGCGCCCTCAGTCATATAGTGAAGATGTCAAGGGCCATAGGTGAAGAAATCAGCTGTGGGCATCCGGCGTGGCCTGCTGTGATTCATGGTCATTATGCTAGTGCAGGAGTTGCTGCTGCTCTACTGTCAGGAGCACTTAATGTTCCCATGGTCTTTACAGGGCATTTTCTTGGGAAAGATAAGTTGGAAGAGCTTCTCAAGCAAGGGAGACAGACAAGGGAGCAAATAAACATGACATACAAAATAATGTGTAGAATTGAGGCAGAGGAGTTGGCTCTTGATGCATCTGAAATAGTTATAGCAAGCACTAGGCAAGAGATAGAAGAGCAATGGAATTTGTATGACGGTTTTGAGGTCATACTTGCAAGGAAACTCCGTGCAAGAGTCAAGCGTGGTGCTAACTGCTATGGTCGCTATATGCCTCGTATGGTTGTGAGTATACTTATGCATCATAATCTTTTCTTTTTTCACTCCGAAAATAGTCAATGGTAACTACTGCACAATTATTTTCATAATTGGGTAATTTGCTGTTATAATCTGCTGTAGAGGTTTAATGTGCATTAGTTCCCTGTTCCTTGTTCTGCAGATCATTCCCCCAGGTGTTGAATTTGGCCATATGATTCATGACTTCGATATGGATGGTGAGGAAGACGGTCCATCCCCAGCCTCTGAAGATCCATCTATTTGGTCCGAGGTCATTTTTTCTTTTCTTTTTTAGATTCATACATGCAAGATCCCACCTACTAGTTCACCTAATATTTTCTTTAGAATAAAACTTAGTAGTTTGCACATTTAATATTTGAGAACATTTATTTGCTTATTCATGTTTATCCTGCAGTTTTAACTTTATGCACTAATAATTTGTATGGGTGGCAGATAATGCGGTTCTTTACAAACCCTAGGAAACCTATGATTCTGGCAGTTGCTCGCCCTTATCCTGAAAAGAATATTACTACTCTTGTGAAGGCGTTTGGTGAGTGCCGACCACTGAGGGAGCTTGCTAATCTAGTAAGACAAAACTGCATTTTGATGTCTTAATTTCAATATCATACTTATTATGCATTAAGTTTGATTGCTGCTATTAATCTGAAACGTCCTTATATTTAATTAGTACTAACTTATGATGTTGCGTTGCAGACATTGATAATGGGAAACCGTGAGGCTATTTCCAAGATGCATAATATGAGTGCAGCTGTTTTGACATCAGTACTTACATTGATTGATGAATATGATTTGTATGGTCAAGTGGCATACCCAAAGCGTCACAAACACTCGGAAGTTCCTGATATTTACCGTTTAGCAGTGAGAACAAAGGTGTGTTATGTCTGAACAAAAGATATTCATTGGTGATGGCATTCTTATCTTTGCTTTGAATGTCTAGCACTTGAAGTAGAAAACTTGTGACCAATAAATTAAGTTGTTCAAATGGCTGAAGGATTCAGTATCTGTTTCTTTGAAGTCAAAATCTTATAGCAAAGATTTGTAATGTTTGTAGGATTTACAGTACTTCTTTAGCAATTTCCTGTACCGGTTATATTGACGCTGATCATCCATTGAACATCTGCAGGGTGCTTTTGTAAATGTGCCTTACTTTGAACAGTTCGGTGTCACCTTGATAGAGGTCATTATCATTGTATCTAAATTCAGCTTGCTTCCATTACTGAATTTTGTATCTAATTAACACCAATCTGCTATTTTCGTGAGCAGGCTGCCATGCATGGTTTGCCTGTAATTGCAACAAAAAATGGAGCTCCTGTTGAAATTCACCAGGTATCTGAGCATATTTATTGTGCCTTTGTTAAACTTAGATATTTTTTACCTAGGAAAGTATTATCAACTACTAGCTGGGATGAAGATCACCATGTCTTTTCCATGGATGTATGCAGGTGCTGGACAATGGTCTCCTTGTTGATCCCCATGATCAGCATGCAATTGCAGATGCACTCTATAAACTCCTTTCTGAAAAACAACTTTGGTCAAAATGCCGAGAGAATGGGCTGAAAAATATACATCAGTTTTCTTGGCCTGAACATTGCAAGAATTACTTGTCAAGGATATCAACTCTTGGCCCAAGGCATCCTGCTTTTGCAAGCAATGAAGACCGGATTAAGGCACCTATTAAGGGAAGGAAGCATGTCACTGTTATTGCTGTAGATTCTGTCAGTAAGGAAGATCTGATTCGCATTGTCAGAAATTCTATCGAGGCTGCACGTAAAGAAAATTTGTCAGGATCGACAGGTTTTGTGTTGTCGACTTCCCTGACAATAGGGGAGATACATTCTCTATTAATGTCTGCTGGCATGCTTCCTACTGATTTCCATGCTTTCATATGCAATAGTGGAAGTGATTTGTATTATCCTTCATGTACTGGTGATACACCAAGCAACTCCCGTGTTACATTTGCATTAGATCGTAGTTACCAATCACATATAGAGTATCATTGGGGAGGAGAAGGTTTAAGGAAATATCTAGTGAAGTGGGCTTCTTCCGTGGTAGAAAGAAGAGGGAGGATTGAAAAACAAGTTATCTTCGAAGATCCAGAGCACTCTTCAACATACTGTCTTGCATTTAAAGTGGTCAATCCAAATCATGTAAGCCTTTTCCTTCCAGAGTTCATGATATTTGGTTGGAATTGTATTTCTTTATATATTCTGTGAACTGCTCAAGTGCATCCTTTTCTAAAAAGGGTTTAGGTATATTGTTTTATAGCTTGTTAGATGCAAGGTTTTTCTTAATTGTTGTTTGTTTATGAATTGTAGTTACCTCCTTTAAAGGAGCTGCAAAAGTTGATGAGAATTCAGTCACTCCGTTGTCACGCTCTGTATAACCATGGTGCTACCAGACTATCTGTAATTCCAATCCACGCATCACGGTCTAAGGCTCTAAGGTTTGTTTGATTTTCTTATTTTCCTCATTCATTTATCTCTTCTGTTCTTAACATGTTCTGATGTACCAGTATTGTTGTGGTTAACATTTTTTCTGAACTTGGCTCAAAATGTGGGGCAGTTTTGCCTGTCTGATCTTTTTTGTGTGGGTTACGATCAATACTTTTCCATAGAGGATTAGGTATATTTCTTGGCCTCTTGGGTGAGGAAAGACTATATTCCAAGTCTTTGTTTGAGAACTCCAATTTTACAGACCACTGAAATTCAAGTTTCCATGGCTTCCTACTCCCTCTTTCCCAAAATATAAGGTATTTTGACTGGATGGGACACATTCTAGTCTGTCTATATTCATATTACTAGGATATGTTCCATCTAAGCAAAGTACCTTATATTTTGGGACGGAGGGAGTATCTTTTAGGAAAAAGGAATGTGTATGAGATGCTGTTAGACCAAATTAGCAAGCAACAGTAGTAACTTTTCGCTCATGGGCTTGTTAAATAGTTTTTTATATTCAATTCCCATTTGCACCTAGCCTAGCAGCATATATGTGTGCTCTCCATGTTGACAAAATTCTGTTCTAGGTACTTATCTGTTCGCTGGGGCATAGAGTTGCAAAATGTGGTGGTTCTTGTTGGTGAAACTGGTGATTCCGATTACGAAGAATTGTTTGGAGGTCTTCATAAGACGGTCATCCTTAAGGGTGAATTCAACACATCTGCAAATAGAATCCATTCTGTTAGGCGGTATCCTTTACAAGATGTTGTTGCACTTGATAGCCCAAACATCATTGGAATTGAGGGTTATGGCACTGATGACATGAGGTCTGCTCTGAAACAACTGGATATACGGGCACAGTGACACCAAGCCCCCATCTGTTTATCATTAATATATGAAGAAAACCAGTGGACGATACAAAGACAGCAAACAAACACTAGCATTTCCATACTTGATGGAGATGCCGATTTTGCCATGTAAGTCATGTAGTTTATGTGTGTGGTCCTTGAGCTGTGAATAGCATTCCGAAATCTCATCCCATTGAGATTTTGGTATGTGGCAATTTTGGAGTAAAAATCGATTCCATCCAGGAATACGGACAAAAGAAATTGGTTACAATGTTGATAATGAAAAACATGTTAAGGAAGCATTAATTCAGCAAGAAAAGCTTCCAAAATCACTACAATTCTTGGCCAAGCTTGCAATTCCCCTTTTTTTGAAGTGGAAGCTTATGTTGTGTGTTTACTGCTGGGTGGACCATATGGCCCTGGCAGCCCTTCTTTACTATGTTTACTCCAGGAGGGCTGCCTAGCTTTCGTGTAAGTATTGTTTGACACGATGGTTCATTCTATATATCCAAAGTTTTGTTGAGATCAATGCATTTTTGTTGTTTGTCCTTGGATGGCCAAAGATTAGTACTACCATCTAGTTGATGTTTACCTGCCATAACAGTTTCTAACTTCTTTTTTACTGAGAAACAGCGTGTCTTGTGTTTATAGCATTGATTTCCATGTCCATATGTTGCTGGTGGTTATGTAGTTATTGTGGCAACTATAACGCAGACGCCAACTCCGACTTCGTATAAAATGCCTATATTTATCCTGATTAATATCATTGGTCAATGTGAGTTGTACTCAACGCAGCTGTAGTTTGGTGTAGTAGCTGCAACAATTAAGCCATGTTTTCTTCAACTTCTTTTCACACTATCTTCCATCTTTAGTTTAAAGTCTGATCGTTTCGCATACAACTGATAAACCGTAAAATGCTTATCAGTAATTAAAGAATAATTTATGAGTAAAACTTTTATATTTGTGTTAAAATAAATTATAATAAAAACCCTTAAAATCAACTATAAAATTAAATTTTAGCCACAGTTGATAAGCCAAAAGGCGAAGATTGAAGATTTGATCTTTATGTGAACTAACCAATTAATTGAAGATTTGATCTTTATGTGAACTAACCAATTTTTAATGCTCTTAATTTTGTTTTGATTTTGCTAAAAGAAGAGTTTGTTATTGTTGATGCTAACTTATACTTGTTGCCAGAAAACTTTAGGACAGTTGGGGCGATTGGTTTTGGGTATTGGTTATCGGTTTATGGTTGGCCATCCGTATCAGCTTATCAGAGCAAGGCAGTAATACAGCCGACCTGTTAGCTATAAGTTTCTGTATAGTCTTCTCTTAGCTTACCCATATAATAGTTAGCTCTTTACAATAAATACAGGGCACACTTATCTCTCTCACAGAGTTTCTTGGTTCTTGTGTCCAAGTCGGCTATAAGTTTACAGCCCGCTTCTCCTCTCTCTCCTCTCTTCTCTCCTCCACCTCAGCATTTAGCCGGCTTGTAGTCTACTATTATACTTGCTCTCAGGGGATTGTGATACGTCTGCTCATCTTGAACAATATCTAGTCAAAGTCGCGTCTTTTTTGCGTAATGTCGCATCTTTTTTGCGTAATGTCTAATTGAATTTAAATCTGCGAAAAAGGTTCCTGTTCGGTCGGCGAGAGGTCAGACTTCAAAAAATTAAAATGGGGGTTGCCCCAATTGCCTTTTTCTTTTCTGGTCAGACTGCAGATTTCTGTCCAATTAATACATGGAGAACTTATAGTTTCAAAATAACTGCTATGTTTTTGCTGACACCTTCATATCAACTAGCTGACATTTACACAACATTTAGAAGAAATACTCCTTCCAGTTAAAAAATTCCATAAAAATTTTAAATGCTTGTGTTTTTTTTTAAAAAATGGTATACTTAGATTTTCCTTGAAAAAGACTATTATAATTGTTAGAAATATAAAAAAATATTGCCCCTAAACATAAAATATTTATTATAAGAGAGAATAATTGTTTTTTAGGAAGACAAATTTTGCCACAAGACACTCAGAATTTGTGTAATTGTTTGGTGGACATCGTAAAAAATGTCAAGGTTAGAGGACACTCCAAAAAGTTGGTAATTTGTTAGGGGATACTTTCAACCCAATTGAAGAGACAAAAATTTCAAAAAGATGATAAAGCCCTTAGAGCCAAAAGTTTCTAACTTGACGTTGGAGCAATGATGGAATATACTTCAGCTGACGCTGGAGTGATGATGGAACATACTTCGGTTTGATGGAAGATTTATGGTTGCATAATTTCCAAATTATCTTCCAACACCATGTTAGAAGCTTGTTGCTGCGGGGGCATTCTCATCTGTTTTATGAATCTCTCTTCAATTGGATCAAAAATGTTGCGAACTACCAAATTTAGGAATATTCTTCAGCCGTGGCACATGTTTTACTATATCTATCAACAAATTATACAAACTTTAGATGTCTTATAGCAAAATTTGCGTTCAAGGAATATTTTGAAGCTATAACGCAAATCATTCAAGTATGCAACTAGGCAAGATGGGCTAGAAGAAGAAGAGATGTGCTTGCAAACCAAAGCCAGCGAACTACACCGACTGAAAAATATATTTAAGAAAATAAAACGAGAGCAATTCTCTTGCGTCAGCTTTGGTAACCCCTCCTGTTCAGTGCCACATTCATGGCTAACTCACCAATCATTCTATGCAAACCTGCACGTTTCCTCGTAAGGCGCAAAAAACGGTGAAGTACTACGACGAATCGGTCAATCGGACAAGTCATCTCTCTCGGACTGCAGACTGAAAGTCTGAAACTCAGCCATTCTATACCAGTACGAGTACAGTACAAGATTGGGTTAGCTCAGGTTGGTTGTGAGCTTCCCAACTAATCTGAATCTGAAGCTCCCTGAAGTTGAATTCAGAAAGCTTTCATTATCTCTAATGAAGCAATCAGAGCCTCAATTTTCAACGGTTGCCTGCACGCCACAGAGAGAAAATTAACCTGCAGCTTCTTGCTGGACTGCGAGAGTGCCCATTGCTGAAGAATTTATTGTGACAGGTGGGAAGATGGAGGGATGGATGGCCAGCTGACACCTACAACATAGACGGGTCAAAACTTCAGAAATGGACCCGGAGCAAACAACAGCTACCTAATTCTATTTCAAAGCACTTTCTTTATGCTGTCAATTTGAAAAAAAAAAAACCCTCTACTACTCCCTCCCTCAACCTATAGTACTAATATGGAAACATTTTAGTATGTCCATTGGTTTTATATGAGATGGAGGAAAGATATAACAACGGAAGGGAGGGTAAATATACTTTTATAATGAGTGTTATATCTTTGGTCTCTTTACACCGTGAATGTACACAATTATATATACATGTAAGTGCAAATACGTGGTGTGGTTAAAGTGATAATGAGCTTGCTATACTATTTGGTGAAAGAAAATATACCGCCTCCTATCATTAATATTTGACGTCATATAATATCGACATAAGTTTGTGTGTAGCGTCAAATATAATGTTGGGGGGGCATATTTTTGTAATGAAAAGGTTTTATATCTTTATTCTCTCTACCTCGTAGATGCACATAGTCATACATGCATGTAAGCGTAAATGTGTTGTGTGGTGAAAGTGATAATGAACTTGCTAGACTTTTTTTGACACCTAGTTATGCTCCCTTTTTTATGCACTGCCGCACCATCTCTTTTCTCCTCTTCTCTGTTATCATCGTATATATATATTTTACATTGAACCTATTGTTGGCTACGCCATTATTGCATCCA
Organism: Oryza glaberrima; assembly: GCF_000147395.1. Lineage (NCBI taxonomy): Eukaryota > Viridiplantae > Streptophyta > Magnoliopsida > Poales > Poaceae > Oryza > Oryza glaberrima. Next base: position 24,845,603 of record NC_068331.1, on the reverse strand, counting down.
CCACTGCTGTCAAACTGTGTAAAAAATGACATACCACTATTAAGAGTGTTAACTATAAACCAATACCCTCAGGCTATATAAAAAATGATTTCAACAATATTGATGCTTAGCAATAATGCAGACACATCGAAATTCTTGAGTTAGGTGTCCAAAGGCATTTAATCAATATTTCACTGGTATTTGACATGGACTTTTATAGAAGAAAAATACATCACTGTAGTAGTAGTATCTTTTTCCAAGCCCTGTTAGCAACAGTATTGATGTGGTTGTCCTCCTACTCTACCTGTATTTGTCCTCTTCCACCTCATACCAAATAAAACCCCCCTCTCCATTGCTCTCGCAGCGTATACTCTCACCCAAAATACACACAATCTCACGCCATTTGCACCTACAAATCTCATCATCTCATCAATATCCATTTCTACAAAAAAAAATCCATTTCAGTATTTCATTGCTGTAGCATCAAATTTATTGGCATTATTTGCTGATATTGCATGCTGCATTGAGAAGAAAATTAAAGAAACTGACTTGGATAGCACTGCACTCTAGCTACCATTTTCTTGGCTTGTTTGCGAAAGCTGCTCCATCTCCTGTGTCCTAGGCTCTTTCCCTTTTTAACCCCGTGCCACAGCTAGCCAGCCAAGCACTGCACAAACCTTTCCCCTGAAGAGGCCAAGAAGTTATGGGAGAGGAGGCAGCCATGGCCACCATGGAGAGCGCCTACCATGATGAGCTTGCTCCGGCGGCGGCGGCGGCGCCGGCGAAGGGAGGAGGGAGCAAGAAGAAGAGGAAGCAGCAGAAGAGGGAGGAGAAGAGGAAGGAGTGCAGGCTGGTGAGCTACCACGAGCTGCCGGACTACATGAAGGAGAACGAGTTCATCCTCGACTACTACCGCTCCGAGTGGCCCATCCTCAATGCCCTCCTCAGCCTCTTCTCCTGGCACAACGAGACCATCAACATCTGGACGTATGGATTTCAACCTGAATTTTTCTGAATTTGATTCTGGTTCAGCTTTGTGTGTTGTGTTCTTGCTGCTCATCGTGTGGGTGTTCTTGGTGTTTGTTCAGGCATCTTCTTGGGTTCGTGCTGTTCTTCGGCCTCACCGTCCTGCATCTTGGCCAGTACTTCCCCCAGGTTGCTGATCTCATCGGACACCTCTCCTGGTGAGTTTGTGAAAGCCTCAGTGGAATTTGTTTGGTTAAAATCTTGGCTAATGTGTCCTGGAATTAGTAGCACGAAATAGTTTAGTTTTTCAGTAGCTGTGAGATGAATATTTTAACGTTTTAAGGCACTGAATAGGATTCTACATCCTACTTGTTTCTTGTTAATCAAATTATGCTGAGTGATAGCATGAGAGTTTCGATAAATCTAGCTGCTTGTGTATCGACAAATTAAATCTCACCAACAAATTCACTCCAATTCCATACAACCTGGAAAATGACAAGTTGCAGTTTTTATTTCAGATGTCTATGTGCTTTGCATGCTTAATATTCTGTTCACTGTCTGTCCCTTTTTTTTTTCTGAGAATTGTACTTCTATTTGACTGCAGGCCAATCTCAAAGGTTGCTGAAAATGTCTCCAGCAACATTGGAGATGTCCTCTCTGTGAGTAAAGCTTCTATTTCCTGAAATCATTCATTCCTGTGATAGAAGTAGAAGTTACTGATAAGAAAAAAAAATACTGGATTGCAGTAATATTATTGGGCTGGTTAGATCCACATGCTTAGGAGATTCATTGTGCAGCTTTGAGTGGCTCCACTTTTCAGTACTGTCCTGTTTCCTTCTGTTTGTTCAGATGTGCATGATTTGGACTTTTTGGATGGCAGCTGGGCCAAAGTGTTGGGTGGGGCTTCTGATTGCTTTCACCTTTACCTGATGAACCTTGCCAAATTAGGTCCCCTTTTACTGGTGCCCATTCATGACAAATCCTAGATTAAGTGTTGGCCACTTCACTTCACCACAAGATGTTAAGCTTTGGTGATGTGTTCATAGGACTTGGTTGTGACTTGGTGATTGTGATGATTAAGTCTACCCGCTACGACACGACTCCAGTGTCTCCGCGGGTTATCTTTTCTTCTTGAGATCCTTGTGCCTTGGATGTCTAGATTGACAAGATACATCATGCAACCACCAAAGGGAAGATTTTGAGACTTGAGGGGAAGATTTTGGGAGGTTAAGAGGTTAGGGGTCACTAAAATTGGCAAACATTGGGGACACATATACAAGGCGATATTTGCATGAACGTGGTAGCAGTTTATCGCGTGTGATCCTTCCCTTTGTGTTTTCATACCAAACCTTCTTCCATCCTCATATGGTAACAGTTGTCCTCTCTTTTTGTGATTGAGACTAGTTGGTAGACAATTTTGGGCAACCATAGTAAACCTTCATTTTTTTGCATAATTAATTACTTGCTAGCTAAATTCATTGCTTGTCATGGCTTCCCAACTGTTCTTGACCAAAGAACAGTGTTTGGTAACCAAATAGAAATTTTTAGATAAGGAAGATGAATTTGTTCGGAGTTCGGACACCAATATGGTTAGATGTTCTATTCAAGCGTTGAAACGAATGTCGTCGCAATAATTCGGTGTTCCCAGTCTTCTAAATTCTAATGCATATGCTTTAATTTGGAGAGTATATTGCTTTCAGATGTTTAATGACATATTATACTTCGATGTGATATGCTACAATGATGATCGGTGTCCGATCAGCTGTCGTGTCACGTCAATGGTTTGATCGAGTTTGGCGTGTGTGTCCATGCATTGGCCAGGGCGCGGCGTCGTTCATGCAGGCGAGCCCGGCGTCGAGCGCCGGCGCCATGGCGGCGGCGTGGCCGGTGACGGCGGCGGCGGCGGCGACAACGCGGTGGCCGTTCTTCGTGTTCCTCGCGGGCGCCATGTTCTGCCTGCTGAGCAGCGCGGCGTGCCACCTCCTGTCGTGCCACTCGCACCGCCTCAACCTGTTCCTCATCCGCCTCGACTACACCGGCATCGCCGTCATGATCGTCGTCTCCTTCTTCCCGCCCATCTACTACATCTTCCAGTGCGAACCGCGGTGGCAGGTGGTGTACCTGTCGGCGATCACCGCCGCCGGGGTGGCCACCGTGTACGCGCTCATGTCGCCCAGGCTGAGCGCGGCGAGGTACCGCGCCCACCGCGCGCTGCTGTTCGTCGCCATGGGCCTCTCCGGCGTCGTCCCCGCCGCCCACGCCGTCGCCGTCAACTGGCACGAGCCCCGCCGGAACGTGACGCTGGCGTACGAGGGCGCCATGGCGGCGTCCTACCTCGCCGGCACCGCGTTCTACCTCACCCGCGTCCCGGAGCGGTGGCGCCCCGGCATGTTCGACCTGTGCGGCCACAGCCACCAGATCTTCCACGCGCTCGTCATCGCCGGCGCGCTCGCGCACTACGCCGCCGCCATCGTCTTCATCCAGGCACGCGACGAGATGGGCTGCCCGGCGCCATAGCTAAGCTAGCGATCGAACACACAAGAAAACATTTCTCTCCATGGATCGATGAACCAAATGATAATTCGATACAGCAGAGTACACAAGAAGCATATATATACAGCGGTAGACGATCGAATTAATTGATTTGAGTGGTTTTGTTTTTGTGAGTTTTTTTTTTAAAAAAAATTTTAAGTTTGTTTAGCTTGCAGGAGTTGGTCATCAAGTGTGAGATATTACCGTGTCGTCCGGTTAATGACAAGGATTTATTGATTGTTATGATGTCGAAACTTGTACATACAAGAAGCAACTGTTGCTTATTCGTTCGTTGTAAGATGCAACAAATTAAGAAGAGAGAGAGAGATAAGGCAACAAAAGTATACATGTGTTGATTGCCATTCCTCCATCAAAAACTAATCCCGTTAAGACGTCCATGGCGTGATGACAATCAATGCTATCAGGCGGCCTCTGCGTATTAAAGAGTGTATACATGGTTTAACTGTTGGCCCTTAACTGTTAGATTCCTTATAACGGAACAAGCCCACTCGAATTTAGTTTCTAGATTTTACATAGGTACTCATATATTTACGGTTATTCTTTTTAAGTGATAGACGACGTATCCGTAAATAGCGAGACACATATAATGACCTCGTTAATTTTAAGATATGCCGGCTCAGTCTCTTCTGAAGGTGTTCATATCTTATAAGTATGTGCATTCAAGGAGTACGTGTTATAGCGTCTGTATTTATATTGCCTTTTAAAAAGAGTGTATACAACTAGACACGCATATTTAATGTACGTCATACTCTCATCATCAAACATTTAGGGTGTTTTGGAGGGGTTCTCTCCGACACGCAAAATGAAGTATACATTAACGCATTATTAATTCAATATATTAGTTATTTTTAAAAAAACTAATATGATTTTTTATAAACAATTTTTTATAGAATTTTCTTAAAAAATAAATTGTTCATAGAAGTTTGGAAAGTATACGTGCGGATAAACAAGGAAGGAGAAGTTGCGAACATAGGCCCTGTTTAATTTCCAAATTTTCGCAAAAACATCACATCGAATCTTTGGACAAGTGTGGAGCATTAAATATAGATAAGAAGAAAAACTAACTGTACAGTTTGCATGTAAATCGCGAGATGAATCTTTTGAGCCTAGTTAGTCCATGATTAACCATAAGTGCTACAGTAATCCACATGTGCTAATGACGACATGATTAGGCTCAAAAGATTCGTCTCGTTGTTTCCAGGCGAGTTATAAAATTAGTTTTTTTATTCGTGTCCGAAAACCCCTTCCGACATTTGGTCAAATGTCCTATATGTCAACCAAAAATTTTTATTTCACCAATTAAACAGGCCCATAAGAACCCAACATAATGCAATTAGACACACGTATTTAATACACGTCGCCACACGTGTTTGTTCAGCGTTAGTAGTATTATTCTGATTTGAGGATATCATTTTTGAATAGTCGAATCGAAAAGGGTACGGGCCGTGGGGGTTCATAAATGGCCGACCTGTGATGTGAGTCGTCCACACCCCACACCCCACCCAACCCGAGCCTCAGCCGACCGACTCGACGACGTCTCGCGCTAATCTCAACGCCGACGCCCATTTATGACCAGCCTTCGCTTGGCTGCACGTCTCCGTCCCGTATCATATTGCCGTCTCAGCGACCCAGCCGCCGCGCCCCCTACCACTGCCAACCCAATCCATCTCTCTCTCTCTCTACTGCTCTCCCCGAACGCGCTACCGTTGTTGGACCCGACGACGACACACGCGGTGGGTGCGTGCAGTGCAGCCAAGAAGCCAGGTGGTACGCGAGAGAACCAGACGAGGCCCGTGAATCTCCGCGATTTCCATCGCGCGCGCGCGCGGGCAAAATCCCAGCGGCGGCCACGCGGAGGCGAACTACACCGTGCGCGCGCGCGGCGCCTCTTCCGCTTGGGCCGCGCGAAATTTACGTGCGCCGCGTGCGCCCGTGCGCGCACGTACGCGAACGGGACGAAACGAAACGAGGCAAAAAAAAAAAAAGGCCACAACACTGCGGCGGGCGCTGCTTCTGCTGCCGCTTGGGTTGGGCCACGCGAGCGGCTCAGCCTAGTACACGCGGCTCAGCAAATGGGATAAGTCTTTTTACCTCCCTTAACTCTTGCTGTTGATTGAATTGCATCCCTCAACCATAATAGCAGAGAACAGGTGAGAGAGAGGGAGAGGAGAAATAGGTGAGAAAAAAAGAGATGAGATTAGGATGATTGGCATGTGAGCTGATATTTTTATCTTTTTCCTGGCTAATATGTGAGTCCTATGAGCATCACATAGGATGAAACCGCTATCAAAATAGCTGAGGTACTTGATTGACTCCGGTTTTTGAAAATGGAGAGGCCTTATACCTGGTATTATAGTTAAGGGTCAAAGATTCAATAAATAGCAAGAGTTGAGGGAGGCCAAATAGACTTACTGCACAAATCAATGGTAGTGGTGGTGAACTTGAGGGGGCAGGGGAGGAGGTAGGTTTGGTTTGGGGTTTGGGGGAGAGGGAGGGGATGCCGGAGCTGCCGGAGGTGGAGGCGGCGAGGAGGGCGCTGGAGGCGCACTGCGTGGGGAGGAGGATCGCGCGCTGCGCGGTGGCGGATGACCCCAAGGTGGTGGTCGCCGCCGCCGGGGGGCGCGTGGCGTTCGAGCGCGCCATGGTCGGCCGGACCATCGTCGCCGCGCGGCGGAGGGGCAAGAACCTCTGGCTCCGCCTCGACGCCCCTCCATTCCCCTCCTTCCAGTTCGGTCAGTACCTGCCTCCTCCTCCTGCAGTTCGATCGATTGCTTTTTGCTACTAGTAAATTGGAGTGACAAATTGCTGTGTGTGTTGCAGGGATGGCTGGTGCGATCTACATTAAGGGAGTTCCTGTGACCAAGTACAAGAGGCATGTGTAATTTGTATGCTGGGGAATTTGTTATACAGTAATGGACTACATGCTGATTCAGAAAATTATTGCAGATCAGTTGTCAGTTCTACAGACGAGTGGCCCTCCAAGTACTCCAAATTTTTTGTTCAAGTAAGATCTCCTAGCTGTCACAGCATCTTTTTTCAGTACATTGCTGCTATGTGAGATCAAAATTAACAGTTTATAAGCAAAAGGGGATATGGAATTGTTGTTCATCAGTACTGTACTGTACTACTTTGGTTGGGTCTTATAAAGAGAGAGATGGATAGGTAGTAACTGTCATCGTTTAGCTTGGACACAAGATCGATTTGTTAGGCTATATAGCTCAGAAAACATCTTTTGGCTGAGCCTCTAGCGGACTAGCTAATCCAAAATGCGGAAGAACAAATCGCCACAAACAGTAGTGCTTTTGTGATCTCCAGAAAGCCAGAAAGGAAGACGTGCCATGTCTCAGGGTTAACATGCTATCATATAAACACGTCAATATTACTTCTGCTATATAAGGTTTATTGAATAGTAATATAACACGCAATGCATGCCTAGGCATTGTTGTTTAGTCAAAATTTGATCTCCTCTTATTGTTTATGTCCTTTTATGATATCATAGGTTGGCTCTTTTAATGTTGATTGTTTCTAATGCATTTAACTTGTTCCAGCTTGATGATGGCTTAGAGTTTTCCTTCACTGATAAGAGGCGGTTTGCAAGAGTTCGGTTGTTTGAAGATGTATGTGCTTTGACTAGTTGAATCTAAATCTTCAGAGTCTTCCTTTCATGTTATTTTCTAATGATGTCCCTAATCAAATAACGATTTGCAGCCCGAAACTGTACCCCCGATTTCTGAGTTAGGACCAGATGCTCTCTTTGAGCCGATGTCTTCTGACAGTTTTGCGGACTCGCTGAGCAGAAAGAAGATTGGAATAAAAGCTCTTCTACTCGATCAGGTGATTTTATTACCATAAAACCAATATGAGTTTTTAGCTCCACAAAATTGTTTCTACAATATACGGGATTAGGTCCTTGTATCTCCTATACAAACAGAAGACTTGATTTTTTTTTTTTATTGAACAGAGCTTCATATCAGGAATTGGTAATTGGATTGCAGATGAGGTGCTTTACCAGGTATTAATACAAATATTATTAGAGCTTGAATGAAATGCATAAATTTTAATTATGAATTCATGTTGTTTTTTCAGTCGAGAACCCATCCATTACAGATTGCTTCAAGTCTATCCAGGGAGAGTTGTGAAGCACTACACCAAAGCATCCAAGAGGTTGTGTAATTTGACATTATTTTAAATAATTTTAGTGTATTCTACTGATGTACAATCACGGAGAACTTATGCCTGAAATAAAGCATATTTCAGGTTGTGAAATATGCTGTTGAAGTTGATGCTGATTGTGACTGCTTTCCTGTGGAATGGTTATTCCATCACCGATGGGGCAAGAAGCCTGGTAAAGTCAATGGTGAGATTGTCCTCAAGTTTTATCATGAACTCGTTATTGTCTTGAATAAAATTGAGCAAAGCGTTCGCTTGTAGTTTTGCTGATATATGATGGTGTATAATCGAACATGTTAATTATTACCCACTACTTTAAATGTCTTGCAGGACAGAAAATTGAGTTCATAACAGCTGGTGGCAGGGTAAGCTCTTATCTGCTTCAGTACTACTACACTTTCTAGTGCTACGAACATTCATGCATCTACCCTCTGATTTGTACTCTCACTATTTAGACTACAGCATACGTGCCACAACTGCAGAAGCTGACTGGAATGCAATCTAGCAAAGTAGTCATTGCTAACCCAGAACAAGTGGCAGAGAACGATGATGCGAAGGAAATAGACACAGATCCAGAAGATGCTGATAATTTGAATACAAGGAAGCGAGGAGCAACTTCTAGGGTTGCCAGGGGAAAGCAAAAGAGAGATGCCATAGGTGCCCTTTCCAGAAAGACAAGGAAAAATGGTGGTGGCAAGGAGAAACCAGGTAGTGACTATAGTGAAGATGATGCTGAGACTGCTGAACCAAACAAAGTTAGCACCAGTAGCAAGGGCGAGAAGGCAGATCCGGTGAGAAGATCATCAAGGACCGCATCGAAACCCCGCCAGGTAAATAAATTAAAAGAAAGATAGCAAGAGATGAAGAGACTCGCTGATGTTCGCAAAGATCATTTTGGTGTGTGTATAGCTTTAGCTTTAGATGCTCTCCGATGGCCATATTGGTGAAATCCTTGTAGCCTTGATTAGTGAGTTCTTTTCTCTGTGTCTTGTGCGCTACTGTACCAGATTATTCAAAGATGCCCTCTTGGTAATTGGAAGGTGTAATCGTTCCATACTGGGCAAAACATATGCTTCTCCTGTGCAACATGAACAATGACATATCTAGGCTATGTTGCTCGTGTCAAACCACCACCTAGGTTATTTTTTTTTATCTTTTTTTAAGACGGAAGAAGTAAGGATGAATGTATACACACATGCTTGTCTATCATTCTTAAGATTTGAGTCTCTTGGGGACAGAGAGTAATCCATAGATTTAACTCAATTAGTCACTTGTGTCATGTCTGCACTCATAACTGTGCAGTTCCATCCTTGCCTTTCTGCAAGAAGCACACTAGTGAGTACTAGTGATCATGTGAGAAGAACCAAGTACCATTTTATATGGAAATTTAGTTGCAAAATATTTCAAGCCACTTGTATTTACACAGTTGGCTATCTTTATATATTGGCCAGTACACTCACGAGCAGCCTTTTCAAAGTCTGTTCAGTATAAAATCCAAGGTAAGATCACATATGGCCATTGCCCATTTGCCGTGTTTCATGCACAGCCCAGAGCTACTACAAACAGAAGACAACAAATGACACGGGGTTACATGTCCATCACATCAACTCAGTTACTGCTCAGTATTCGCTCACGGGCGGCATACTGCCAACGGAGTCTGCACATGCTTTGCCCTCACTTTTGCACCAATCATGCCTCTCGGTTACCCTCCAGAGAATGCAGAATACCGATCGAGCATTCCGGCTCCTATGCAGTCGTCAAAGTATTCTCTACAGTATAGTTTTCTCTCGCTATCCGACCGTACTTGACTATACTAGATCTCCTTGCTAGTGATATGTCACAGCTCACAATGTCATGCATGTGAGATTTTTTCGATCCAAGGGCTAGCTAGCTCTCCTAGCTACTCCTTCCGTTTCAAAGAAAAAAAAACCCAATTTTAAATTTAAAACTGGACACAACCTAATCTTGAGTTTAAACATGAACCTAACTCATTGTGTTCAGGTTTAAACTCATGATTGTTTTTTTTGACGGAGAGAGTAGCTCGTAGCTCCGACAACTATTCTATGAGTGATACTCGTCCGTTCCATTTTAAACACAACCATAAGTTTTCGAGTTCAATTTTGATCGTCCATCTTATTTAAAAGTTTTTTTATAATTAGTATTTTTTTTGCTATTAGATGATAAAACATTAATAGTACTTTATAAGTGACTTATGTTTTTTTTAATTTTTTTAAAGATTTTCTTAAATAAGACCGACGATAGTTAAGTTTAAAATGGGATGGAGAGAGTACGTGTCTTCTCTCCCAATATCAGTGCCAAAATCAACCACAAATAAATCTGTCTGAAGAAAACAGGTTAATTAAATTAATCTCAGACATATTATGCTTAGATCCGACACATTATTACATCAGATTGCATGCACTGTCCGCACATGGAAGTATGTAGGATTACACGCTTAAGTCAGGCTGCAGGCATTATTAATTAATTTCTTGATAGGATACGATCTTGACGGAAACAATTTCTGAACAGTTGCTGTCTTATTGATCACACCACACAATCAAGAAGAGCAAGCATGCAATTAAGCTGAAACATTGAAACAAATTAAAAAAAAAACACAGCAATACGAACATCAATCTATCGTTAGCAGATTGATCCGTTCCTCTAGCTAGCTAGCAGACGACATCCTCTCATGTTTCCACACACTAACAAATTAAAACCAACAATAAATTAATACACCTCGTACTCATCATTAACACATCAATAAGCCGAGATCGAGTAGCCAACCTGCATATTCCATCAAAAAAACACACTATATCAGTATCAAATCAAAGACAACATATATACCTCCTCTCTCAAAAAAAAAAAAACTTTTACACACGGATCTAGACATACCCTTTGCCATTTCAAGATTCACGTATAAAAGTTATCTGTTTTTTTTCGAGAGAGAGTAATTATTTCTGACGTTTTTTATTAAATAATGGATAGAAATCCTGCCTCTAAATCCACAAGTAGATACACATAGCAAAATTATTTCTGACGCTTATTTGCGATGGGAGAAGAGAGTAACACACTTACAAACAAGAGCTTGAGCTTGGGCGCCATCCATGGCGAGGCAGGGGAATGGCGGCTGAACTAGATGGAGCAGGTGTAGCCGGGGGGAGGGTTCTTGCCGCAGGTGAGGAGGAGCTGGAGCGCGAGGGGCAGGTAGATGTTGATGTTGAGGAGCTTGAGCCTGATGGTGGTGCAGAGGCACACGGCGGCCTCCAGCTCCACGAGCCCCTCCAGCAGCGGGCAGCACTTGTTCACCACCGGGTCGCCGATCCCCACGTGCACCAGCCCCCCCAGCAGGTCCACGCACGCCCCGATCTTCAGCGAGTCCACCGGGCACCTCTGCGTCGTCGCCGGCGGCGGCGGCGGGCACGGCGTCGTCGTCGGCGGCGTCGGGTACGTCACCGGCGGCGTCGGGTATGTCACCGGCGGCGTCGGGTAGGTGACCGGAGGGCCGACGACGACTGGAGGGGTGATGACCGGAGGTGTGGGGTAGGTGACCGGCGGGCCGACGACGACCGGGGGGGTGGTGACCGGAGGTGTGGGGTAGGTGACCGGCGGCGGGCGGGTGACGGGGCCCTTCGGCGGGTGGGTGACGGGGACCTTGGGAGGGGCGACGAGCGGCGGCGGGCGGGTGACCGGAGACGGGTAGGTGGGGCCCTTGGGGGGGCGAGGGGTAGGGTTCTTGGGGCCCTTGGGGTGGCCGGGAGAGGGAGAAGGGTGCGAGGGCTTGGGGTGCTTGGGCTTGTCGCAGTCGCATTCCGGGTCGTACTCCGCGAGGATGGGAGCCACTGTGGTGGAGAGGAGGAGGAGCAGCGTCAGGAGGAATGGCCGCAGCTTGGTGCTGCCCGCCATGGCTGCTGCTAGCTCTGAGCTTGCTAGCAGGTTGTGGTGAGAAGGGGGGGGGGGGGGGGGGGGGGGGGGAGAAGAAGAGGAGCTAAAAGTGTTTGTGCGATCGATCTAGGGTTTATGGCGGTGTGGTTATATAGAGTGGCGAGCTCGCCGTTGTGGCCCGTGAACTCTAGGGTTTGCAGCTGCTAGACTGCTAGTAGCTCGGAAATTATGCATGTGTGTGTGGCAACGTGAGTGACCGTCACTCACAGTGCAGGATCTTCATTTGAGCCTGGGAGTACCACTGTACGTCTGTACCACGAAGTCTAGCTAGGGTCATAAGTCTAAAATTATTCTTTTTATAATGTAAGTGGCTCTAGGAATGGCATTGTTTTTTTTTATTTCAGACCTTGCTACTATGTATTCTAGCTCTCATATTTATTTCAATTTGTGTGGAAGTACACAATTTAACAATGAATACCAGAATCTAGAAAAAAATAAAATCCCCTCTTTCCCCTCTTCTGTCACTCTCTTGGTTCTCTCCTCGACTCCTCCCACGGCAGTGACCGCATCTCAGCTCTTATCTCGTCCTCCCATAGCCCACGACTGTTCGGTGGCTCTCCTACTCTAATCGGCGCGTCGACGAGCTCGGTGATGTGGGAAGGGTGGACTACTATGAGCTCGGCGGCAGAGAGTGGGAGGTATAGTCGCTTTTTCCTTTCCTCAAATTGCTGTTGATGTCCTTCCCCCATCTCCAGCAACGAGCTCCCTAGTGCCATCGCCTTGAACCGGGTGAACATCGAGGAGATCGACACGACGACGAAAAGAAGCGACGAGGAGGTCAAGGCAGCTCCGACGGAGCGGCTACGGACAGGTCGAGGCGGTCGTCGTCGAGCTGCTTCTTCATAGGTCGATCACGACGATAACATCGGTTGGTTCGAGGGGCAACGACGAGCTTGACAGTACGGAATGGGGACAACAATGAGGTCCTAAACGCTGGATCCGCCGCCTCCTCTTCGTCCACCATTTCCATCTTTCCTTCTCCTCACCTGCGCACGTCTCTCACTAGGCTATCGTCGCTGCCTCGTCGAGCTCGCTAGATCAGGCATTGGGCTTGCCTCGATCAGTGACAACCACGAGTGGAGCAGCTCGGGATGACCGCCACCACCTCGAATCAGCTCATCGTCGCTGGCTCCAACGGGTTGTGAGGGCATCGCACGGGGCAACACTTCTCCCAACATACAACGCTCGCTGTTCCTCTCCCCCTCCCTGAAAAATCCCTCATGAATATTAACAAGAAACTCGTGTCTCATTTGGGATTTCCATTCTTCACTTGGTAATGGGAGAAGCAGATGTGACGTGAAATCTTTTATGTGGCAAGTTGATGTTGAATGACGTGAAATCTTTTATGTGGCAAGTTGATGTTGAATGACATCTATATGCATTGTAAAACCCCTTACTACCATTCCTTTTGTTCCAAAGTAAATGAATTTTAATTTAGAATTTAAAATTTATACAAATATTGATTTTAATGCACGAAAATCTATATATTTTTCAGTTGTTTACGGATTGATATATAATAATCAAAATTTCACCATTGAGACAACGGGAAAGGAATCTCTCTCTTAATCTTAATGTTTTTAGTAAACAACCTAAAAATGATTGTATTGTAAAAACAGATTGAGTACGTAGTTACTGGTTTTGTATGATTTGCCTAAAGAACATCGTGATCACACTCAATTGGGACGTAGCAACTCGATCAACATGCTAATTGGGTTCTCCCCACTAAGTATAGTTAATGCTATTTCTCTCTTCTCTTATTAAGCCATATCACCTCAATTATTTCTAGCCTTTGGATGATAGATCTATGGTCCAAATTGTCTCTTTTTTCTTCTCTCTTACAAACATGCAATCTCAATTATTTTTAGGCTCAAAATTATATAAAATTGTTTAGTTTTGATAATCAAATTACATCTTATTTGTACATATTATGCAACCTAATTTTCCGCAGCAACGCGGCGGGTTATTTATCTAGTAAAAAACTATTTTTTTTGTACAAGGACCTCTTTAGATTGCAAACGAACCGTAACTGGTCGTGTTTGTAAAAACCGTCCTCCTATTTTCGCGTGCGGACCCTTAAAAGGACCACACACAAAAATCGATTTTCGCATGCGGACCTCTTAATGCTCCGCACTAAAAAAATAAGTCTATTTTTGCAGGCGGACCTCTTAAGGGGCCGTGATTTTCGCATACGGGTCTCTTAAGGATCCGCATAGAGCCTAGGTTCCCTTATCTTTCCTTCTCAACACTTCAAATATTTTCATCCATATCCACTCATCCATATCCTCTCATCTCCTCTCTGTCACTTTCTCACCTCTTCTTCGCACAATCTCACTATGCGCTGCTCTCCTCTCTCACTCTCCTCTCGCGGTAGGCAGTGGGCCCGGACGACGGCAGGCGGAGGGCTCGGTGGCGGTCAGATCCGCCTTTGGCGGCCATGCGACGGGCGGCAGGTGTAGACCCCCGTTTTTATAACAGGAATCATTCGTGTAAACAGTACCATTTCCCTGGATCAAGTAGTCTGGTACACACGAGTTCATAGCTGAAATACCAAAAGCACATACACGAGAGTCTAGTGCTAATTATTACATCATAAGCCCGCAGGCATTGTTTTAAATCATCGAACCGAGCGGTCCGGAATACATTCCAAAAGCAGAAATAGATAAGGCAGTGGAATTCAGGCAGCGGCATGCCATTGCCACAGGCAACGACCATACTAAGACCTACTGAGCGCCATCGTCTTCACCTCCCTCCTGGTAGTAGGCATAGGGATCCTCCGAAGCTTCATCTCCCGCTTCTGATTAATTTTATAGTTGCAAGGGTGAGTACCAACCGTACTCAGCAAGCCACCACAGCAACAATGCATATAAAAGGGGTATTTCAAAGGATGGCCATGGCTCTTTTGCGTAAAGCCAGTTTTGTAACTCTTTTCACAAGCCTAAGACCTAGCATTGACTGATCAAATTTTAGTACCAGTATTTATATTTAAACAACGACGGTTCTGTCCACCATCCATTGTGTTTCCAAGGATAGCTTCCCGCCATTGAGTCGTCATGGTTTTCTGGGGACGCCCACATTCCCGCCTCTTAGGAAGTGGCTCCATCAGCAAAGAAAATCATCATGCAATATCCCATCCCACACAAGTTAAAGAATTTATAGTCTAGCCAAGTGTATTACATGTCCCGGTGCTCAATAACCGCGAGCACGGCTATTCGAATAGATTTGATTTACTCACACTGCAGTGGATGTACACTTTACCCGCACTCCACGACTGCCCAACACATGAGCCTCGTCCCAACACATGAGACGCGTCACGGCAAAGCTTTTCGATAACCTCGCATTGGCAGAACCCGCTCCATGAACTTAAATCCTCATGCACTCTAGGCGTCCATGTTTCTAGCAGTGAGAGGAGTTCTGGCGCTCCCGGGAAAGAGAAGTCTCACACACATATTAAATTATCATTCAAGTTAAGTTCTCTCTCACACACTCATGGCAGTCCTACCAATGGCGACATCGATGTAGGGCACGCCTCTCGGCCCTACCTCAACGGCTGTCCCACCGTAGCGCACCTGCCTCACTCAGGGGTGAACCATCTATGCAGGGATACTGCCTCCGCTAGGTCTATACCCACACGAGAAGTACGGTTGTACGGGGGTCGTTTCATGCTTAACTTCATGGCTCGGTCCTTAATTGACCGGGGACGGTACTAGCCTTTTCCAGATACCACCCAAATCCTCCGTCCGCCCCAGTCGAAAATAATTGTTTAATTTTATTTCTCCTTTCACAAATCATGTCATCAACATCATGGCAATGTGGCGCTCATGTCTCCACATGCCGCATCTCGATTACCTTCCCAAAGGTAATTGCCCAAGCATATAGCATTTGATAAATATGAGTATGCATGATTCTATAATAGCATTTCTAAGCAATTGTCATAATTGACTAGGGACTCATACGTAAACATGGTTACGAAGGAATAAGGGGCAAACAATAATCAAGGCATGGCATAATCACAAGTAGGATGTTCATCATTGCATGCAATTTTATTTGTAAACCAAACAATTTCGCAATTGGGATCAACATGTTCAAGGAATAGTGATGACTTGCCTTGCTCAAGGTCTTGCGGGTCTTGGTCCTCGCTTGGATCCGCAACTCCCTCGGGCTCTAAAATTACGTGCGAAGAAACGATTTGAATTCGGTTAGAATTCAAATAAAAATCCAAATAAATCCAAATGGAAGTCGAATGCGAAAGTTGATTCTTTTATATTAACTTTACTATTCGCAAACTAGGGCAAACCCAATTTCAATTTTTAATATCCTAAACTATTTTGCAGGTATAAATATTTTGTTATCGTAAGTTTTTAATTTAATCTACCTGAGCATTATATCCATATAATAGGTTAGAAATTTCTATCGTGAGCTAAATGTCGGACGGAACCCTAAAATTATCTTATAATATTATACGTTTTAATTTAGTCTATGACTAAACAATTAAATATAATATACGTCTAAAATTCCTAGCGATTAAATCCGAATTTCTACCGTGAATCGATTACTTATAGAGATTATCCAAAAATGATCTATAATAGTCAATAAAGATTCATCTAATTGTTAATTATATCTAAATTACTACTGCGAATTAATTTCTTTTAGAAATAACCAAGAATAATTAAATTTTGCAATTCTACGACCATGATTATTCTATAATTAAATTCTAATTATTTTAAATTTTCTAAACTATTAACCTCCCTAATTTTCTTCCAAATTTTCTATTTATTTTTCCTTTTCCTTTTTCTCCCTTTTCTCTTTTCTTTTCTTTTCTTTTTCTTTCTTTTCTCTCTTTCTCTTTTTCTTTCTTTTCTCTCTTCCTCTCTTTTCCTTTTCTTTTCTTTCTCTCCTCCCTCCCGACTTCTTTCTCTCTTCCTCAGCTTCTCCCTTTCTCTCTCCCTCCCGGCTCCTGCTACCCGGGGCGGCGACGGCGACCGAGCAAGAGGAGGAGGCGGCGGCTTACCGACAGCGGTGGCGGCGACGGCGGCGCGACGACGGCGCACGGCGGCGACGCACGGCGCGGCGGCTCCGGGGCGACGGCGCGGCGGCTTCGAAGGTGACGGCGCGGCGGCGCGGGAACGGCGGCGCGGCGGCACGGGAATGGCGGCGCAGCGGCACGGGAACGGCGGCGCAGTGGAGAGGGGAGAGGGGAGGAAGGGTGAGATGGGGTGGGGGAGAATGGGGAGAGGGGGGGTATTTGTAGAGAGGGGAGGAGGAGAGGGGCAGCGGCCTCATGGCATCGGCGGGGTGGCGCGACGCGGGGCTCGACGCGGCGATGTGACGACGACGCGGCGCGACAGGGCGCGGGGCGCGAGGAGCGGCAGCGGCGGCACGGGGCTCGGGGGCGCGGCGCGGCAGGTGAGGCAACGCGCAATGGCGATGGCGCGGCAGCGGCGACGCGACGGCCGAACGGCGACGGCGCGTGGCGATGGAACGGGCGGTGCGGCGTGGTAGCAGCGGCGGCACGGGGCTCGGGGAAACGGCGCGGCATGGGGCGCGAGGCGACGACGGCGACGGCTCGACAGTGGTGACGGGACGGCGCGTGGCGCGATGGGACGGCGCGACGGGATGGCGGCGAGCGACGCGCGTCGGCACGGCGGTAGCGGCGGTGCACGGCGCAAGGCGACGCGACAGGCGGCAATGGCGACGTCGGCGCAGCGGCAGGCGGTGGCGCGACGGGACGGTGACGGCGACGGCGCGGCAGCAGCAGCGCGGGGCTCGGGGCGTGGCCAGGCGCGTGGCAGAGAAGGGTCTAGGGCTAGGGACCGAAATCGAACACCTATGAGGCAATGAACAATGACTTTTCCTATTTATCCCGATTTTAGTGTATTTTCCATATAAATTTGATTCCACAATTCCTAATTTTACATATATGAAGTTTAATCAATATTTGTGTTGTTTTAACTAATGAATTCACCCTAGATAAATATTACTCATATTTTATTTTTATATAATTTATTTGAGTTTTAATTAGGGTTAATTCTTATTCCATCGTATTTAAATTTAATTGATCCAAATATGGTCGCGATAATATTTTATTTATTTCTACCCACACCTAATCTTTATTTTAAATTATATTTATTTTACCAATTTGTTTTTTAGGGTTTATTCCTACTTAACTATTCTTTACTCACGATTAATGAACTTCGAAATTAAATCCAGATAAAATAGGTGAATAAGATCGGCATGATGCAATTAATTTAAAAAGTTTTTGAAAATCCGCATTTTTAGAGTTTTGTTTTTGTCGGTCGAATTTTCAGGGTGTTACAGCAGGTGGCGCGGTCGACGGCGAAGGCGGCGGCTCCCTTGGCCCTCCCGCGCGGATCTGGCGGCGGGCTTGAGTGGGAGGCCGGCGGCGGCTCTCCCCTGCCATCCCACGCGCTCATCTGGTGACGGGCTCGAGCGGAAGGCCAGCGGCAGCTCTCCCCCGCCCGTATCCGGCGGCAGGCGCGGGATCCGGCCTCCACATGCGCGGATCCGCTGGCAGCGACGACGGGAGGTGCGGATCCACCGGCGACGATGGTGGCAGCGACCGGCTAGGGTTAGGGTTAGGTTTTTGTGTTTTGGAATTTTTTTTTTCGATTTTCCATTTTCGTGAGAAAAACTTAAGCGCCCGCACTCGAAAATTCGATTTTCGTGTGCGGATGCACGTAAAATTGCGATTTTCGTAGACCCTTTAGTATGTGCAGCAGTGCGGGTAGCCAGCCATGTCACACGCGAAAACCCCTTATGGGTCATCTGAAAAAAAAATCGTTTCTTACTAGTGGAAGCCAGAAGACAAATACGTATATTGGACGATACTATTACTAGTACGTCTAGGTGATCTGCATGTATCGCGTGATGAACTGACCATGGTGATGGTGATGCATGCACCATCGATCGTCGGTGTTGTTTCTTCGGCCGTTCTTGTGCGCATGCTTCACTGCATCCGGCGCATGACGATGCAGGGCGAAAGTACAGTACGTGTACTATCATGGAGTACTATACCTCGCAAGAACCGATCGACAATGGGTCGCCCGCTGCGTCAGTCGGCGTGCGCCGCAGCGCCCACAGACTAGCTAGCAGTCACGAGCCGGCGATCGATCGATCGAGCATCGCAACGGAGTGCAATGCATTATGCATGCATGTGGCAGATGTACTGTTCGACCATACCGACAGGTCTCTGTACTCAACAACCAGCAAGTCTGCCAAGTCCCAACGTACTATACGTACTGTTCGACCACCAAAAATGGTTGTAATTTTCTTTAAAAAAATGTCATTGTAGAGTATAATGGCATCGTCTATCACTCCACCAAAAACGAACATCCTTCGCCTCTAGCTCGCCTACCTCCGCCATAAACCTTCGCCTCATATATGAATGTCGTCATATTTTAAGAATTTTTCATAACCATTTAACGGACGAGGAGACATAGGGCTTGTTCAGATTGATGTCATTTTCAACCATATCATTTTTTTTTGACAAAGTTACCAAAATAATATACGTTTAGTTTGTTGCTAAAAATTTGGTAAATATGGAAGAAATCATAGCAAAATTTTGGTATTGGCTATAATCTGAACATGCCCATATTCTTAAGAAATCAAAACATTTCTTTTCCTATATGGATGTAACACCATACACTATCACTCAACTCAATATATTCTTTTTCAATAATCAACTTTCAGTCCTCAAAGAAATAACAATCAAAATTCTCAACGTGAGATGCGTGTGGAGAGATCTGTCCAAGTCTACCATCCAGTCTCTCGCCCGCCACCGCGCGACACCATCTTACCATCATATCCAAACAACGTGCTACCCTTGTCGATCGATCAGTGATCGATGTTGAGACCGACAGATATTATCGCAGGTACATGCACGACATCGAGCACGTACGCACCCGCGCTCGCACCGCATCGGACGTACGTCGGCGCACGCGTCCGTGATGGCGTGTGGGGGCATGTACGTACGTTCAGGGTAAGTTTTATAGTGGAGGTGGATGTCAGATCTAATTTAGACCATATCATCTTCTCATTAATTAAAAGGCAACGCATACAACATATCATATCTAATACACAAATCAAAATATTAGTTTACTCTCACATCATCTTTCACTTTTCTTGGAGATTGTGTAGAGCTTGCCCCTTGTATAAGAGCAAGTTTAATAGTATAGCATACTACTAGCTTCAATTCATCCGTAGCCAATCTAATAGCTAATTCATACAATAGTTGCTTATTATACTTTTAATATATGGTCCCACATGTCATACACACATTGTGTCTTAGAGTCCGTGCTACAGCTGGCTACAGATCTGTAGCCCGTTGTTCTTCTCTATCATCTTTTATCTCATTAAAATATGTTTATAGCTGACTAATAGTATACTATTGTACATGCTCTGAGGGATGGCTTATTCTCTCTTCTTCACCTCATTATCTAATCTTATGTGGTAAATTTAGGGGTGACCCGGGCCCGGCAGCAGAGCCGCGCCGCGGCGGCCTATCCTCCTGCCAATTTTTGCTTCTCCAAAAAAAAAAAAAAAGCCTCTCTGCAAACCGCGCGGTATTGTCGCCTTGTTCAGGCTACACCATGCTAGCTTAGCTCTACTGGAGTACAACTGCACATATCGCCAATCTATGGGCGCAGTTTTCCGTGAAGGCGCCGTGGGCGTGCTCTCGTGCTGATTGGGTACATGTGGTTCTCTCAAGGTAACTCTTTTTTTTAGAGGGAACTCTTGTTCAGTTTTAACTTCAGTTTACAACATTTTTTAAACAGTATTTCACCACTTTGTTTGGAGACCACATAGTTCATCACGTGGATTATTTACCTGTGGTACAGTTTGGCTGCCTGCTGTGTGTACATGCATGTGAAATTTAACATCCCCCAATTTATTTCTTGAGGTTAATTACTCCTTTTATTCTTTTTGCGAGCATTTTTTTTAAATAAAAACGAAGCCAGACTTGCTGCTGTTATATTAAATAGGAATTGAGTATATTTACATATTCACTAACGGCGCAAAGAAGAAAGGAATAAAAATAACAAAAATACATTTATATCTTTGCATAGGCACTAGATATGAACTAAGGTATAATATTCTTGCGATATCTTTGGCGCCATACATATATATATACCTCACACCTTGATTAATTTTATCTATGATTTTAACCATTAGCTGTTGCATTGGAGTTTCTTTATTTCTGAAAGCACTTTTGTTTCTTTCACAACAAATCTTCCACACAATCAGCATAGGTAGTGACGTCATTGTCTTAGTCTTGTGTTTGCGAGGAATTAATCTTATGAATCACTCTAGCTACTCCTAGCTTGCTAGTCTTGCATTTAATTTACCATCTCTAATTGAGGGATTGGATAAGCATCCAAGATATGTCTTAGTAGCTAGAAATTAAACTAGCTAAAAAATATTGTATATATTTATGGTCCCTAAATTAATCCATATCCTGCTACTGAGCTGTAATGTATTTGGATGTTTGCTTAGAAGTCTATGCTTGCATGAGTTGCTCTAAAAAAAAATATCAGCTCTCTTCCTGATAATAGATTTTGGGCATGTGCTGCAGTCCATGTGCTCTCCTCTGTCTTGGCTAGGCCGCAGAAATCGTTCAGAGATGGAGTAGGTGTGAGGTGTTCTTTTGTCATGACCCAGCTGCCTGGCATTTGCCCATCACAGTAATTTGTGCGGTACACGATGCTATATAGCTCTAGTTGACAAGGACAAACTTTATTCATTGCATAGGCAGGCGTGTCATGTCACCTTGTGCCACTTGCTCGCCCACGACATACGCTCTCAAATCTTTGTGTATATATATATTCTGTTTGTTTTTGTACACGTAGTTTGTCTTCACTAATTAATCTATGTTTGGTGAGGCACAAGAACACATGTTTGATTAATTACAGTGTAATAAGTCATATGGACACAGGAGCCGAGAGGCCCGAGAGTAGACTATGTCAAAACGATTGAGCAGAATTACAACCACAACTTTAATTCTACATGGGAACAAAGATGGTGCACGTATGATTTGGTTAACATATATGGTCGATTTTGCTGCAAAGCTTGAGGATCAAATACTAGCTAACAAGTATTTTCTTTAAAAGAAAACTGAAAGGGGATGTGCTCTATGTAAAGACTAAGATATCAACACTGTAAGCAGTAAAGGTTGCACAATCCTCGCAATGTCTAACAAAATTTCTGTTTGTGTAGAATCCACAGTGTATAGACAAAGCTAGCGCGAGACAACTGATCTATTTCTGAATTCATTCTCAGTATCTGTTAGTTTAATTACAAACCAGTTTACATACTATTGCGTTTAACAAATTTTTTCTTCGATGGAGAATGGGAAAAAAAAATGTGCCAAATATGGTCTTTATCAATGCGGACCATGCATGATTCATCCGAATTTTCCCAGCGTAGAGGACTTATCTGGCTAGGGAGGGTACTTCTGTTCACTATATAAACTGGGCTGGAATATGTTGCTACACCATCTTTCATACCAAAACCTAGCCATTGGACCCGAGAGCACTTTTCAAATAGAAAACACAAAAAGCCACTATGCACGCGGGGATCTCCCGTTCCACCTCATTTAGTCCCACCTCGGAAAACTAGCTCCACACATCGCAGCATAAATAGCCGGATTGCGCCCCTTGTTGTCGCCGAGCTCAGCAGCGCGAGCTTGTAACCCGAGCGGGGGCATTAAGGTGGTGTGGACTTTGCCGTATGGCTGCGGGCCTGGGTCGGCATTGCTACAGATGGCCCGCCCGTTCCAAGTTGAGTAGTGGGCCGGCGGGGCTTGGGCGAAAGCTCTGGGCCCCACGGTTCCTAGAGTGGCAGGCATTGCGTGAGGCTGGTTTCACAGAGCAGCGAATACTGCCCGCTTCCAACGGTGGAAGGATAACGGGCCGCCGCACTGCTGGCCCGCTTGGGTCTCGCATCCTACTCCAACGGACCACCACTTTTTTTTTTCTTTAGAAAAATAAAAACTTCGTTCTGTTTTTCCAGCTAGCTAGTCCGTGCACAAAATATTTTTTTTTGGTTAAAAAAGAAAAACTTCTTTCTGTTTTTGCGGATAGCAGGAGAAGTGTCCAGTTCGTGACTTGAGGTCTCTTTGGACTTGGAAGTTCAAGATTCTCATAGAAAAAAGAAAATAGAGATTGCAATTCCTTGGAATTTTTTTTATACATGCCATTTGAAAAAGGGATTTGAGCTCACCAAATTCCTATACATATGCTAATAGTATTGCAAGTAGAAAGCAAATGAATTTTGTATGAAATGTTGTTTGGAACACATGGTTGTCCTGAACACAAAATTTAGATTCTATCCTACGCCAGCTAGTGAAAAAATAATGTTGGAGTGAATGTTCAGAAATCCTTCCGAATTTATATGTTTTTATGGAAATCAACCAAATTCCTATGTATGATTCTCATATTCTTGTGGGATTCGGTAGCATATGACATTCTAAGGATTCCTTTGGAACAAAGAAAAAAAAATAGAGGAAATCTAAAGTGTTAAAATCTTATGGAAAATAATCATACTTGATCCTCTGTAACAAAGGATAAGCATACACAAAATGCTTTGAAACTCCCATTGAATGACTCATTTCATTCATGGGAAATTTGGAGGAAAGCTTGTAAGAAGTATAGCTTCATGTTTTCCCTTGTGTCTTAGATTCCTCTAAGTTTCAACAGAGCAAGATATTCTGTTAGTAGTTTTTTTTTTTCCAAATCCTGTGTTTGAAAGGAGCTAATCCTACGTTGTTTTCTATTCCCTTGAAAGAAAGGGAAAACAGAGGAATTTCAAAGAATTTGAATTCAATGAAAAAATTTCCTATGATACCCTTTGGAATAGAGGATTAGATCTTTAAAATTTCTTTGAAATTCGTATGGAATTGCTGCTTGTAAATTTTAGAGGATTTATATCCTATGGAATAGCATGTTTCATGTGAATTTTAGAGGATTTATAGTATGGGCTCCAAAACCTCCTGGAATTTTTCCTTTGTCCACCTCTTCCAAATCCTGTGTTTGTCATGTGCTCCATCCAAACAGTTTCCTCTGTAGTTTTCCTATGTTCCTCGTTCCTTGGGATTTAATAACAGTTGTTACATGGCTAAAAGGATTGTGATTGTGATGTTTTAGTTCACTTGTTTTTTCTGTCCCAACAATCCAACATGCATGCCTGATGCCTGGTTAGCATGCATCATCAAAGCCCCATGCAGTCCAGATTTAAAACGAGGTGATCACCAACTGCGTTGGAGTCTTTAAAGTGAAGAGAAAAAGCACAAAGGCCATCACAGGACACTGGTTAGCAGATACCAGCAGCCATCAGGCAAGGCAAAGTTCCTCACAAATAATGGGGCGGCTACCGAATTTGTTCATGGCATTAAAGCAAGGAAAACATCCAGTGAAAAGATGGACAACTTCAACGTTTCTGTTCAAACGGGCAGGCTTAGGATACAGCGACACAGAGACGTTCTCAAGCTCACATATTATGGATTTGTATCACACAGCAAGGTTTTAATGAAGTCCACAGATCCCATATGGGATATCAACACACGCATTTTAGCATAACAGTATTTACGAATCTAACAAATATGAGTAGCCTTTGACGTGACAATGGCTCATAGCAGCTTGAGAATCATATCTGCAAAATGAGATACGGTGGAAGTTAGTTAACGGGGAAAAAGGTTTAATGAATCAATGCATATAGGCATAGGCCATTTCCCATATATGGAAAGTGCAGTGAATATGTAATATGCATGCATTAAAGAATGCATTTAGTGAACTCAAATTTGTGGCGTGCATTTACGCTTTAAGTTAGCAAGCATGTGAAAATGTGATATAGTAAAGTTTGAAGACATTTGTATACCCTTCTATGATTTTGCATGAAAATACAAATTGGCCTTGAAAGACTGCATCGCATAGAGAAAAGGTATGCGTGCAAGTCACTCTATACACACTGTCTCGATAAATGCAACAAAGTTCACTATGTCCTGATAAATGCAACAAAGTTTTAGTAACGTTCGTCCAAGTGTTAGGGCTTGTAGCCATTGTTAACCTCCTTGTCAAAATTTTGGTAAGATGGTTTGATGCCAAATTTTTTTTGGCAAAGATACTTTAACCTTTTGTCTAGCCTTCCCAAAGTATTGGCATTGTGAATTTTTGCAACAGACCAAATGAGCCTATAAAAGCTTTGCCATTACCAATATTTTGGTGTGGTTGGGTTGAGCCTTATATGGTGTTTGGAAGTAAAATCACCAGAAAATGCAGTCACTCCAAGATGTAGCACTAAGGGGGTGGTGTTTCACATAAAGGGAAGGTCGACACAACTACAAAGGGCACCACAGCAGGATGTTATGAAAGCCAGCCCTTTCAACACAAACAAGGGTAACAATAGTAATCAAATTACAAATAAATGGAGATGAGATTTCATCACTGAGGAACTCAACATAAAAAATACATCATGAAAAATGTTACTTTATATATTCGGTGAAGAGCTTGTGCTACTTACATTAACAAATGAACATTCTGTGAGTAGGATTAAATAAACAAACTGATAGTAGGATTAAATAAACATTTTGTACTACAAATATTCTGTGAGTGGCTTCCTGGCATGTAAGGTGCAGAAACTGCTTGCGTACTGATTTAACTGTCAAATATACAATTGAGAAGGCAACATAAAAACACCAAAAACCTTTTAATCTAATAGCTAGCCCAGAGAGTTTAAACATAATTTTACATCCAAAACATGCTGAACATTCAAGAGTAAAAAGACAACTTTTATGTTTCAGCAGGTAAAACAGTACAATTTACACAAAATGAATAGGTGTTATCATGATATCATCTGAGCACACCAATGATCACTGGTCTCACTTCATACATGCTGTTAAGGGTGCTCCTAAGTTAAAGCAGAATAATATTATCCTTGTTATTTGCTATCCTCCTCACTTTTTAGGTAGTACAAGAAGAGTAAATCATTATCAAAATATCAAATCCGTAGTAAGTCATAATATAGGACTACCGCATGTTAGCTGTTAAAAATCCTGAAAGTCATTTTATGTCCTATCACAATTCACAACACTACATACCTCCCAAGTAATCAGCCAACAGAAGAGATGATTTGCCGCATGTATGATGCTATTTGATATTGGAATACACAGAAATTTCCATTGGTGAAATTAAGGCTGTTTGGCTGCCTGGGCTGCATCTGCGCCACAGACAACAGCAACAGTGCTGCAAGCAGCAAGGAAACAGCGGGCAGCAGCAGCTGCAGCCGCAGCCACAGCCCAGGTAGCCGAATGGCCTGATTGTTAGGTCAGTGATAACAGCATGACTCATTGTTTTATTGGCATCCATGTTATGCAATGACGATGTCTTCAGCACAGGGAGCATGACATGAATATGCAACACCTCAGTAACCCTCGCCATTTGACAGGTAAGATGTGAGGTATGGTTAGTCTTATGTTTCCACAAATCTTAAACCATAGCAGCATAGCCATTATTTTTCGGTGCGCAGCTGCATTCAGAAAGGCCAAAGTATATAACTCAAGGAAACAGCGTGGTCTTGTAGATACTAGATACACACCACATAACCACCTTCACATTCTCCATCAAATTGATAAAAACTAAAACAATATTTCACAAGTGCAACAGAAGGTAAGTATTCATGTATGATGCTAGGGGTGGCTATGTTTATCACCTGAAGTGAAATCCCTCAGCCGCGGGCCTTAAGCTCAGCCAGGCGGCGGGAGAGGTCGTCTTCATCAACAGCCTTCTCCTTCTCCTTGGCAGCTGGTATGGCGTGAGCGGCGGCCTGCGGCAACCCAACGGAGACCTCAAGGCCGTAGTCGTCGGCGACTTGCTGCATGAGGCTGTTGACCTCGGTCTCGGGCGTGGAGAGAGAGGTGGAGCCGGCCATGGCGCCCTCCATGAACTCGGCCTGGACTTCCATGTTGACGAACTGGCGCTCGAAGTTGTCCATGGTCTCGGACATCTTCTGCAGGTTCCCCGTGGCGAGCGCGGAGTCGAGCGACTTGACGATGTTGGCCATGGACTTGCCGATGACCTGCATCTTCGCCTGGGTGTCGAGGCGCGCGACGACGGCGTCGAGGCGGGAGGCGAGGCGGAGGTAGTTCATGTGCTCGGTGCGCTTGCGGATGGCGTTCTCGGCGTAGATCCGCGCGCCGTCCATGTTCCCCTTCTCGATCGCCTTCTTCACCTTGAGCTTCTGCTCCTTCTCCTCCTTCTCGCACTTGCGCGCCTGCCGCTGCAGCGACTTGGAGGTGAACTTGAGGTCGAAGATCTGGGTCATCAGCTTCTCCGGGTTCCCCATCGCCGCCGCCGACGAGCTAGCCCCGATCGTGGATTTGGCTAGGGTTTGACGAGGAGGAAGAGGAAAGGCAGATCGGATTGGGGGATTTGGGAACGCGTCGTATTTGCGAGGAGACGAAACGCGAATTGGGGATTTTTATTATTGGGGAGATGGGATTCGGTTCCGCCTTAACGGCGAAGTAATCCCCGCCGTTTGTGTGTCGCTGCGTGTGGGGTCGACGTGTCCAACTCCAACCAGTGTCGTTGGCGTCACCGACGCCGTTTGGATAAAGCGTTTTATTGTCTCTCTAATTTTGGAATAATTAATTACTAGAAAATAGATGCGGTCTTGCCGCACAATGCACCAGCCAGTATGAAATATTCCATCCGTTATATATTAATCATCAATTGACTAAAATCAAAAATTTCAAGTTAATTATTATGTAATGTTGGTGTAGTTACTACATCTAAGCATGAAAATTGGGTTTGCATGTATGCATGTAGGCATTTGAGGTAGTAAAGCTCTCTTTTCTTGTTTGGGGGGAGAGAGTTAAAAGTGTGCATGTTTCCTTATTCTTCACCACCACTTACTTAAGCTTTTTTTTTTTGTGAAAAAACTAATCAATATGAAATGGGAGGAATAAATAATATGGTCTTACAAGTACATCTATTTTCTCTATCTATTTAATGCTTGAAATTATGGAAATTTACCCTTTTATTCATATATTAATTGAAAGCAGCAAGACATTGAGATGATGGACATAAGTTGGAAGACGAATAAGTGCGTACAAATTCTGAATTCCAACCAACCAAAGTAATGAAACTACTTATTTTCTCTCCACATGTTCCACATGTGTATAAGAATCGAGGAAATCCTTTTTTTAAAAAAATAATTTTATCTTCTTATTCCTTAAATATAACGTTCTAAGTGCATAACATTAAAAAGTTCAAATTACACAGTAAAGGAAACTAATGAATTGATTATTTGTTTGAAAATTTGGTACTCAAGGAGCATAACGTTTGCATCAAGCGGGAGCAAAAGATGTCGGTAGCATTCTTTTCCCAAAATTTTACCTCAATTTTCGTTAGCACACTTTTCAAACATCGGTGTGTTTCATGTAATAAAAAATCTATGTGGAAGTTGCTTTAAAATATCAAATATATCAATTTTTCAAGTTTGTAATAATTAAAACTTAATTAATTATACGCTAATAGTTATCTCGTTTTGCATGTCCGCATTTAATCTAAATCTTCGTCAGATTCGAACACAGTATTCTCATTTACTAGTTCATTCTATCCTGGATAAAAGATTGCAAAGAGGCCTGGCTTTTTTTTATTATTGTCCTTCCCAGTCCGCAGTCCCCACTCTTGAGTCTCGACTCCTCCACTGCTCTCCGCTCATCAATCTGCTCCTCGCTCGACCTCGGTGTCTCCGTCTTCGCTGCGGTGCCGCCATGTCGCTGCTACAACGGCCTTCAGTCTATGGCCTTCTTCGCATGAAGCTCGAAGGCGCCTGCGTCTGTAAGATTGAAGTTGCGCCGGCAACATCAGCAAAGAGAAGTCTGTGATGCGCTCCCTGTCCCCCATCTCCTGCTTCTCGGGCCAGCGGCCGGATCCGCAGCCCACGATACCTTCGCCCTCCGCATCCGGAAGACAACTCCCATATTCCCAAGCCGATGTGATTATCGGCGCAAAAATCTGGTAGTGAGCTTTGGTGCTGAACAAAACACCAGTGAGTGTGAGTTGTGCGATACAGCTATCGTTGCTTGCGTCCATTCACTTGCTCTCTGACTCTTTTGGTCATTTGCATCACCATCCAGTATCCCTTAGTATAGGCTCGGTGATTTTGGTACTCGCCTGCAGGCAGGCATGCATGCATCCTACTACAAGTTCAACGAAAGATCTAAAGAGAACCAATGATCCTAGGGAAGACACTGCTTGATTTTATAGGTATTTTCC
Organism: Oryza glaberrima; assembly: GCF_000147395.1. Lineage (NCBI taxonomy): Eukaryota > Viridiplantae > Streptophyta > Magnoliopsida > Poales > Poaceae > Oryza > Oryza glaberrima. The sequence continues at coordinate 24,816,705 of NC_068331.1, read as the reverse complement.
TCTCTACAAGTTCAACGAAAAATCTAAAGAGAACCAATGATCCTAGGGAAGACACTGCTTGATTTTATAGGTATTTTCCTCTCTACAAGTTCAACGAAAGATCTAAAGAGAACCAATGATCCTTGGGAAGACACTGCTTGATTTTCTTTGCTGAAAATATCTCAACACGTGCCTTAATTTAGCACCAATTGCAGGTAATTTTGACCAGTTCTTTGGTGTTCTAAATGGAAGGAGTATAAATAAAGGACACGAGCGGGTGGTTCGCCGCGGCGTCATCGGCCGTTACGCGCAGGTGGCGGAGGATCCGGCACGGCGCCACCGCTCACTCGCACACGCCGCCTCCTCTCCTCCTCCGCTAGCTAGCGCCCCTCCCTTCTCCTGATCCGGGCCGATGGCCAGTGCCGTCCCTCTTCTTTCTCCCCGGGTTCAATGGATCTGGCAAGTCTGTATTGGGACGGGCGTTCTCGAGGGTGACTCCTGCCAATGAGATAGAAGCGTTGAGGAAGGGCGGCAGCATGGCGGCGGGAAGCACAGGGGAGGGCGAGGTGGCCAGGCGAATGTGAAGAAGATGAGCCCAACGCCGTTGAGGGAGAACATGAAGCGGGTGGTCGGCCGCAACGCGCGGCTGGCAGAGGAGCCAGTGGATTAGGGTCGAGCAATTCTGCAAATAAAAAATACAGTAACTCCGTAGTTTTACGATGAGGTCCACCGCAACGAACTTTAGCCGTCGATACTTAATCAAACGGTGCAAGAGGAGTGCCAAGGAGACACGTGGCAGATTTCTAAAGAGGTGAAGCTTGATTTCCAGAGTGCCACGTGGCCCAATCAAGCGCCAGGTTTCGGGCCCTGCAATCGGTATATAAGATTTGTCACTCTTAGGAGTGATGATAAATGATTTGCCACTGGACCCATATGTCATAGATACGTGAGGGCTCACATGTTATAGACAGCGAGTGGCAGATAATTAATTGGCACATCTTAAAAGTGACGAAAAGTTAAATATCCCTCTAATTTCACAATCATATAAACTTTTTCCCAAGAAAAATATTACAGTTCCTTACAAGTGGTTGTTGGTTTGGACACTTTTCCAAGCTTCTACCGCTATATAAACGGTGTGTTTTCTTAAAATAAATATATAAAATTTGTTTTAAGGGTGTGTTTAGTTATTTGGGTGTAAAGTTTTTAAGTATACGGACACATGTTTGAAGTATTAAACATAGACTAATAATAAAATAAATTATAGATTCCGCCTGTAAACTGCGAGGCGAATTTATTAAACCTAATTAATCCGTCATTAGCAAATGTTTACCGTAACATCACATTGTCAGATCATGGCGTAATTAGGCTCAAAAGATTCGTCTCGCAATTTACATGCAAACTGCGCAATTAGTTTTTTTCCCCACATTTTGTCAGGGTTATGGATACCACATACCTAATACATACCTAATAGTAGTTGACTAAATCTCGGCAGGATCCACCACATACCATGTCTTATACGGAAACTGACCTCGAGGGAGTTCCAGATAAGGGAAGACAACCAGAGTTCTACATGGAAACGACAAGTACTACTCGGATTATATCCATATTGGTTTCCCTAGTTCTACTTGGACAAGGGGACACCTATGGGTATAAATACAAGCCCCCCTAGGAGGACAGGGGGACAGACATCCACCATGAAGGGATCAACACCTAACACAATCGACATAGAAGCCACAACATAGAAGCCTATATATGCCAAGACACGCCGCCGGATATCGACTTCAGGGATAAGCACGGTTAGTACCCTACGGTGTCTCCGGATACTGTCAGGAGAGACAAAAGCGCTATCTCTGATCTCGCCGGGCACGGATTCGAGGTGGGAGGCTACCCTGTTGTTGACTACGAGTCAGATCGTCAGACCGCCATGTCGACAACAGTTAGATAGGCTACCCCAAACATTGTACTGGTGTGATTATCATGAATAAGAGCAATACCGGCTTCGGCCAACAGGATGTAGGGTTATTACCTGACAATTCAGGGGCCCGAACCTGTATAAAAATCCATGTCTCCATCTCTTTTACCTCAGTCTCGCGTATACCCTAGCACCAACGATCCTCATACCATGCAAATATCAGAACCGCGACATCAAACGTCGACAGTGGTGCGCCAGATAGGGGCATTTTGGTGCTTCAGGATTTCGACGAGATGGATTCTCCAACAACAAGCTACTCGACGACTTCGCTGTGGGGAGATCCAACCCGACCGGAGTACGTCTCCCGACGAGATTGAAATCATCGTCATCAACTAATCGATCCGACGAGATCGACTAAGCTTCAAAAAATCGTTCCCGTGGAGAATCAACCCAAGATCTATACGGCATCAAATTGGTGTGAGGCGTCGGTTGGCCGAGTCCACGCTGAGCACGGGAGCGTCGACGTGACCGCACCAGATCAGGAGCTCATCTTACCGATGTGTCATAAGCACTAGAACCATGCATGACATCAACACAGGACCATGCATGGATCGGATTGGTGAACTCCATACAGTACACTTATATGTGTTCGTCTCGGGAACCACGTGCGATACCTGTTCGGCACTTACAAGTAAAAGAAAGGGTAATTAGTGAGATTAATTTTTTAAATTAATCTACTAATTTCGTAGATACATCCGGTATGTATCTACACAGGTACGCATTATTTTATATGTAATTTACCGTACCTATTTTTTCAAGATCATACAACATTGTCAGATCCACGGTTTATTATGTTTACCTAGAGCATGTTTTTTATACAATATTAATTATGCGAGTGTTTCCGATGTTAAATCGACTACGGTCTGACGCTGTCTGTTATCTTCTGTATAAATCATGCTTGTTTACGGTTTACATAATGCCTGATATTTACATCTGCTCATTATATCCTGATAATTCTAGAAGATCCATGCAGTTTTTCGAATACATACTCGATATTCTCTGCTATATATCCTGCCTTCTAGAAAATATTTTTCAGGAATAATTGAGCACTCGAGTAGGTCGTGGTCGAGTACACCGCATTATCAAGAACGATCTCGACAAATGCAGAATTGTCGTGCCCAACCTACCAACGAAGACCGATAACCTATCTCATAGCACCGGCCATCGCTGGACTACTCGAGAAAAGGTTGTTAACGGATAATTCCTCGCGAACGCCGTCGGCTTGATCACCCGACATGATTGCGAACGGACATCCGGATATGCTACAAGTTGTGTGTGTGAGTCATGCTGGCCACATGATATGCACATGTAATAAACCAACTTTAGCGCCCCTATAGGTGATTAAGAGACTCCTACTCTTGGTTCTCGAACCAGTAAGACGCAGTGATCTCTCTCACCTCACTTTAAGTGGTCGAGTTACGACTACTGCCTGGTCCTCGACCAGCGATGTAGCGTTTCTCCCACTACTTCCACCTTAAGTGGTCGAGTTACGACTACTGCCTGGTCCTCGACCAGCGATGTAGCGTGTCTCCCACTACTTCCACCTTAAGTGGTCGAGTTACGACTACTGCCTGGTCCTCGACCAGCGATGTAGCGTCCCTCCCACTACTTCCACTTTAAGTGGTTGAGTTACGACTACTGCCTGGTCCTCGACCAGCGGTGTAGCGACTCTCCTATTACCTCTATTTCAACAAAGTTGATAGCAGGTATACAATATCGCCAAGTGTCAGAGATCCCTTACCACAACGACACCTAGCGTTGAAACCTATCCTACTGTCCTTTTACGCCGTCTTGACAAGGCCTCCGAGGAACCTAAGGGAACTTCGGCTGGGGACGCCCAGAGCCGATAAGGCCTTGTCAGATCCTGTAGAGACAAAAGACCATGTAAGACCTGGTCATGTAAGAGTTCTCGCCGTGCGTATTAACCAAGCCGTGTGAGAGAAGACGCTCATATTCAAAACATTGGTCGGTAAATTTAATTCATTTTCAATTTACCATACATATTATAACATGTCACCCTTAGAGCGTTCGCTCAGGGCTATTTCTATCTAATATTCTTTTTTGAGTGTTGATTTCAGGAAAATTCTATTCGACATTATCGAAGATCGCATGTCTCTATGGTTCTACACCAAGATCGACTAAGGCGAGTATGACAAATGTTGACAAAGTTCCGTCGCAGACTCTACGCCTTCTCGATCGCTTGAGAACGGTTGCTGGATCTCGACAAGGAATACGGAATGAAGAGATGGTGTACCCGCCGAGATAAAATTTCTTGACTTCAATCCAAATTCTCGATTACAGCAAGACGGGAAACTTAGTCGTACGCTCTGTACTTTCTCGGTCGACATCAGAGATTGACTTAGACAAACCCTTTCGGTGCCCGCACGAGGCTGACAAAAGGAAGTCCAACGTTATCTCTAAACTCACTGAGAAAGGTCACATGAGCTCGATAACAGTTACTCCAATGTCTGCGCGCGGTTGAGAATATGAATTCGTTCATTTGCATCGAAGTCGGGGGCTACTGTCAGGGTTATGGATACCACATACCTAATAGTAGTTGACTAAATCTCGGCAGGATCCACCACATACCATGTCTTATACGGAAACTGACCTAGAGGGAGTTCTGGATAAGGAAAGACAACCAGAGTTCTACATGGAAACGACAAGGACTACTCGGATCGTATCCATATTGGTTTCCCTAGTTCTACTTGGACAAAGGGACACCTATGGGTATAAATACAAGCCCCCCTAGGAGGACAGGGGGACAGACATCCACCATGAAGGGATCAACACCCAACACAATCGACATAGAAGCCACAACATAGAAGTCTACATACGCCAAGACACGCTGCCGGATATCGACTTCAGGGATAAGCACGGCTAGTACCCTACGATGTCTCCGGATACTGTCAGGAGAGACAAAAGCGCTATCTCTGATCTCGCCGGGCACGGATTCGAGGTGGGAGGCTACCCTATTGTTGACTACGAGTCAGATCGTCAGGCCGCCATGTCAACAACAGTTAGATAGGCTACCCCAAACATTGTACTGGTGTGATTATCATGAATAAGAGCAATACCGGCTTCGGTCAACAGGATGTAGGGTTATTACCTGACAATTCAGGGGCCCGAACCTGTATAAAAATCCCTGTCTCTATCTCTTTTACCTCAGTCTCGCATATACCCTAGCACCGACGATCCCCATACCATGCAAATAACAGAACCGCGACATCAAACGTCGACACATTTAATGCCTCATGCATGCCGGTGACGACGACGATGATGCGGACCCGACGATGACGACAGTGCAGGCACCGAGAGCTGCGTTGGCGGGAGGCGGCGGCGCCTGCGGCTAGCGGAAGGAGGCGAGCTCGGCATTGAGACAGGAGGCAAGCCGGTGACGAGAGAGGAGGCGAGCCGGCGACGACCGGATCTGGTGGGTGCCAGCGAGAGAGGGTGAGCGGCGGCGGCCGGGGAGAGAGGAGGCAATGCGGTGGCTGGAGAGAAAGGAAGTGCGGCGGCGGGGTTGCCGGCGAGAGAGGAGGTGAGGGGCCGCCGGCGAAGACCTTTGGCGAGGGGCGGCCGGCGATTTCGAGAAGAATTTTTTTCCTTTTTCTCCTTCCCCTTTTATTTATTTCTGTTTTTTTATTTCTATCTAGATTTTTTTAGTAGATTGATATTTGAATAAATTGCACCTACGGTACAATAACTTGGCAGGTGGGTGCGATATAGTATAAGAACTTGAGAATTGAACGTCCGAATGCAACAACTTGACATGTGAGTGTGTTCTAGTACAAGAACTTAACAATTTAATATTTTGATGCATCAACTTGGCTAAGCATATGGTAGGTGAGCTTTTTTTTACGATGTTAGTATGTTATTACATAGTAATCATACGGATATTACCTTATAATATTAAATTTAATCTTTAAGAATTATTATACTACACATAGTAGTACAATTTACATCCAATTACCTTTAAGAATTTTTTTGTGTTCTTCACCTTCTCAAATATCAACTGAAATATAAAAATTTCTACATCCAGTTTAGTTGACCTTCAGTTATTAGTTATTAGGATAAAAATATAAATATACTTATACAAATATGCGCTAGTATATTTTCAAAATAAGTACTTAAAAATTGAATTTATTGAAAAAATACTCCAAATAATTAAGTTGTCACATAACTTTTTAATTTATTGTATCAAAATCGTACCTATCTTGTAAGTTGTTGTATTTATACAATCACTTATAAAGTTTTTATACTAAATTGCACTTACCTGCCAAGTTATTGTGCTAGAATGCTAATTTCTTAAGTTATTGTACCAATTTGCACCCACCTGCCAAGTTGATGCACCATGGATGCAATTTACTCTTGATATTTTTTGGGTGAGAATGTGGAGGGGTATACTCACCACCTCTAATGAAAGGGTGATTGCAACCACTCATCCATCCCACTCCCCCAACCAAAAAAAAAAAATGGATCACCATATCCACTTTCATCCCTACAACCAAGGGTGTGTTTAGTTCACACCAAAATTGAAAGTTTGGTTGAAATTGGAACAATGTGACGGAAAAGTTAAAAATTTATGTGTGTAGGAAAGTTTTGATGTGATGGAAAAGTTAGAAGTTTGAAGAAAAAGTTTGGAACTAAACCAGGCCCAAACAAAAAACTGGATCGCCATATTCACTCAAAAAAAAAAACTGGATCGCCATATCCAGCAAAATATGGACCGCCATATCCCATCCAACCTTGACCGGGAACCAAACACACCGTCAGGATGGAAGGGGCTCCAACCTTCTCAAATAAATACCGCCTTAGGAGTTAGGTCTGATTTATGGATTAGTTCCCAACTTTTTCTTCAAACTTCCAACTTTTCTGTCACATCGTTTCAATTTCAATCAAATTTTCAATTTTAGCGTGAACTAAACACACCATTACAGGTCTCGAAACCACGTACAAACTGGTTAAGTGTTTAAAAAATATATTTAAAAATCGAATTCTAACAAATTTTATTGAATTTCGTGGTTAGAGTTGTATTCAACGACCAGTGGCGTCCCTGTGCCGGACCTTCTTGCTCAGCAAGAAGCCCAAGTTGGGCCTCAAAAGCCCACTGCGTGAGCTCCTCCTCCTCCGATTCTCCTCCTCGACTTCGAACCTCGACGCCTGCATCCGCCTCCGCCTCTGCCTCCGCCGCGAACTCGCCGCCGCGCCGGCCATGTCGGTGAGTGCCCCCCGCCGCCCCGCTCCCTGGCCGGCCGGGCCGCCCGCCCCACGGATCTTAATTCTCCCATGCCTCGCAGATCTTCGAGTACAATGGTTCCGCCGTGGTGGCGATGGTGGGGAAGAACTGCTTCGCGATCGCCAGCGACCGGCGGCTCGGGGTGCAGCTGCAGACCGTCGCGACGGACTTCCAGAGGGTGTTCAAGATCCACGACAAGCTCTACATCGGCCTCTCCGGCCTCGCCACCGACGCGCAGACGCTGTGAGTCGCCGCGCCAGATTTGTCCCCTCCTCTTTGTGCTTTTTTGGTTTAGCATCCGGTTTGGGAGAATTAGGGTTTCGGTCGGTCGGTGGTGCAGGTACCAGCGCCTGGTGTTCAGGCACAAGCTGTATCAACTGCGGGAGGAGAGGGACATGAAGCCCCAGACCTTCGCCAGCCTCGTCTCCGCTCTCCTCTACGAGAAGAGGTAATGAACTAAAGGATGTTGCTAGCGCAGCGCGAGTTGAATTGAGTAGTATATGAAGCAGAGTTAAATTCAAATGCCAATTGGAGTATTCAATTTCGCGGAAAGATGCAGAATTTTGTAGATATGCTGACTGTTTATAGTGTTACAAAGCGCCTGTCAAGTAGTTAGATTTGTTCTTGTTGCACAATAACTTGACTATGTGAAGGTACAATTGTTAAAGGCAGCAGGTTTATGTTTCAAAGGATATGTGTGCACTACTTGTGACAGACAGAAAACACATTACAACCACCCAAGTTATGCTTAGACATTTAAGTCAACCATATTGCACGATGAGCATACTAAGAAGTTAAAGCCATAATGTTGTGGTTGTAGCCATGGCTGCCGCCGTTGGTTTGATAATTGTTTGTAGGCAGGGTTGCTAGCTTGCTGATTGCTCAAATGGCACATAAAGAGTAAACTCTCGATTTAGTTGATGTAGTAAGCTCTACATGGATTGATGGATATGCTTTGAACCTTTTAGATTTTCCCCTGTTTGCACCAAAAGAGTAACTCATATGCACTTAACAGACTCATATGAGTAGTGTTCCGCTTGATAACCACCAAGCCTAACCCACTTGGTTAGGCACTTGGCACCAGCCTCTTGCCAGAGCCTAGCACCAAGGGCAGCACCAGAATCGAGATTTATGTCGGTTATTGGTTTACCCTGATAAATATTTATAGGCAAATGCTTGATTTTTTTTTATGATGATGTGGAAGCTAGAAATTAGCTCAACATCAATCAGGTTGACAGATAACTTCTGGGCAGTTGGGAAATATGAGCTGAAATTCCTGATTGATAATCATTAGCCTCTCAACATTTTAACAATACAATAGCCTTTTTATGATTGGCATAGTAGTAAGTAAAGTTTGCATGCTAAGACTTGTGATTTCTCTGTGCTATTAGTAAACAGCTTTCTTCATTTTGTATTATACAATTATTGGGTTAGGGGTAAGTTTATCTAACTTTTTTCGATACATGGAAAATTCAGATTTGGACCATACTTCTGCCAGCCTGTTATCGCTGGACTTGGAGAGGACAATGAGCCATTTATTTGTACCATGGACTGCATTGGTGCAAAGTATGTATCAGTTCAATTGTGTTTTTGTTTTTATTCAAATTAATTTCTTTTGGATCTATTCATACACATCTGGATGGTTATCCATTGCTCATGTTCTGCAATTTACTGCATTGATTAATATGCCCGCCTTAGTCTTATTCCACATTTAGATGGTTAGGTGGGGAGTTATCTACATCTTTAATTTATAAATATGTTTGTCATATCTAACAAAGGTTACCTCCCAAATTTCTAAATCATCATTAACAAAAGACCCCATGTGAATGAACAACGTGATTTATGGGTTCACCATTCTTGTTTCTATCCTGAATTCCATGACACCCAAACACGATTGGCTCCGTCTCTGTCCCAGAGAAATGTGTGCATGCTTGACATTGGTAACTTGCTCTATCAGAGATTTGCTTGATTCCTTTTTTGTTCCTTTCTGAATTTGATATATTTTTTCTATCTGCTTCATCATGTACTGAAACAACTATGATACTATTATTCCAATAGCATGCCACCTGTTTAAGTTTTTGGTCTAAGTCCGTGTGCCTGATATGTCTGATTAGGCGTTTGAACGCTTGTTTCTCATATTCTTGTGAGCTGATTGAGGATGTTTATTTCTGTGCAGGGAACTAGCTAAGGATTTCGTTGTATCGGGGACAGCATCGGAGTCTCTATATGGTGCTTGTGAGTCCATGTACAAACCAAACATGGTATGCATTTGTTTGTTTGTATGATCACATTTAGCCCGTGTAACATTCTTTATTGGATTACATCATGGGCTATAGCAATTTCGCATTTCTGTTTGGATCTGTATAATATATTATAATTCTGTTGCATTGTACTGTATAGATTTCTACCACTATTTTGAATGATAGATGTTACATGACAACATATTATTTTTCTTGACAAAGGAACCTGAAGAACTCTTTGAGACTATCTCACAAGCTCTGCAGTCATCAGTTGATCGTGATTGCCTCAGTGGTTGGGGAGGCTTTGTTCTGCTTGTGTAAGTTCACTTCACTAATTCAAGATTGGATGAGTGGCTTCATTTTTCTTCTGTTAAACAGCTTTTGAATTAAAATACGTTATGCACCATTATTTTATCTACCGTTCTGCAATAAATTGGTAGAAGTTCATCAGTAATGATTTTTTTTCCCAATCAAATATAATTGGAGCTCAAAGTCCTACCGCATTCCGCATTTTAGTTGTTTCAGCACTTCATTTGAGCATCAATACGTTTCTTTTACATAATCTTCTTTTGGGTTTTCAGGACACCAACCGAAGTAAAAGAGTGTGTGATCAAGGGCAGGATGGACTAAATTTATCATTGCGAAGAGTTCTTGGAACCATTTCTGATGCCTGCTGTTCCTGGTCTCTCAGCATTACTATCCGTGTTGTATGTGGATTCCGAGGGAACCTTGTAATATCAAAGATGTTCATTCACTCGTAGAAGAAACTGTTGTTTTCTTACTTTTCTACGCTTCCTATGAATGAAAGGACTTCTATTTGTTGCATGAGATGTGCACTTCTTGGCAGTCCTTGGCCTTGATGATGACGATTATACTGATCAGTATCTATATTCTGTTTTCAAAGATCATGAAAGAGAATTTATGTTGCAGTTGGGCATATGCTTTGCAGGACTGTAAGCCGGCTACTGGTTAATTAGCTAAGAATACGCGTATCGTGGTGCAATGAGCTACTCATACTCACCCTTCTCAGGCATTTGTTCGTTCACCGTTTCTATATCTTGGCAACACTTTTTCTGAAATGGATGTTAGTGCTTTGTCGAGTATGGAGCCGACGATGTGAAGTCTATTCTGAGTGCGAGTCGTTGTGACTCACATTTTAAGTTACAGTACTAACTACAGTTCATAGCTTGTAGTGCTCAGAGTTCAATGGTCTTGGCTGCTTTACAAAAATTGGTAAAAACCGAGGACGACTTTTGGTCAATTCTATACAACTAACTAAAACTGCTTGTTTTTCACAAATTGGTCTCCAATGATTTCATGGAAATGGAGCGATTTTCGTTCAGTAATGTAAACCCTAGTATTGCAAACCCTGTTAGTGTTTCCTTCGTTATTTTTTACTTAAATTAGAAAAAATACACATGCGTTGCATTGCAACGGGTAAGTGCTATTTTAATTTATTATTATTATTATTATTATTATTATTATTATTATTATTATTATTATTATTATTATTATTATTATTATTATTATATACGGTTTGTGGGAACTCGCCTGGATACTTTTTTTTAGAAAATCACGAGATGTAATTAGGAGTCCGTATTTCATCTCAAGTTAGTATGCGAGTTTTTTTAAAGAGATTTCTTATACGACTCCTTTTGTATTTTTAAAATCAAACAAGCTTAAAATCCAACTCAAACACAACGAACTTAAAACCGACTCAAAACGTATCAAAATTTCTGCAAAAACAACTCCAATTTTTATAATAGTAGAGAAGAGATAGAGATATACATGTTTTTGTTATTGTTTGGAGCATCGATACAATCTCAAATATGTGTTTGGTCATTGTTTCCTCCAACTATACAATCCCATAATTTTTTCTACTTAGATCCTGTTTAGATTCCAACTTTTTTCTTCAAACTTCGTATGTGTTTAGTTCACGTTAAAATTGGAAGTTTAGTTAAAATTGGAACGATGTGACGAAAAAGTTGAAAGTTTATATGTGTAGAAAAAATTGATGTGATGGAAAAGTTGGAAGCTTGAAGAAAAAATTTGGAACTAAACTCGGCCTTCCAACTTTTCCGTCACATTGAACTTTTCTACACACACAAACTTCTAACTCTTCAGTCACATCGTTTCAATTTCTTCAAACTAACCACAGCCTAGTAGTATGTACTGAACCAGTTCGTCACTAAGAAGTGCATACCATTATCTGTCGGCAACCATGGCCACATCCAACAATTACACTTGTGTGGGCTTGCGAAAAACCCACACAACTCCCCGCCGGCCCACCACCAACTCCACCACCCCACACGGCGGTGGAAAAGCCTAGACCCGGACCGGACCGGACCGACGCCCTCGCTTGGCTGCCACCGCCGCGCGTTGACGGTTAGACGCCACCGCGGGAGGAGAGCCCCTCGCTCCCCGTCCGCGTCCGCGTCCGCCTCATCTCCGCCGCCCTCTTACTCCCCCTCCCCTTCCTCCACTCCGTCCACCTCGGAATCGTCGGCGCGACGCCTCCAAACCCCCGCATCGATTCCTCCCTCCCACCTCACCCCACCCTTCCGCCCGCTCGATCCACCGCCGAAGCGGGCGGCGATGGCGACGCCGTCGTCGTTTTCGTCGGCGAGGAAGAAGGCGCCGAGCCCGCCGAAGCACCGCCACGACGGCACCTCCGGGCTGCCGTTCGGCATGGACTGGAGCCCGCCCCCGAAGAGATGGGTAAGCGCGATCCCCCCCCCCCCCCTCCCCCCCGCTAATTTCGATCCGGGCTCGATTGATCGGGGGTTCGGTTGGGTTGGCTCCCTGCTTTGATCTGTGAGGGACGTGCGGTTCGGGAGTTGGAGTTGGGAGCTCGCGATCCTGTGGCGTTGCTGCTGCGTGCGTCAGATTCGGCGTTAGTTGCGAGGTGTCGGGGATTTTCTTTCTTTCTTTCTTTCTTTCTTTTAATGCTTGTCCTCTCGATCGCAACGATATCGCGAGCTGGATTTGCCCGCGGCTATGTGGTGTGTAATAGTAGTGGAATGTAAGGCTAGGAATTCATGTGTGGGTTGGGATCTGCATTGGGATTTGTTGGTTTGGAGTGCCTGCGTTGCTACTGATTCAGAGTTGTTTTAGAGCTTTCCCCTGGATAGGGTTTTGAATTCCTGTTTCTTTTGCAAGGAGTCGAGTATGGGTTTCAGGTAGGACTACTTCTGCGGGGATGGGTTTAGACAAACCGAGTGCAGTTCAGCTTCATGGTATGCGGATTGATTTGGTTGTATATGTGCTGCTTATTTCAAAGACTCTGGTTTTGTCTGAGTCCATCGGACATAAGGGCTTTGGATTTCTATATTAGGCAATTAGGCATGTTCATACTGTTACGCATAAGGCCATAAGTACAATAATTGATTTCGTATACATATTTGAGCAGGCTGATGGTGATTTTATTATTCATCATTGTTCCCATTGTGAAGATTAGCTCTTTTGTTTGACCTGCCTGCCTTGTGCTAGCCTCATTCTTTGCACTTGGTGTGTTTCCCAACATCTTTACCACATTTAACATGAAATGATCCTAGAACGCAAATGAAGATTAACCTACTAGTCCTAGTCAATTCTTTTTCACCGTCAAGTAAATCACATGCCTCGTTAACAAAATTCAGTAATTTTCAAACAACTGGGAAAGTTCCTTGAAGATGTTTCCTTGTATTAAAGAAAATGTACTTCCATGAAGACCACATAACTTCTCAATCTAGGTTTCGCTGGAAAGATGATGCCATATCAATAGGATACCATGAAAAGTTCCATTGCTTGATGCTTCTTACGGCTTATGCTTATTGATCTGCAGGAGGGAAGGAACACCATATGGCCACATAACCCTCAAACCGGATGGAGTTACTGTGTGATGATTCCTTCTTGGATCGCTCAGACACCTGAAGCTAGTGCGACTGCTGACAACTTCTTGAAATCCATAGTTGTGAGTACTGCTTATATTATCATCACGTTATTTTTGTCAGTCAATTTGGATTGACGTACAGATTGGAAATGTTGTGTCTCTGGTATTACCGCTATGCTACAACATAAATGTGCTTGGAGTGGATTACAAGTGAGAAAACCTTGTTAGACCAATAAAAAGGACAAAAGAAGTTCAGCACTTATCAACGAAGAACTGAGCTTCTTTCAAAACTATCTCATATTGGGCAGTGGATGCCAACTTTCTAATGTATTACCTTTTTATTGTTCTTTCATTTTGAGTAAATCGTGTCACTTTCCAATATTCCACCATACTTATCAAACTAGTTTATTAGGCTGCTTGATTCACAAAACTGTACTTTTCTTTAGATCACTAGAGGGTCACTTTTGGTTGTTAGCACACTGTCCTGACTCTTAATGACAACATGGCGTGTTGAGGCATACCCCTGTATGGGGTGCAAATTTTGTTGTGATAACCAATCGCTGACGTGCAGTACACTAGAGGTGATTCTCCCTCTCCGCACAACTGCCTCACTTGTCTCAGTACACAGGGGGTTTGAGTTGGGGGTGAGAGAGAACTATGTAAGGCCAAAACTCATGGGGGACAAGTGCAAATCACAATAGCCATGGCTGAAGTCATTAACTCATGTGCAGCCCATGCCACAATGGTGTATGCCAACATGACATGCCATAGGAAGTATTGTGCTAATGATTCAGGGTGACCCACTGGCAGAAATATACTTTTTGGTGTTTTGGTAACTGTGGTGCATCTTACCTCTCTTTTGGCTCACTAGTTTAGTCGTGATCGACAGGCAAGAGACACTTATGTAATTCTGTTGCATATATCATGCAATTCCTGTTTGTTGTGAACTTTGATACTGTTCTGTTTATGATCTCATTTTAATGCCCATAAAGGACAGTTTTACAGGATACATGTTGGTATACAATCTCCAGAAGGCATCAGCTCTAGCCACGGAGTTCTTCGAAGGTTTAGTGACTTTCTAAAGTTATCTTCTGATGTAAGTTGAGACACCTCTTTGCTATTTTCTTCTTTCACATGCCAAGTGTCTTTAAATTGTACCGACCTTCTTTCCTGAGCTAGAAGCCCACTAACATTTTCAGTTGGAACATACCTTTCAAGAACAACCTCCAGTGATTTTTAAATAAGAATAATCTCCTATCGTATCCTGAGTGGTCTGCCAGATTAATTTATCTGGCATTAAATTTGAAAATGTAATCAAACCTTTGAATTGGACTTACATTTGCTAGTGCATTGAATGCACAATTGCTTGCTTCTCCAGTGACTTCCGTTGCAACTTAGGATTTTTGGTGCATTGCATCACACAGGTAGTCAGACTTCAGATACTTTAAAACATACTGTTATTATAAATCTTGACTTAGTGTATACGGTATGCTTACCTGGGCCAAATTAGTTTTTACAGATTTTTGCATCTTCCGCTGGTGACTTCATAATGAGGACTTCACCTTTTGCAATTTTATGGTTTCTATAATGAATGTGGACATTTTGGAAGTCTCATCTTGGATATGATTCTGAGAAAAAAAGATTATTACTTTCCATTCAACCTCTAATCCAATATCATTTCTTCATTCTAAGATTCTCCTGTACTGCAGCTTAAGCAGGAATTTCCCAGAAAAGGAATCCCCCCTGCTCCACCGAAGCATGCCTTTTCAAGAATAAATTCAAGCAGGGTGCTTCTAGAAGAGGTTAGCTGTTATGTATATTGATTAATTTTTGCTTTGTTCGATGTCAAATACTACATTCAGTTGTGCTTAGCCTTTTTGACCGGTGGTTCTTGAAATGTTTTGTTTGCAGAGAAGGAACGCTTTGGAGGAGTGGATGCAAAAGCTACTTTCTGACATTGAGTTGTCGAGAAGTGCACCTGTTGCTGCTTTTCTTGAGCTGGAAGCTGCTGCACGCTCATGTATGTTCCGCTTGACATATTCTATTGAAGACACTTTTTCCTGATTGTGCATTGATCCATTTATTAACTAAAATTTCTTAACATTTTTAGCAAATGTTTAATTACGCTATTTTTCTGAATGAAAGATTACCAAGATTGGAATCAGCGCCCTTCTGAAGTGGGTTCTTCAGCAAAAAGTAGTGCAGATTCTTCTCCGCGTCCTGATGAACATGGTTCAGGTGTTCTCTCTGAGTCCAGTCTAATGAATTCAGCCTTTGCTCATGGTAACGGTCTGACAGGAGCAACTGGTAATGGTATGCTGGGAGAGTCTATCTTAGATCAGCCCAATGAGCGGGTTAGTAGCATGTCAAATCACAGGAAAAAGAACCATGTCTTTTTGGAACATGGTGTTAGGAATGGTTCCATAGATACTTATAAGGGAGTGGTTTCCGAAGAGGATCACGATTCTAACCCTGGCCATGCCAGGAAGGACTCTGCTGAAAGTATAGGAAGTGATTTGAGTTCTTTGAGGGGCAGTGAATTATCGGTTCCTGGAGTTAGTAGTTCCCTTTGGGATGGTCCTGTGGATCTTCCAAGTGGAATTGATGGACATAGCCAAACAGAACAATTTACAGGTTTAGATATGCAGCTTTTATATGATATGGATGCACAAATCATCCTTCCTGCTGATCAAAGGCCGAAGTTGACTAGACTTTTGATCAGCATGGACAGAAGACAGGTGACAGCAAAAACTGATATGGAGGATCTCATAGCACGACTAAATCAGGAAGTGGCTGTCAAAGAATATCTTGCGACAAAGGTTACGTTTTCTACCTGACATTCAATTGTGATGCCTATGGATTATGCTTAAACACGTGATATGCTTTGTTTTATATGTCACGAGTTTAAAATAAATTGATTTGTGTTTTTTTGTTCATACTTTATTGATGTACGTTGTTCTTGTGCTTCTCTGCTATTCTGTGCAGGTCAAAGATTTGGAGGTTGAGTTGGAAGCTACGAAGCAAAAAGACAAAGAGATTCTACATCAGGCTGTTTTGACCGAAAGAGAGAAAATTACCCAACTTCAATGGGATAAGGATGAGCTCTACAGGAAGTACTCTGAAATGGAGTCAAACCTGAAGATTGAACAAGTTGGTTTTCCTCTTTGTCTCCTCTTTGTCATCATGGCTTGGTTTCTTACTATCCATCTTACAAGTATTTTCTTACATTTCTTTCTACTTAATTGCAGAATGAGAAAACTCGTGTGCAGTCAGAGAAAACAACTGCTAGCGGTGAAAAAGAAATGTTACTGGAAGAGCTAGAAACTAAACGAAAAGAAGTTGAGAGTTTGCAGCAACATATTGGAGAATTCGAGGCAAAGTCTAAAGCAGATATAAAAGTTCTTGTTAAAGAGGTGAAATCTCTTCGGAACTCCCAAAAAGAGATGAAGAAAGTGCTGAATCAGTATCATGAGGAGAAGACTGAATTAGAGGTATAAATGTAAATTTAAAGCTTTTCTTTCTCGCAGAACTATGATAGTATCTATAAATTGTGTGAAATTGTTGCTATGGCTGGCCTCTCATTGCTCAAAGCCAGGAGAGCATAACCCTTTACAAGTTGCAAACTAGATTTTGGTTGTAGCTAAGAGAAAGTGGCTTGTCAAAGTCATTAGACAAGTCCCCGCAAAAAAAAAAGTCATTAGACAAGAGTAAGCCTTTGAAAGCATGCAAGCCATCTTGAGTGTTTGCTTTTCCACTTCTAACTTATTACCCTGATTTCTGCATCTCCACCACCCATGCAACATGTTGTCCATTTTTGGAATATTATCATGAATTGTTGTACTTGCCTACTTGGTATCTGACAAGATGAGCTTAACAGTCTTCTTTTGATCAACAAACATATGGACCTTTTCCCTTTTTTATTATATAACCAGCACAGCCATCTATTCTTTATGTGATTCCTTTTGTCAAGGCCGGCTGAATAAAGATTTCTATCTACACAAGCTAGATTCAGCAGAGATTTCTTTATCTATATATAATCACTCTTGGAGGACAATTGAATTAATTTAATGCTACCTGTTTGTACACCACTTCACTAAAGAAATTGAGAGAGAGAATGAAGGGGTGAGGTGTTCTTTTGTTGTTTTGCTTTGCACACTAATGATATGGTTGATCATAAGACCAGGGATAGTGCGATCTTCTCAGGTCGTGTGGGCTTGTCCTGGCACGGCTAGAGGCTTTGATTAGCTAGGGTTTGGGCAGAAACCTTACCTTTTATAGGGATAACTCAAGACTGCTGCTATACACACCCGTGGGTATTTTTCATGTAAATAGTAGTTTGACCCTCAAGAAGGTCATTACTCTTCCGTTCAGGAATATAAGGTGTATTTTGACTGTCCAATTTTGAAGAGCTTTGACGAACTATTAATCCAATAATATTTAGGTTTTGCCATAAGAAAAGGATATTGTTGGATTCATGTTTGAAATTACTTTCTTATGACTCTGATTTTGACAGTGTAAAAGTACCTTAAAAAACATCTTTAATTTTCCAGCTAAATCAGATCCTTCCTAAGTCCTAACTGATAGATAGGGTACAAAATAACCAATCCCATGCTTTGAAATTAATAATTATTTAGGCAATAGATATTCTTGGAAGGTATGTAAACCCTTCCCATATTCTGTTCTACAATATGCATTACTGTCCGTGCTTCAAGCATCAACGCTCATAACAGCTGATTTATCAACAACTTTGATCCAATCTATCCCTATTACCATTTTTTGTTTTCTTAAATTCAAGCTTCTGGTAGTTATACTTCTTGCAATCGGCATTCTCTCTAGCTACTAATTGTATTTATTATATATTACAGAGGATTGTTAACAGGGAGAAACAGCGGTCAACACGTGCAAGGTTCTCCCGTGAAAAAATTCTTCACGAATGCAGACTGCTCCGTGAGCGTCTACAGGAATGTACTGCCAAGTTTGTTGCAGATGAGCAAGACACCATGACTATTGATTTATCATCTTTGCCTGATGCTTTAGATCTTGTGACGACATCAGACAATAGAATACGCTTGCTTGTTGCTGAGGTAATGTTTTAAATATCTTTTGATTAGTTATTGTCATTCAAACTCCTTCTAGCTTCTCACGGGAAAGGCACACTTAGAAAGTTGAGCTCAAACTCTGACGGAAACATCAGACACTACCTGACACTAGATTCTTCAAAGGATCTGGAGTCAGATTTGGAACAACTCCTGGCCTAAATTGATTTGTAGTTTCCTCAGCCTCTGCTTATGTTTGAAGTTTGAGCCACCTAGTTGGGCCTTCAAAGCTGCATTCTTGATTCTATTGGAACAAGGTTTAGGTGTTAGTTTTGGTTAGCTCTGGGGAACAGTTTTCATCTTCCCAGCTGAAGAGTGATATCATTACAGAGTCAGTAAAACTATATTTAACAAAATGAGTAAAATGATCTATATTTTCACAAACTTTTTTTCCTATTTTACAATCATAGATGCATTTACTTTAGATTACATACTGGCGCCACTATACCTAAAAAAGAAGTCTTGCCAATGACCAATATAATGGTCATCTTGGTACAGAAGACATTGTTTTCAGTGTTATGTACCTGTCCATTTAGAAATTGATTTTGAATATTCAATGTTACGCTTCCGTTTTCATGAAGTTCTCACTTCCTTGTGCCCATGAAAGCGGATCTGTTAGTTACATTTACATTCACAATCTGTGTTCTATAATGATCCTCTCTCAATCTCTCAGGCTCAACTTCTGTCACGAGATGATGAACAGGGCTCTTCTGATGATGGCGATAATTCTGATGGTAAATCCTCAGTTACCATGAGCAGTGAAGATGCATATGTTACTGATGAAGAGACAACAAAAATGTTATCTGATCTGCTTATTGACAATGCACAACTGAGGTTGCGCTTGAATTCTCTCATCCGTAATGCTGTAAATACTGCTGTGAAGACGGAGAAAGAAGGTAGTGATGGAACCGTGCCAAAAAAGACGGTGCTTAATTGGTTATTGGACAGATAGAAAAACCAGTATATATTCTTGTGAATTAGCTCTTCTAGTTATGCGGCCTTCTCAAAGTTATATGATGAGTATTGTTATAATGTGGGAGTAACAGGAGTGGAGAAAAAAAAAATCAAAATCTTCCTTACATGCAGATCAAGCATGTGGTGTTGTATCTCTTATTTACAAAGATTGATCAAGGATAATATATTTAGGTGGCTTCTGAGCCTGGCCTCCTAGCGGGAGAACGGTAGGGCTCATATGGTTTTGGGGAGGCTTGCAACTGGAGTGGTAGAGCATGGGTCCCCCTTTTTTGCACCGTACTTCAATTTGTAATTGCCGAGCTGATGGATAGCTGCATGGTTGTATCTTTGTACAGATGTTTCAGATGGTGAGTTCCCAGCAGGAAAGCATTGTACACTATAGTTAAACTCTGGATTAATCTTCTTCACCCATAGAGTGCTCAACTGTTAAATCAGTACTTCTTACTCATGCAGTTGCATCTCTTCCAGACTGAAAACTTCTCAAAATTCTCATGTTGCATACAACTGGTAATAAGAGCGTAATTTACTCAAGCATGGACACCTGACCCTGCCTGATGTTTAGATCATTACGTGCGTAGCTTTATACAGATGGTAGCCGCCACCTGTGCAATATTTTCCATGTCACTTTCAGTCTTTCGTTAGAGTTTTCAAGTCGCTTTCTATTTTACTTTATTAAATGTTCTTGACAAGATTAAAAGGCGTATCCTGAAATTTTTTATCCAGATGTTCTTTTTTAGATAATAGAATCTCTACTATTATAAAAATTAAAAATGTTTTTGCCGGTACTTTGGTACGTCATCCATGTGTCCGTTCGCTTTTAGAAATACAGATAAGTATTTGACTTGGATTTTAAGTTCGTTTGCTTTAGGAAATACAAAACTGAGTCGTATAAAAAAATCTTTTAAAAAAACTCACATACTAACTTGAGATAAAAGTCGGACTCCTAACTGCATCTCATGATTTTCTAAAATAAAAATATCCAAGTGAATTTTCACGGTAAATTTCACCCTAGCTAAATTGTACAACAATTATAAGATTAAAATAATTTTCACCTGTTGCAACACACCGGTAGTTTTTTCTAGTAAAAGAAAAATACGGATGTACTCCGTAGTATGGGTTTGTTCGGTAGCCCAAATTTTACAGCCGTCTTGCTGCATTGGACAACCAATTCGTTCGGCTGCACACAAACTATTGCTCCCTACACTTGCTAGCTTTAACATCTATAGGTTGTAGCTACTATTGGCTAGTTGCAGCCGCTGGTTGTTTACGCTATAGTAGGTCTTCCGAGTTCCGAATAAGAGCATCTCTAACAGTCTCTCCAAATTTGACTCTCTAAATGTCTATTTGTCCAACTCTCCACTTAATTTAGCAAATCAAACTGTCTTTTACTCCAACAGCCTCTCCATTCATCCTCTCTATTCTGAGTCTATGACAACTGGACCCACATGTCAGCCTCTACACCTCCTTCTCCCTCATTTTTCTCCCCTTCTCTCCAAACCCCACTTCCCTCTCCCATCCGCCGCCGCCGCCCCATCCTCATCCCCACCACCGCTCGAGCTACGTCGCCATCCGCCGTCGCCGCCGCCGCTCGGGCTCCCCCCGCCGGTGCCGCTCTCTTCGCCGGCGGTGGTGCGGCGACGCGAGGAGGCGGGCGGCCGCGCGCGGTGGTGCGGCGATGCGGGGAGGCAGGAGGCAAGACGCCGGCTGCTCGCGACGATGACCTCGACGTCGCTCGGGGTGGAGCTCGGCGGCGGCGGCTCGCGACGACCTCGACGGCGGATCTAGAGGGGGGCAGCAGCGGAGCTCAGGGCGGAGCTCGGCGGTGGCGGTGGCGGTGCTGGCCGCGTGACGACGAGGCGGCGGTGGCCAGCCGTGGCGACGACGGGGTGGTGGGGCCAGCTGCGGCGACGACGGGAAGGCGGGGGCCGGCCACGCGACGACGGGGCGACGGTGGCCGGCCGCGGCGACGACTGGGCGGCGGGGACCGGCCGCGGCGACGACGCCCTCGTCACATGTGCATGCCGCACTGCTGCATGGAGAGAGAGGGGGAAACAGGCATGGGTCCCACCTATGGCTAGCCGGTTTTGGCTGGCCAACTTTAGCTAGTCTGGTGGGGAATTTAGACAGCCGGATGGCTTGGAGAGACATTTGGCTAGTCTGTTGGAGTAGATTTTTTGTGTAAGTTAGCCAAATTTTAACTTGAGAGCCATTTGGCTAGGCTCTTGAAGATGCTCTAAGGCCTATAACTACAAGATCATTCAGAACGATTTGATCTCCATTGTTTGCCCTTAAGTTTACCAGTACGTCGTTAGAAATTGAATTTTTAAGTTGCTCAAAGTATATGTATATAAAATTTACACATTATTTTTTCGCTATTAAGCGTTGCTGCTTATCCAAACATTAGCATTGTTTAGATAGGTGTTGTATTCGCTCGGTCTTATCTCTATTCTAGGTTTCGGCAATAAACCTCCTAAATATACTTTAATTAAACAAATAGAGAAAACACCTCTAGAACTATGTATTTACGGTTATAGACTTTTGTCCTACTTGCCAGCGACTTAATTACATTTATAACCTTCCTAGCCACTTTCCTCATTTTCCCCTTTTTCAACATTTCCTCTTCCTCTCCCCTGAGGGTGCGCCACCCTAACCCGATCTTCCCTATCTCCAGCGTCACCTCCATCTCCCTACCCTACGACGCCACTCAAGCTATCCTGTTAACATTGAACCATCTCGAAATTGCTTCGTAGTCATCACGCGACGTGTGATTTGTTAGAATCGCTCTTTGCAGATCTACCTCTCAGTGTCCAAATCCGATCTGTTTATTGGTGTCAAATTTTATTGTCCACTGCAACAGGCAGCCTTGACTGGCCGGTGGTGGGGGCGGTTGACATCGTTCGGCCACATCGTCGTCATACCGAGCAATCTTCACTGACCATACCACCGTTTTTCTCGTGATGTCATATCTTCAGGTTCCACTTACCTATTCTCATCTTCTCTTTTAAGACTATCCTATTGTGCTTGTCTCTTGGACCTCCTAGTCTCTTCTCGAGACAACGTTTTCTCTGTAGGACATGCTGATACCGAGACACCTCATCCCTTTCACCGCGGTATCAAACCCATGTAAAAAAAAAAGCCTATATAGGAGTTATATTGCCGGGGAAACTTTTTTTCTTAAAGAACTACACGAGTTGTGAATGTAATTACTATAGGGTCACATTGCTGGAGATGCGAGTTTTTTTTTTTACTTTTAGAACTTTATTACGAGTTGTGAATGTAATTTAGTTCAAGTCACATGGTCTTTTCACCATTGACACGGCACCCACATCGAACCGGAGCGCGTGGAAGATGGGAATCGCCCCTCCGCGGCACGAGTCCACGACGGCAAGAAAAAGCGCCCACCCGGCCCACGCAAAAAAAAAAAACAAAAAAGGTAGCACTCCATCTGGGCCCACCTGTCGGCACCGGGCGCGTAGCGCGTTCACGCCTCATCACAGTAGTATCAGTAGAGAGAAAGAAAGAAAAGAAAGAAAAAATAAAGAGGAAAAAAGCCGACGTAATCAATGGGGGACAGCGCGATCGGTCCAAGTTACCGTCGTTAAACCATCGCGAGCTCCGCCTCCGCCTCCGCCTCCGCGATCCGCCTCCGCCTCGAGCCCAAACCCACCCACCAACCCAACCCAATCCCATCGAGAGGAGGGGACGCGGCGGCGGCGGCGGATCGGCGGCGGGGGAAGGAAGGGGATGGGCGGCGGAGGCGGGGAGTAGGACGGCGGCGGCGGCGAGCGGCAGCGCGAGGAGGACGAGGAGGAGGAGGAGGCGAGGGGCACCATGTCTGCGGTAGTCTGTGGCAAGAGGTCCTCCGCCATCTTCGCCGACGACCTCCTCCCGCCGT
This sequence comes from Oryza glaberrima, assembly GCF_000147395.1. Taxonomy (NCBI): domain Eukaryota; kingdom Viridiplantae; phylum Streptophyta; class Magnoliopsida; order Poales; family Poaceae; genus Oryza; species Oryza glaberrima. The sequence goes on along the minus strand of NC_068331.1, from coordinate 24,793,438 downwards.
CCCCTCCCTCTCCTCACTCCCACCACCATCCGGCCAAGAGGTCCCGCCGCTCCCCTCACCGCCGCCGGGAGGCCCACCTCCACCACCTCTCCTCCTTGTTCCCGGGCATGGATCCCCAGGTCCGTCCTTTTCTTTTCTCCTCTTGTCGAATTTTGAAGGAGGATGTGGTAGATGGATACTGGTATCATTTTTTGAGGCGGAAACTGAGCAGTTTGTTATTGGGATCCCGTGTTTGGGGGAGGTGAGGTGAGGTGGGTGCGTGCATGTTGAGGTGTGGCGACGATGATTCATGGGTAAATTTTCCTGGTCTGCGTGTGATCTCCGGTGACTAATTTGGGCGGGCTAAGATGAGGAAAAAAAATGCGTGTTCTTTATGGCTTAGATTTGTGATCCCATTTGGTCTTCACGGGTTGTTTTGTGGGGGTCGAACTTGTTGTTCTGGTGTATGGATTGCTGCAAGCTGGATCCTTTTCATCAGAAAGTGGGCATTTTCACTTCCTTTGTGGAGGTGTAAGGACGAAGGGCATGCCAATCAGAATTAGGGCTCTTGTGGCGTTTTGGTTGGATGATCTTGTGACGCTTGTGCTGCCCTGCGGTCTGGGGAGGAAAAAGGAGCGAACTTGGAGGCTTTGGGAGATGCTTTTTGCATTGGTGTTTTCTTTGATAGCATTGAATCTACTGCTTTCCTGTATGTGTTTGTTTACCACCCTTTACCTATGGATTTAGTGTTCAGATCCTTTTAGATAAGGAAAACATACCAGTTCCACCTATAGGTATCATCAAATCAATTGATGGCACAATTTATACATGCTTATCATTTCCAGTACTGGATGATGGGCACCACTATGCCGATGACTATGAGTACACCTTAGAGATTACATCTCTACATGTAATGTTTCTTGGAGTTTTGCAAAGCTACACTCTCTCATTTGAGAAAGTTGTGGTTTCCTGCCTGCAGAGACTAGGCAAGGTTGATGAGCACTGAACAGCTGTGTTTATATTCTTCTACACTATATCAAATGATTGTTGCATGGGCAAATTCATGCGTGTATCCTTTGTTAGTTCTGCGTAATGTTTATCCTTTGTAGTAATGCCAGGTATTTGTGCACAGTATTATCTCTATGCCATATAACTAACTGATCATGGTTTCTGAAAATTCATTTTAGTTGCTCGAAGGAGCTCTTGATGCTTCTGGAGATGATTTGGATTCAGCAATAAAGAGTTTAAACAATCTGCGCTTGGAGTCTACAGAGGCTATCTTATCAGCTACTGGTTGCAAATCTGAAAATGGGCTCCCCACAGCAGTTTATCCGTCTGTTGAAGGTTCAGCTTTTAACCAAAAGCTTTTTATTTCTAGGATCTGTGCATATAATTCTCATGCACTAGTACTTCTTGCTTTTGTCACACTTAAATTTTAGACACCGCAGTACCAATCTATCATAATGATCCATGTGGGTCATGATATACTCTTTCAAATTGTCTATCAATATTATTCAGAGATCTCTAGCCTGTCTGTTCTTATGTTTATATTCTGCAACAGTTTCTTTGATGTCTGTCTTATGTTTATATTCTGCAACGTAATGCGCTGTTCAATTAAAGACACTGCACACGATTCAGTCAATTAGTTATATGGAGTGTGCATGATTAACTAGACATAAATTCTGATGACTGCATCCACATATCTTCTATCTTCCATTCTTTTGTATTCACCATATTTAGAATAGTTGTGTATTCCTTCTCAGTGTGTCCCCAAGCTGTCAAGTTCTCGCGTTGCTTTTTCTGGCTATATACTACCCAAGTTCTTTGTATTTTTTCTACCAAAATACTGCCAGGCTTTGTCCAGCAATGTTAAACTATATTATTAAAAGAATAAAATATTTACAGAACGATTACAAGGAAAGAGAAAGGAAAACCCAAGCCAATTCTAAACTATCGTTTCCTCACAACACATGAATCGGTTGCATCTCACTCCCTTGTGCAAATGTAGCATACTGTATATATGACAACAGCAACTATTTTGCATATCTTGGCAGGTATTGTTAATAATGGTGGTGTGAGTACAGCTAATGAACACCCAGCTGCTGCAGATAGTTGCCAGACAGGTAATAGTGGTTCTGAATGGGTTGAGCTATTTGTCAGAGAGATGACAAATGCATCTGACATGGGCGATGCGCGTGCTCGCGCCTTAAGAGCTTTAGAAGTTTTGGAGAAGTCAATCGTGGAGCGTACAGGAGCTGATGCAGCACAAAACTTGCAAAAGGTACACGTGTGTCTATCTTCTCTAGGGTGTAAAAAACATCGTAGTGTTTGGTCAGCAATTCGGCATGTAGAAAACATGCATCAATGCATGATTTAGGAGTAACAATAACATTGAATACTTTCATATTTTTCTTTCTGTACAGGAAAATATGATGCTTAAGGAGCAATTGACCGTCGTGCTGCGAGAGAACGCTGTCCTCAAGCGAGCGGTCGCCATTCAACATGAGCGCCAAAAGGAGTTCGACGAGAGGAGCCAGGAGGTTCAGAGTTTGAAGCAACTTGTTGTGCAGTACCAGGAGCAACTGAGGACCCTAGAGGTGGCAACCACAATCCTATCTCCTTTTGCAAGTTTCTTTCTTTTTCTGCCTAACATACATACTGATGAAGAATCTACTGGGGTCAAAAATGCTGCAGATAAACAACTATGCGCTGACGATGCATCTGAAGCAGGCTCAGCAGAACAACTCCATCCCCGGGCACTTCAATCCTGACGTCTTCTAACTTTTGTCGCAAGACGGTCTGTCCAGAATAATAATCTCTGAAGATGTCATGTGTTGTTGTTGGTGGGAAATGAATAATAATCTCTGAAGATGTCATGTGTTGTGTTGTTGGTGGGAAATTGCCTACTGCCTCTGCGATAGGAGATCAAAATTGTCGTGTTATTACACCGTTGAATTTACCATCAAACTTGTTTAGACTAAATCACCAGGGGGGAGAGCTTCCCCACCTGAATTTTGTCATTGCATAGTGGATGAAAAGTTCATTACAACATATTTAGAGTTTGTAGTGGGGAGGAGAAAATTTCTTTCCAAACGGAGACTACATGTCGGTCTTCAATCTTAAGATTCTCTGCCCAGAGAGCTGCCTCGCTGATGCAACGTTGCAGGCAGGATCCAATCGAGGGGGTTTATTCCTTGAAAATGACATCATGACGATGATTCCAGATCGCCCACATACAGAGCAGATAAAATACTCCCTCCATTCCAAATTGATGGACATATAGTTTTTTTTAAGGTTATTTCTAAATGATCTACATATTTGTGTTCATTCATTAAGTCTATTCGTTATTTGTGCATTGGAGTAAATGGACATTGATGCATGCATCCATGCACACAAGTATTTATAATCCACATGCAATATCTTGATTTGCTATTGGCTAGAAAATAGTGGGGATGGTGCATGCATTGAGTTTGTTGCTAGAGTAAATATAGTATGAGAGAGTTATTAGTTTTTCTTGGTCTTGATGTACCTATGAAATATGTAGATCAATTTAGAATAGAGGGAGTACGTGATAGTGAAGCGCTGGCACTGTGTGAGCTGGTTTCAGTTGGTGGAGGAGCTGCACATCTTGAATTTGCGGTTGTACTCTAATCTTCCCCCTGTGCAAAATCGACGTTTGCACTATCTTTTTCTTCAGCAGGTTTCCTTTTGTGGAAAGGCGATCCCCAAGCGAACATCTTTACTTTCAACGGCGCTCTGCACTGCTAGATTAAACCCCAGTTTGGTGACGATATGCCAGGGGATAACCTTGCATCATAGTGTATTTTCTTCGTCGTTAGCTTGCCCAATTTTCCACTTCGTCGAATGTCCGGCTCATCTCGCAGGGAGAAGTTCGATCTGTAGCAAAACTTGCAGACACTGCATTTCCGCTCTAGCTGTTTTCAGATAGTCTTGGAACAAAATCTTCTGTTATTCCTCGTTGAAAGGCATCTTTGACCGAAACTTGACGATTAGTTGCATGGGTGTAAAGGGGCCCGAATTAAATCGCTAAAGTCTCGTTGGTTATCCATCGATCATGCCAGAAGGAAGTTCGCAACCCATCTCCAACGTCGACTTCAGTTAGGGCTTGTAGATCAGGCAGCAGTTTCTACATTGAGGTCCAGTGAGGCCCAAGTCGAAAAGATGTTAGAAGCGGAGTATCTCAGGTCCTGTTTGGGGGAGCTTGTCCCAGCTGCAGCTTTTCCCAAAAGCTGCCCCAAACAATCCACAGTTTCTGAGAATCTGTAGTTACATATTCTGAAAAATGAACTAAGAAGCCAGAAGCTGGAGAAGCTGGGTTTCAGAGCTTTTCCAGATTCTTAGAAGCTGGCTACCTAACAGCTGCTTCTCAGAATCTAAAGCTCCCCCAAACAGGCCCTGAGTGTTCTTTCCAGATCCATTTTGTCCATGAGATCTTTGAGTTGTACATAGGGATGAAAACGGAGCGGATAGTTTCCGTCCGCTCCGGATAAAAACGAATACGGATACCTTTCGGATCGGATACGAATACCTTTCGGATCGTATTTATAAATTATACTACATTTTATATAAAATGAGCTAATTATATATGTTGATATTTGTTTCTATTAGAAGTTGAATTGGTTTTCGTGTTCCGAGAAAAATTTGTTTCCGTATTCGTGTCCGATCATATTCGGTTCTTATTCGTATTCGAGATAGTCCGTATTCGTTTCCGTATCCGGCAAAAAATATGAAAATGAATATAGTATGAGCATTATCCGTCCGTATCCGCTCCGTTTTCATCCCTAGTTGTACATACTGAATAGGCGTTTAAGAAGGAGCGCTTCATTCTGAATTTTTAGGTTTTTGATTTCGAGCCCTCCCTGTGCCTTTGGCTTGCATACTGAATCCTAGGCAACCAGGCATTGTGCTCCCGAGCAGACATCGTCTCCAGTCTAGAGAAAAGCCCATCTTCGTTTGTCAATTTCCTCTATGGTTTCTGGGGGTAATCTGAATGCAGACATCGCGTAGACTGGGAGACTGCTAAGAATCGCGTTTATCAGTACTAGATGTTCTGCCTGCGACAAAAGAGAGGCTTCCCATCCAGATAAGAAACCATCTAACTTGGAAACCAGAGGTTGCAGGTCAGCTGAAGATAGCTTATGGACATAAAGAGGAAGCCCGAGATAGGCTATCGACAGTTTTTCCAGTTTGCACTGTAGCAGTCCTGACAAGATCAACTCCTTGTTCTGATCGACATTCAGGGTAATCACTGTGCTTTTAACCCAGTGGCATTAGAGAACTTTAGAAGGGTATCCTTAAGGCCTTGTTTAGTTTGCGAAAAGAAAATTTCTGGGTGTCACATCGGATGTTTGACCGGATGTCGGAAGAGGTTTTCGGGCACGAATGAAAAAACTAATTTCATAACTCGCCTGGAAACCGTGGGACGAATCTTTTGAGCCTAATTAATCCGTCATTAGCACACGTGGGTTACTGTCGCACTTATGGCTAATTATGGAATAATTAGGCTCAAAAGATTCGTCTTACGATTTCCATCATAGCCGTACAATTAGTTATTTTATCTATATTTAATGCTCCATGCATGTTTTCAAAGATTCGATGTGATATTTTTGGAAAATTTTTGGGAACTAAACAAGGCCTAAGTGCTTGTACATCCTCCTCTTCCACTCGGCAGATGATTAAGTATCATCCGTGTACCGTATAGTGGCGCAAGGGCGATCCTGATAGACGGCGTGTCTGATTGCCTGGTTTTGCTCGAGCATTCTTTGTAGCACATCGGCAACCAAAAAACAGGTATGGCGACAAAGGATCTCCTTACCGGAGCCCCTTTTTACATGAGATCCATCTCCCAGGCACTCCATTGATCAAGACAAAAGATTTTGAGGAGCAGAGTAAACTCTGAATCCATTGAATCCAGATTTCTGGGAATCCTGTGACAGCAAGTATTTGGAAGAGACTTGACCAAGTCAAATGCCTTTGCAAAATCAAGCTTTATAATTACAGTTGGGCACTTCCTTTTATAGCAAGCTTGAATCAATTCAGTCGCATAGATTAGATTTTCCGAGATGCATCTTCCATGGAGGAAACCAGTTTGGTCCAAGTGAATCATCTTCATTAGAGCTTTTTGGAGCCTAGTCGCAAGAACTTTGGAGATAAACTTTAGTGAGAAATTTTGCAGGGAGATAGGTCTGTAGCAATCGACAGTGTTTTCTTTTCCCGGCTTTCGTGTTAGAACAATGAAGGCTCTATAATCCTCTCAAGGTTAGCCCCAAAGTTGTAAAGCTCCTAGCCAACCTCATTACATCCTCTTTGATCCAGCTCCAAGCAGCACGGTAGAAACTAGGTCCAAATCCATCTGGTCCTGGCGCACTAGTTGAATTCATACCTTTAATTGAGGTTAGGATCTCTTCTTGAGTGATCTGCAGTCCTTGTCCAGCTAGAAGGTTCGAATCACATTCTTCGTCTGTATATAGTTGTTGTAGATCAAATTCCCAAGAAGGCTGGCCCAGAAGTTGATTGTAATAGGAGTACATAAGTTGGAATTTTCCATTATGGTCAGCTACCTCTACCCCATTATGCTTGATCGATCTTATTCTTGATTTTCTAAAATTTTTAGAGGCATATGCTTTGAAGAAAGCAATATTGTCTAGTCCCAGCTTCAGGTGTTTCACTCACTACGCCCCAGTGGCGGATCCAAAAAGAAATAGCGGTGGGGTCTGAGCAAACTAGATAGAGTTACAGTCTCCCTCCCATCTACATATGGTAAAAAATTTTAGTGTGATCTTTGTGGGGCTCTTATAGTCTTCACGCCAGTAGTGGGGGCTCGAGACCCCACCGCCCCCATGCTGGATCCGCCCCTGACTACGCCAGATCCTCACACCTCTGACGGGATACCTGTGACGAGCAAACGATTTGGTCACTGATGACCGTCACTTTTTTTTTGACCGGAATTACTGCCAGGACTTTGCCCAGCAGTGTAATTTTATAAAACTCAAAAAATATTTACAAAGTTACAGAAGAAGAAACCGAATAAAACTATAAAGCTTGTAACCAATTAAAAACAATTTACTTTAAGGGATCCTTCATTCTGCACATATGCAAAAGAACTTCTTTCACAAAAAGAAATCTCCAGGCTTGGAAGGAGGGCTGAATGCTCTTAAAGATTAAACCATTCCTCTTCTTCCAAATGTGGTAGGCTGCCAAAAAGAAAACCTCCAGGAAGCCCCTTTGAGCAAACTTGAGTCTTGCTAGGACAATCATCTAAAAGAACTCTAAATTATGATTCCACTCAATTCCTAGGTGTTGACCGTCACCTTTGACGGGTCATACGGGATGCCGTCATCGGTGAGGCATCTGGCTGCGGTCCGTCATAGGTATCACCTCATCTGTGACGAGCCAAAAGACAAAGCTGTCACAGGTGAGGCAGTGACGGGTTTTCCCTCCAACCCATCACTGGTATCACCTCACCTGTGACGGGCCGCGTAATTATAAGCCGTCACAGGTGATGGGCCGCCACCTGTGACAGATTTGTTTTCTGGCCAGTCACAGGTAGGTCGATACTTGTGACGGGCAACTCAATTTAAGCCCGTTTGAGGTATGAACAACACCTTTCACGGGCTTTGTGTACCTAACCCGTTTGAGGTGTGTTGGGCCTATAAATACTCCCCAAACTGCCAACTGCTTTCCATCTCGACCAGTTCACTGTTCACAAATCGGTTGGGAGGGTGGGGGGGGGGGGGGGCGAATTTTTGCTAAATTGAAGGTAATAAACATATTATTCTCCCTTCATTCTCAGTCGATCATCATATATTTTTCTTCCTATGTTGTTGATTTCAGATGGATCGTAGTACTTGAACATCACTACAATGAAACTCAACGACACGCATACTCGTTCTGCTGGGAGAACTTTCTGCACTGGGCTGCATAAACCATGTATGAGACCCGCATATGGGAGCGACACAACAACCACGCTCCTCGCCGTTCTCCCCCTTCTCTATGCTGCTGCTGTCTGTGGCATGTTGGATGGAGAGGTCAAGAGCTATGGCGGAGGCAGTGTAACACGCTTCAGTGGACAGAGGAGGAAGAAGATTATTGGGGGAACGATTGTGAGCCGCTAGATGAGATTGGACGGTGGATGTGCAGAAACCAATGTTTTAAATAGCGGGCTAAAGCATTTAGCGGTTAGCTTATTAAACAGCTATAGCGGGCTAAATAGAACTATAGCTATTAAATTGTATAAGAGAGCGAATAGCTAGAACCCTTCTCAAACAACTATAGCGGGAGATAGCGGCAGTTATAATGGGAGATTTAAAACCCCGCAGGAACTGCACGCCTCTGACGTTGCTCTTGCACGTCAGAGGATCCGAATCCATCTCCTACCATCCACATCTCTTCCATCGTTTCTCCTCTCATCTCTCCTTCACGCAGGCCTGATCGGATCGTCCTCAAAACGAGAGCGACGATTTCCTTGGTGAATAGCAGGTGTGATGGCCTCGGCATGGACGACCAGTGGGAGCGGCAGTGTCATTGGCAAGCAGCAGGAGTGGCGTCGTCGTCGGCGAGCAGCAGGAGTGGCGTCGTCGTCGGCGAGCAGCAGGTGCGGCGTCGTCGTCGGCGAGGCATTGGAGCAGCGGGAGCGGTGGCGTTTTCGACGTCGATGTGCAACGAGCAGCGGAGCGGCGATGGCCACGGACTTAGGCCCGGCGGCAGCAGCGACCCCGACGAGCAGTGGCCTCGACCTCCGACAAGCAACAGCGGCATCGCCGCAATCTCAACATTCTGTTAGTATTGGCGATGATTTTATTGATCTCATCGATCTTTGATTTTGATCTGAGTCTTTTTTTTGGCTCGTCAATTTTTTTTCATTGATGGAACCGAGTTGGACACAACGAACTATGCACACGGTTCACACAACTTGCTCGGGACATGGAAACAGACCGACGAACGGAAATTTGTTCTTTGCCTCGGGAGCCAGATTGGATGCTCGTCCTTTGAAAATTTGTGACTTTTTTTTTTTGGAACCTTTAGTGCTTACCCGATTGGCTCTCCATGGCTATTATGAAGATCTTTGGGCTGATTCGATCACAACCGGATTTGCCACATCGTGAGGTGTTGCAAATTAAGGTGAAAGATTAGTTTTTATTTATGGATTTGGTATTTGTTTATGTGTTTTGGCTTGCACCTTTATAATTTTTGTAGCATCAACCTTGTGTTTGCATTGTGTTATTCAACGGATTCGATTATGTTTTCTTGTAAAATAAAACAATGGAAAACTAATTATGGTAAGTGTTTATGTAAGATTGGATGCTTGGGATTTTTGTCCGTGTATAATAATTATAATTAATGATTGTTTGAATGGATTTAGATTGATACTTTAATTTTGTGTCTTGTAATTTGTACATGGACGAAGGCTATCACCAGGGTCCTGTTTGGATCTCCTGGTAAAAATTTTCGCCCTGTCACATCGAATATTTGGACACATGCATGAAGTATTAAATATAAACGAAAAAATAACTAATTAGACATATTGCGTGTAAATTGCGAGACGAATCTTTTACACCTAATTGCTCCATGATCTGACAATGTGGTGCTACAGTAAACATTTGCTAATGACGGATTAATTAGGCTTAATAAATTCATCTCGCGGTTTACATGCGGATTCTGTAATTTGTTTTGTTATTAGTCTACATTTAATACTTTAAATGTGTGTCCATACATATGTGTATCCATACATTAGATGTGATACGCTAAAACTTTACACAGCCTAGATTGGACGGACGAAAAGTGGATGTGACAGAAAAATTACTACAGGCCTGTTTAGATTCCCTGGCAAAATTTTACACCCCATCACATCGAATGTTTGGACACATGCATGGAGTATTAAATATAAAAAAAAACTAATTACACAGATTACATGTAAATTGCGAGACGAATCTTTTAAGCCTAATTGCGCCATGATTTGACAATGTGGTGCTACAGTAAAAATTTACTAATGACGAATTAATTAGGCTTAATAAACATATGCTAATGATGGATTCATTAGGCTTAATAAATTTGTCTCGTGGTTTACAAGCGGATTATGTAATTTGTTTTGTTATTAGACTATGTTTAATATTTTAAATATATGTCCGTATATTCAATGTGATACGCTGAAGCTTTACACCCATGTTGTAAACACAACCACGTTGATTTGGAAATGCCTCTTCGGATTCTAGCGGCCTGCGCTTCGGAATTGGACTCGCATGCTCTCCGATCTCGAGTTCCACTTCTTGTCGATTTGGCAATGCCTCTTCGGATTCTAGTGGCCTGCGCTTCGGAATCGGACTCGCACGCTCTCCGATCTCGAGTTCTGCTTCTTCTCGAGTTCCCAAGGCTTTTTCGCCTATAAAACCAAGCCATCCGTGAGGCCTCAACGCGGCAACCCCATCCAAATCACTCTCTGCCTCCGCTACTTTGATCCGAGGAGTTCGCCGCAAGGCTCGCCGAAACCCTAGACCGGTAGACCTCTCCCCTCCGATCGCCGGTATCAATGGCAGCCACGGTCGCTGCCGCCAGCAGCCGGAAGCGCGGGTTCACGGACATCCTTGACGACCCGTGCCCCTACCGTTGCGCCACCTGGCGAAGCGTAGCCGGTGCTCGTCGTCGGCCGCCTCCGCGGCTGATTCGATCACAACCGGATTTGCCACATCGTGAGGTGCTGCAAATTAAGGTGAAAGATTAGTTTTTTTTTTATAGATTTGGTACTTGTTTATGTGTTTCCGCTTCCACCTTTATAATTTTTGTAGCGTCAACCTTGTGTTTGCATTGTGTTATTCAACGGATTCGATTATGTTTCCTTGTGAAGTAAAACAATGGAAAACTGGTTATGTTAAGTGTTTATGTAAGATTGGATGCTTGGGATTTTTGTCCGTGTATAATAATTATAACTAATGTGTATAATACTTATAAATTTTACACACCGACATATCGAATATTTGGACATATACATGGAGTATTAAATATAAACGAAAAAAATAACTAATTACACATATTACGTGTAAATTATGAGACGAATCTTGTAAGCCTAATTGCGCTATGATCTGACAATGTGGTGCTACAGTAAACATTTGCTAATGACATATTAGTTAGGCTTAATAAATTCATGATGTATTAATTAGGCTTAATAAATTCATCTCGTGGTTTACAGGTGGATTCTGTAATTTATTTTGTTATTAGACTACGTTTAATATTTTAAATATGTCTCCGTATATTCGATGTGACACGCCAAAGTTTTACACTTGATGTAAACACAATCACGTCACGATTTCGCGATGCCTCTTCGGATTCCGAGCCGCAGTAGCGGACGTAGGATTTTATAAATGGGGTACGATAAACTAATCTACTTATAAAACAATAAATTATGTAATTGTTGTACAATATTTTCTCTAAAGAAATATAAAAAACCCAATATATCATAAAAATTAGACTAGAAATAAATTAAATATTATTTTTATCTCTAGATCGCATTGTAATGCATTGACATGTAACTAGTAAATAGAATGTCACAACTCACTTGAACAATATATATATATATATATATATATATATATATATATATATATATATATATATATATATATATATATATATATATATATAACATTATAATAATTGGATTTATAACAAGTGTCAATCTCTAATTCATCTATAAAATTTTTGATATGATTATATATTTTTTAATATTATAAATCTTTATAGCATTCTAGATTATGTTTAATAAAAATATCTTTCCACTTATTAAAAAACTAGTCAGGTACCTTATATAAATATAATAATATTAATAAAGATAATAATTATTGTTTACACATGTAAAAACATAGATAATTGTTAACGACCAAATTTGGTAAGGCCATGGGCTGGGTTCAAAGCTAGAGTCAAAGCCAGATTTGGAGGAATTATGCATAAGGAAGGGAGAGTGCGTATCGGCTACGAGCAGCATCGGCTGCCGTATGAATCGGCTACAGGCGGCATCGCCTGTCGTATGTATCGGCTGACGCTAAATCCGATGAAGACAAGCCGATGACGCTTTTCTTTAGAGATATTTTTGGTAAGAGTCCGCCTAAGGGACTTGTTCATATTTTAAATTGTAATAGAGATAAGAGTGGTGTCCAGCAAGGACATGTTATGTACCTCGGGTATAAATATGACCCGACACCTTGTAATCATGGGACGACAGTTCAATAATACTTCGGCGCATCGCCACCTTTTTTCTATTGTTTCGACGAGTTCTTTGCTTTCGAGTTGGGCTGTATCGAGTTCGATCTCCGACGAAGAGGTAAAGCTTGTTATGGCGGTTTGCATTTTCGGGATTAGTGCTTACATCTCTGTAACACTCTAATCCTGTCTATGTAAATCGCCGAGTTATCATATATGTTGTATAGCCTAGATCGATCCCGTCATCTAACTTCATCGGCTAGCCTCTATCATTGAAAAGAACCGATAGATTTAGATATCGGTATTGAGCTAGATTATTAAGCGTATCTACCATCTTGAATGAGTCTTCATCGATTTGTTTAGATTTTATGTTTCTTTTCACGTATAATGCTGCATCGTTAGGTTCGATCTGTTAAGTGATGTCTTGAATCGTTTTATCTAGCTTTTCCTATGATTTCTAATAGAGATAGCATCGGGGTTTCAGCCGATCTTATCTGGTTTAGTTGTCTTGTGCCTTTTATGGTTCTCGATCTTCTAAATCTGCCCTTTATATTAAGATCTCGTTTATTCGAAGCATATCTTGCTCTTTATCAGTCTGCCAGTCCATCTTACTTGCTAGATTGATTTGCGTTTTATATATTTCATTTACCCTCTTATCTTAGTATAGAGTCGTACTGGAGTACTAGCCGATACATGCTAGGTTTGCTGTATCGGCTATGCTGCGAGCATACACAATCTTTACTTTGAGGCACATTTAGATATTAAGTGATTTATATTATCTCGGCACATCGTCCGATCTATCCCAATCACTTGGTTTAAATGTATTTCATTAGATAGACCGTGTATCGTTGACATCTTCAACCGATCGAGTAGATCTAATAATCTCTACACTTTATCTTCCCTTGCCGATCTGATGCAAGTTACATCGACTTGGCTCCAAACGATATGTCATTGTCAATCCAGCCGATCGGCTATCGTTGACGGATTTAACTTTGTCTCTTTTTATTTCTTGTTGGTTGCAGGATCAAACCAACTGGCACGCTCAGAACCCGAAGGTAATCTCTTTGGACCTGCACTAGAGTTAAGCAGATCTCTCAGGCCAGTGCGTGTTTTTCGCGTCAACAATAATATATATTACGGAGCGCACACACATGAGTTAGCTACTAATATTCATGTGCAAATAATAGTGCTGGTTGTGGCAATATTATTATAAAAGAATAAGAATGAGAAAACAAGAAGAAGATGGAACAACATAAGAATATAAGGTTAAAGTTTTAGTTTCACACCGTATTACGACGAAGAACAATTTTAATAATATTAGTATATTATCGATTAATGTGAGCATATACCATACCATGGATGTGAGTAACTTTTCCCCACGTGTGTTTGAGCTAGTGACTAACCTCCTCTTTTTCTTACCTTCTTTTGAAGTTCTCCTAACGTGTTTGATAAAAAAAATGTTTTGTTTTGAATGAGATAAACAAACAATTTGACTAGATTGTTTTTTAGAGAGAATCCATTGTGTGCCGCTGACTTTGTCCTTGTTCTATAATATGCCACTGAGTTTGTCAAGTTATACAATATGCCATTGTACTTTGCTTATCCTCTATAATATACCGTCGCCGTCCATTTAGACTCCGTTAGTTCGGTATAATTTTGTCATAATGACCAAAATATCCATGGGACGGAAATTCTAAAATTTGGCAAAAAATCCGAAATGTCATTATAAACAAGGCAGAGAATTGCGCATCTCAAACTTTGTTACAATCTGATATTTGTAATTTTTCGTCCTAGGGGTATTTCGGTCATTATGTCAAAATTGTACAATTCTAACGGAAGCTAGACGACGATGGTATGTTATAGAAGTTAAGCATAGTGCGATGGCATACTAGAAATTGGCAAACCTAGTGACATATTGTAGAACAAGGACAAAATCAGTAACACACAATGGATTCTCTATATATTTTTTTATGGTTGTTCAGTTCATTACCTATCTACTATTGTGCAAAATTTTTAGAAAAAGTTAAATAGTCCATATCTTACACATTAAATTACATGCATATAACATAATTTTCGCATTATACAATGCCCTATTCACATTTTATAGGAGAAATATAAAAAATGATTTATTATCTATTTAATTATGAGAAAAATATTAGTCCAAATTAATGTATATGTAGAAAAAAATTTAATATGATAGAATTATGGAAATGCCTACTGATATAATCATTGTATATCACGTAGTGAGAAAAGGAGACTAGAGTCGAATGCTTTATTGTTGAGTGTAATTGATGGCATTAATTTTATCTTTTTTAGCTTAATCTATCTAACCATAATTAATTAACCCGTGTAAGTAGGAGTCCGTATCTTGATGCATCAACATATCATGAGATTATTAGTAATAGCTAAGTACACCGACCCGACCCAACCACACTTAGTATATCACAAGACTGTCGGGTAATGGACAACTCATCTTTAATTATGCTAAAGACTTAGTATATCACAGTAGTATCGGGCAATGGACAACTCATCTTTAATAATTGTGCTAAAGAAAAAAAGTAAATTATAGTTCGTACTATGTATTCTTAAAAGTTTTCATACTATGTCATCTTTAACCATTCTTTTCATTTACAAAAGAGCTAACTTTACATTTCAATTTGGACCACCCTATTCCATCCATATCCAAGTCCGGTGTGACGACGCTCTCTCTCGTGGCCCGATCTTCTGATGAGGGGGATAACTCTCGCTTTGATCGAGTGCGACGTTTGCGATATGGCTACCAACCATAACAAGTCTAGGACGCCGTGCAATCGCTACACCACAAACGATGTCGTACCAACCGTGGCACGCGGTTGATGATCCCTATAATGCAAACGAGAGAACACTACAAGAACAAGATAAGATGCAATCTAAATATTGCGAATAGGTAATTAAGCACAAAGGAATAGTTGCGATTGAAGTGGTAGATCTAATCGACCCGGCAAATCAACACACCAACTATTGGGGGCTCTAAATTTATAGTCACCGACTAATCGAGCGAGGACTAGAGACAAGGTGAATGGCACTTGGCAAAATTCAACTAAACAAAACCCAATTGTTCTAGAGGGTGTGCATAGACATTTATAGAGGAAAATAGATCTAGGGTTATGTTCTAATTCGTGGAGGTGGACGGAGACACTTCCGAGATGGGCCTAGTCTATTACAAGGCTGAAAGCCCAAGTTCGGTTTCAGCAACAACACTGCCTTGTTTTGATGATTCCCGTTGACTCGGAATGAATTTGGATATGAGACCAGATGCATTTGAAAGGTAATGAGATAAGCTTTCCATCAAGTACAAGATTACCCAAATCGGAGTTGGCATGAAGATGCTAGGTTCATATAAAGTTAGTGTTGTCTCCGGAGGCCGAACTATATTCCACAACTCATTGGACTTGAATATCTTGTATATCCTTCATTCATCCGATGCATTCTTTGACAATGTTTTATATTTCTCATGCTTGGTTGCATATACTTGATGGTCACATCACAGTGACTCAGGAACCACTCCGCACACTAACTCTTTCTCTCTCTCTCTCCATTTTTTTTCCCTCCGACAATTGGGGAACCGCTATATCCAGCAAGAAGGAGCCCGAATCTAGTGTCTTCGCTCTTCATCGGGTCGACTCCTGCCTCCTCCTTGACTCCCTGAGTCTCTGTAAGACCGACACCACCGACCTTAACGGCGACCATAATGATAGTGTGCATGACGAAAGGGGAGGAGAAAAAAGGGTGACCCATGGAGGATAACTTGAGGGTGCGATTGCACATGCAAAGGCGGAGATGAGTAACGATGGTGGCTCATGGAGAAAGAGCGGTGGTGGCGATGCGTGGAGTGATAGTTGTTATTGGTGGTATGAGGAGTTATTGGTGGTATGAGGAGTTTGTTGTCGATACGATCGCTAATCGAGTTTGTTAATTTTTGATACGTGGGCAACTAGTCATTATAAAGAAATAGCTAATTTTAAAGTAGTAAAAATATTGAGATAAAGGTGGGAGTACTCGTATTAACTTTTTGCCACTTTTAAGATATGGTAATTAAAAATTTATCACTCACAGTTTATGACACGTAGGTTTAATGACAAATTCTTAATTACCAGTATTAAGGATGATAAATAATTAAATATTCTCCGAGTAGAATATCTTCCTTGGCAGCGTAAAAGAAAGAAAATCTCCCGTCTCTTTGTCTCCGCTCCCTGCGCTGCCAAGACGAGTGCCGGCTGAACAGAACAAGGGAGAGGGGCGGCGATCTCCATCTGGCGAGCAGAGCAGAGCAGATTCATCTCTCTCTCCCATCGTGACTACTTTTGTCTGGATATTGTTTGCGTTCGTTCGTTAACCCTAGCTTCTCTTCTAGAGCTGGAAGAGGTTCTTCTTTTAATTTCAGAGCCTTAGGCGTTGTTTAGTTTGCGAAAATAAAATTTTTAGGTGTCACATTGAATATTTGACCGAATATCGGAAGATGTTTTTATACGAATGAAAAAACTAATTTTATAACTCATCTGAAAACCGCGAGACGAATTTAGGGCCTATTCACTTTGATGCTATTTTCAACCATACCATTTTTTGACAAAGTTGTCAAAAAATATTTATGTCTAGTTTATTGCCAAATTTAATCAATACATAAGAAATCCTGTTAAAATTTTGACAATATTACCATCTTGCCAAAATTTTGGCATTGACAAAACTTGGTAAGGTTTATTTTGGCTACAATCTAAGCAAACCCTTATTAAGTCTAATTAATCTGTCATTAGCTTACGTGGGTTACTATAGTACTTATGGCTAATCATGGACTAATTAGGCTTAAAAGATTTGCCTCGTGATTTCCATGCAAACTGTGTAGTTAGTTTTTTATTTTATCCATATTTAATGCTCCATATATGTGTCTAAAGATTTAATGTGATGTTTTTAAGAAAAAACAATTTGGGTACTAAATAAAGCCTTAACCTTAACCTTAATACAAGTAACAGTTTGTTTTTTCCCCCGAAAAGTTTGGGGCTCAACTGAACCCCCATGTCCCAAGTTGGATCTGCCCCTACCGTGCCGCTTCGGAATCGGACTCGGCTCTCCGATCTCGAGTTCCCCTGGCTTTCTCGCCTATAAAAGCAAGCCACGCGGGCCGCGAGGCCGCAACGCCGCTCCATCCGAATCACTCTCCGCCTTTGATCCGAGGAGTTCGCCGCCGGTACACCCTCTCCCCTCCGATCGCCCGCACCAATGGCGGCCACGGTCGCTGCCGCCAGCAGCCGGAAGCGCGGGTTCGCAGTCGCAGACATCCTCGACGACCCGTTCCCCCTCCCGTCGCACCACCTGGCGAAGCGCGGCCGGTGCTCGTCGTCGGCCGCCTCCGCGGCTGACCTCGGGGTGAGTTTGGAGTTCGATCCGATCGAAGTGCTGCAGCTCATCTTCCCCCATGAAGATCCGCAGGTATTGCAGGATTCATCCATCGATCTTTGTTTACCTTCTGTTCTGTTTTTTCTGGTTGCTCTGTTTTTTTTAAGCTTCTTCACCATAGGATAGGAGCGCTATTCGATCACGATGCAGATGAAAGGATTGTGATTTATGAATGAATCATCAGCCGCAGAAATTAGCACGCATCTATTATTTTTGTGGGATTCATGTTTGCACTTGCACAGGCACTTAATTAGTAAGTAGAGGGTTAAGACTTAAGAATCCTGATATTACTGATGAGACTTTAGATGTTTCATCGTTGATGATATTGGTATTGAATATGATTCAACATTGATCATTGTGTTTGATGTTGAATACGATTCATCATTGTTCATTGTGTTTGCATCTAATTTGATGTCTGTGCCAGACTGCCAGTTTATCTGATACTGTTTTTTTTTCTCTTTTTGAATTTGTAGCTCCTGAAGAGCTTTTTTGAAGCGTCCGGTAATGTGTTGGACGCTGCAATTAGGGGATTCAAACATCGTTTGCAGTCTCATACTGATACTGAGATCACAGAGGCGGCTTCCGGTGATACAGGAAACGAGGTGGTCTCTCCTAAAGGTATGGTAACATTTGTTTTCCTTTCATTCATGATTACCCTTCCAGACCAATTAGTTAATTTTGCGGATATCTGAAACTCTCTTTTACTGATGGTTGTTGCAGTTGAATCTGATTTGTCAGCGATGAACATCCCATCCAATGGGTCTGAATGGGCTGAGCTAGTTGTCAAGGAGATGTCCTCTGCTCTAGATTTGGTTGATGCCAAGAACCGAGCATTTAGGTTACTTGACCTATTCGAGAAATCCACTGCAGCATGTATCAGTCCAGTTGAAATGCGGAAGATGCGCGAGGTAACAAATACTACTCCATCCAGATATAATAATGTCGTCTTGAATTATCAATATCTTCCAGTTATGAAAGTTATGGAAGCTTGACTGATCAACTTGACTGATACTTCCAGGAACACAAGATACTGAAGCTGATGTTAGGAGGCCTTCTCGAACAGAACTGTGTCCTGAAGCGCGCATTTCTTAAGCAGCACAATCGGCTCAATGATTATGAAAAGAAAATGTCGCAGGAGCGGTCGCAGATTATCGACACGTACGAAAAGGAGATAAAGGCGCTACAGGTTTGTGCGTTTATCACAACATTCATTAATTTTCAGTTCTTTTATGTTATTATTTCTAATGTTTGTTCTAACAAGAATCTTGGTTGTTCATCTCTTATCTTGCAGCATAGGAATTATGTCCTGTCATTACATCTTGCCCAAGCGACGCAACACGGCATTATCTCCGGCCATTGCAATCCAGACGTCTTCTAGGTGATGGTGCTGCTACAACTGCTAGCGTGTCATCTGCACGACTACACCCCACTGAAGATACTGAGCTTGGAAGATAGCAAGATACTGAAGCTGCAAGCTGAGAAAGATCCTATTGTAATCAGTTTATGGCGCATTTTGATCTTCTGAAAACTGTACTTAGATCTTGTCTATGTGAACCGAAATCGAGTGAACAAAGGACATCTTTTATCTTCTGAATTCTGCTAGCAACCTCGTGCTATGCACAGAATCCTGTTTGTTATGGAATAAGCATGGCACAAGTGTAGTGGAGAATTGTTTAATGCTGTGTAAAATGACAGAATAATATATGTATGCCCTTTGTTTTAGCTGCCACAATGCTTCAAGATCAGAATACTGATCTTCCATAGCATGATACTATAGTCCAATCGCAATTCACATGCTCATCTTTAAATACAATATCGTCGGTAAAAATTAATAATCTGTCCAAAGCATCTACTGCATGTTACAAGGTTTATGCACAAACGAAATTGCATCCCTAAGTAAAAATAGGTAGGAACATGGCCTTTGCTGCAGGGCTTGACTACTTTGTTTCCATAATATACTAATCACTCGCCATTCTCCTGCTCGTTTAATATGGCTGGTCGTGTATCCAGCTAGCTGTTCACAGTTCCTGAACGAATAATGCCCAGCCTCAAACCAAATCTGGTTTGACATTCTCACATAGCTACGGCAAAAGCATATCATTCCCAGGATTGTTGCCATAAGGAGGACAGACGTACAAGCATGTGTTGTAGTGAGACTTGTACAATTTTTTCCTTTCTTTTAGTTTTTGGTTCTGTAACTGAACTTCCCTCTATTAATATAAATACAGTCAATCTGATTGGCCGTTTGGAAAAAAAAAATTCTCCTGAACGGAATTTCTGAAAGTTCGAGTTTACAAGTCGGTGCCCCTAATCAGCTGGAAATTCGAATTTAGAAAAACATTTAAATTGGGTGAAAACACATTCTGATTTCAATTTTTTTTCCATCTTCTCAAGCTTTGCTTTCTCACTGAAAAATTATAAAGCTTGCTTTCTCATTGCAAAGTTTGCAACCACTGCAAAGCTGAACAGAGAAACATGGAGCAGTATCTCTTCTTGGCCACTGTACTGATACTATCTCTCGCCTTCGTCAAGCTCTGGCCACGCAACAATGGCGAGAACCTGCCACCCGGGCCATGGCAGCTGCCGGTCATCGGCAGCCTGCACCATCTCGCCGGCAAGCTCCCGCACCGCGCGATGCGCGACCTGGCGCGCCGCCACGGCGAGCTCATGCTGCTCCGCCTCGGCGAGCTCCCCGTCGTCGTGGCGTCGTCGCCCGCCGCGGCGAGGGAGGTGATGAGGACCCACGACGCCGCCGTCGCCACGCGGCCGCAGACGGCCACGCTCCGCGCGCTCACCCGCGACGGCCTCGGCGTCGCGTTCGCGCCGCAGGGGGAGCACTGGCGCTGCCTCCGCAAGCTCTGCGTCACGGAGCTCCTCGGCGCCCGCCGCGTCCGCTGCCTCCGCCGCGCCCGCGAGTCCGAGGCCGCCGCCCTCGTCGCGTCGCTGTCGTCGTCGTCGTCGACGACGACGTCCGAGCCGGTGAACGTCAGCTCCCTCGTAGCCAGGTACGTGACCGACGCCGTGGTGCGGGCGGTGGTGGGTGACCGGATCAGTGACCGCGACGCGTTCTTGGAGAGGCTGGAGGAGGGCGTCAAGGTGGCCGCCGGGTTCACCCTCGCCGACGTGTTCCCGTCATCGCGCCTTGCCCGCGTGCTCAGCGGGGCGGCGCGCCGGGCCGAGGCGCACAGCCGCGAGATGACCCGTCTCATGGACGGCGTCATCGAGGAGCACCGCCAGAGGAGGGCCGCCACCGGGTGGCGCGACGAGGACCTCCTCGACGTGCTCCTCCGGATCCAGAAGGATGGCGGCCTCCAGATCCCTCTCGACATGGGCACCATCCGTGCCGTGATCATCGTAAGCTCTCCCACCCTCTCTCCCCACAAGTGTTCGACCAAATTCTTCTCCCTCCAAGGTGTTCGACGAAATTGACAAGCCGTCGCCGTCCACCATGTAGGATCTCTTCAGCGCGGGGAGCGAGACGACGGGGACGACGCTGCAATGGGCGATGGCGGAGCTGATGCGGAACCCGGCGGCGCTCCGCAAGGCGCAGGCGGAGGTGCGCGGCGTCCTCGCCGGGCACACCCACGTCACGGAGGACGCCCTCCCGGACCTCCACTACCTCCACCTCGTCATCAAGGAGACGCTCCGCCTCCACGTCGCGGTGCCCCTCCTCCTGCCGCGGGAGTGCCAGGAGCCACGCCGCCGCGTGCTCGGCTACGACGTGCCGGAGCGCGCCATGGTGCTCGTCAACGCGTGGGCGATCTGCCGCGACGCCGCGGTCTGGGGCCCCGACGCCGAGGAGTTCAGGCCGGAGCGGTTCGACGGCGGCGGCGCGGTGGACTTCAGGGGGACGGACTTCGAGTTCGTGCCGTTCGGAGCCGGCCGGAGGATGTGCCCCGGCGTGGCATTCGCCGTCGCCATCATGGAGCTCGGGCTCGCGAGCCTCCTCTTCCACTTCGACTGGGAGCTCGCCGGAGGCGCCGCCGCCGCCGGCGAGCTGGACATGGCTGAGGGGCTCGGGATCACGGCGAGGAGGAAGAGCGATCTGTGGCTGCATGCTACTGTTCGTGTTCCTGTTCCTAACACGGAGACGAGCTAGATGAGACGGTTGATTTATTTGTCGAAATTCAATCAAATTTCTTGGCTTCGAATGTACGAACTAACTTGAAATTTGTCCTTAATTTGACTTTCAAAAGAGCACTAGCTCTTTTTCTTTTAGAAGATACTCCCTCTAGTTCTATATTAATTGACGTTTTGGACAAGATTGAGGTTAAACTTTTATAACTTTGACTATCAATAACTTTAAAAAAATTTAGCTTAAAGAAACTAGAAAAACATATATAGATTTGTAAATCAAAACACTATAATAAAAGTAAACATGCATTTATTTATTGTATATATTATAATAGAAAAATAAGGTCAAAGGTATATCTTGTAGAGCGTGTTATTGTGCAAAGCGTTAATTAAAATGAAACCAGAGAGAGTAAGGGCACTAGCTTTTGATTTCATTACTTAGCCCCTTGTAATTGTGTTTTCTGAGTTGTATACTCCATGAGCCTGTAAACCTGTACTATGGCTCTGTTCTTTTGCTTGGGTTGGGAACCCATCCCTCCGGTACGAAAAACGGAGCAGTTCATTAGCACATGATTAATTAATTATTTGCTAATTTTTTTTTAAAAAAATGGATCAATACGATTTTTTTAAGCAACTTTTATATAGAAACTTTTTTGCAAAAAACACACCGTTTAGCAGTTTGAAAAGCGTGCGCGGAAAACGAGATGGGGGAGTTGGGAACTCCATGAAACGAACAGAGCCTATGCTACTTCTGCATCTGCATTTACTTCAAAACACAGATTTTTTTTAGATAAAAAATAATGGGTGATTGATAGAAAATAATTAACAGAGTCAGCAGTCAGAAAAAAACAGAGTCAGCAGTCAGAAACTTCTTAAGTCAACCTAGAATTTCGTTTTAAATTTTCTTCAAAATAAAAAAAATCATTTTGACTCCTAAGCGGCTATTTCATCGGTGCATAATTACGTATGTACTTAACACACGAGTTTGTCTTTATTACCCAAATTTCCGTTCTTGTTGGATTGAGTATTACTTCACACAATATATAGTATAGTTCGGTGATTCACTATCAAATCACCTTTTTTTAAGTGTAAGAGTTGACCTTAATGTAGGAGATCAGCTGTTCTCATCGATCCACATGGCATTTTCTTCACGCGGTACTAGCTTGAGGCACAAATTAATTCAGGTATAAAAGACAAATTATATTGCAATGTACGTTGGGATGCAGTACTCATGTTTCAATTTTTCAAAAGGTGCATATATCTTGCAAACTTTTGTTACATTACATCTGGAAACGTACAATACACTAGCTCTTGTACATGACAGCAACGCCTTATATATTGTGTTCGTGCATGAATTTCTACTAATGCACTCGGAGCTCTGGAATATCTGAATATCTTAGGAGTTCCTACCTTCCAAACATCTTGTAAGTATAGGTACTATAATTTGTAGAAAGTATTTTTGTTCTCCTATATAGGTACATACACCATTCGGCTACTATCAACGTTTTCCATGACAACACGCGTGTATTCATCGTATTCTTTCAAGTCCCATATGGAGTGTCGGTCGTAGATAAAGATCCCTTTTCCTTGAAACGCTCATGCCGAATTCCTCCTCCATGTCCAACCCATCCGGTGTTACACCTAGAGGGAGATGCCAATCAAAGTGGTATAGAAGAGCAGTGAGGGCCATTTCGATTGTTGCATTTGCGAACGTTATTCCTGGGCACATCCTCCGTCCTGCTCCAAATGGTATGAACTCAAAGTTTGTACCTCTAAAATCAACCGCAACTTTCTCAAAACGCTCTGGCATAAACACTTCTGCATCATTCCAATATCTAGAGTCTCTGCCGATAGCCCATGCGTTCACGAACATGATTGTTCCCTTAGGAACGTCGTAGCCGAGGATTTTACACGACTCCTGACACTCTTTTGGGACAAGTAGAGGTGCTACAGGATGCAACCGTAGTGTTTCCTTGATTATGTTCTTTGGGTACTTTAAATTAATTAAGTCATCTTCAGTTACCCTAGACTTTCCTTGCAAAACATGTCGTATTTCTGCCTGTGCCTTTTGCATCACATGAGGGTTCCTCACAAGCTCTGACAGGGCCCATTCAAGTGTTGTTGATGTTGATTCGCTTCCACCTGCAAACATGTCCTGGCCAATGCATGTCATGCATATGTTAGTGCATGTTAAAGGAAACATGCATATTTACAGTGTTACTTTGTTGATGGAGGGTAGTAGGGCACAAGGTGGGAAACCATTCATACATAAATATGTACTCCCTCTGATTGAACATACTATTGACATTGAAGTTTTTATCACGGTATTTAAGGTGTGACTTTGACCATAATTTTATATATTTAGATAATTTTATAAAATCTAATAAATCTTTGGAGATTATGAATTTCTTTTCAAGACACAAATCTATACTTGCCATTTTATGTTGTCAATAATTTTGTCAAATTACAAGTATATTTAGTGTACCAATATATTCATATTGCAAACGACTCTCAGAAAATAGGGATTTGCTAGATTTTAGACGCCTAAAAATTTGTATATTTTCAGTAACCTAAAATTGCATATTACTAATCCTTATGCAATATGGAGTTTAAGTTCATCTTAACTATAATTTTGGAGTTACACATGATTAATTTTACTTTATTTGTGTATTTGTCTGAATTTTTTTTGCATGTGATTTTGTAAATTTTAATGATTTATAATAAGTTGGTTTGATGTAATATTGTAAAATTTATGTTAGAATAATTTATTAATCAACATAGGAGAATTATAAGTAATAAATACTCTCTCCAAATCCTATACCATGCATAGCAACTAGTACGTGATGAGATATTCTAGCACTACGAATCTAGACAAGGGTTGTTCAGATTCGTAGTATTAGAATATGTCTTGTTATATACTACTATTTACTATATTATGGGATGGAGGTTGCAATAGATAAGGAGAGGTGATGAGAACCATTGGATTGTTTATCTTGAGAAAGGTAACAATTTTTTTAAAGAAATTTTAGGCGCGTGAAATATAGGCACTACTTAGAAAATAATATAGCTTCACGGTTATTAATAAAAGTCTCGATGATTTTTTCAAAATAAAGCAAGTCCTATAAAAAT
This sequence comes from Oryza glaberrima, assembly GCF_000147395.1. NCBI lineage: Eukaryota > Viridiplantae > Streptophyta > Magnoliopsida > Poales > Poaceae > Oryza > Oryza glaberrima. Next base: position 24,768,616 of record NC_068331.1, on the reverse strand, counting down.
TGATGGAGGTAGCAGCTAGTGTAGAGTAGATACTTACAAGAATGACAGCTTTGACGGTTGCCATGGTGAGAGTGTCATCAAGATCATCACCTTCCTTCTGAATTCTCATCAGAGTATTCAGCAAGCACTCCTTGTCGCCATGGCCATGCGCGTCGTCGTCGTCGTCGTGAGCCGCTCTGATCTGCTCCCGATGCTGCTCGATGGCGCACTCCACCAGCTCGAACAGCTTGGCGTTCAGCAGCTTCACGTCGCGCACCGTGCTCCCGACGGCGCGGAGGAGCCGCGACGACGGGAACATGTCGGCGACGCCGAACCCGGTCGTCTTCTTGAGCGCCTCCGCCAGCGTCTCCAGGAACTCCTCCCGCCACCGGAAGCACTCCCCCATGATGGCGCGCAGCGCCAGGTCCGTCATCGGCCCGGTGATCTGCCTGCTGACGTTCACCGCCTCCGCCGTGGACGACGCCGCGGCGGCGGCGGCGGCGATGGCGTCGACGAGGCGGGCGACCTGCTCCTCCCGGATGGGGCGGAACGAGCGCACCCGCTTCACGCTGAGCAGCTCGAGGGTGCAGATGCCGCGGAGCTGGCGCCACTTCTTGCCGTAGGGGGAGAAGAGGATGCCGACCTTGTCGCCGATGGACTCCCTCACCGTGACGCTCATGGCGCGGGTGGCGAACGCCGCGTCGTGCGTCTTGAGGACCTCGCGCGCGGCCTCCGGCGACGACGCCACCACGACGGGGAGCTCGCCGAGGCGGAGGTACATGACGGGGGCGTCGTGCCGCCGCGCCAGCTCGGCCAGCGCGCGGTGCACCACCACCCCGCGCGGCCTCATGACCGCGAGGTGGTGCAGGCTGCCGACGAACGGCAGCCGCCATGGCCCCGGAGGCAGCCTCGTGGCGCCACCATTCTCGCCACGACGACGACGACGACGACGATGACGTAGCTCGCCGCAGATCATGGCGGCGACAATGATCAATACCAGCAAGTTCAACAAGCTCCATGGGCTCCCCTGAAGCGGATTACTCTTCACCAAATCCATGGCGTTTAACAAAGCTTACAGTCACTTAATTTACCCTAATTTGATCGCCTGCAAAAATGATTTTTTGTAGTATTGAGTTGATTAACTCAATCTAATTAAGTTTGATTACGTAGGATTACTATGTGTATTAAACTCGTGATGAGTTAGTGTTGTGTGTTTGATGCATATGATTAACCCTTCCGGCTGAGGGTATTTATAGGGAAGCAGGTAAGATAGCTAATGGTGAATTGGTGATGATATCACCTGCACAAGGCAATATGTAGTGTTAATTGCAGGCTTCGCCGCCGCAATCGTCATTGAGTGTGATAGAAATAATTGGCATGAATTTTCAACATGAGAACATGGAAGAAGCATGGCATCTGTGCCTAGGTTTCATGCTGACATCTCGCTGATGTCGGCATGATATCAGAGCATAAACTATCTTCTCCTAGACGGCATTGTCATCGTATCGATTTTATGTTATGACAGAATAAAAATAACAACCAGCCAACCGCACCGTGCAATTGATTTTTATTTACCAATATTAATCTGCGCAGATTAATTAACATAGCATGCTATGTTATGCATGCACTATGTTATTTCTGATTTTTCTTGATATGAAAGAGGGAAGGGGAGAGAGAAAGTATACATCTTGTAGCAAATTCCAATATTAATGTGGGGATCGAATTTATACTACAAATTTTCTAGGGTAATAGATATATATTGTATGAAATATTATACAAATGACATCGATTTTTTTAAAAAATTTTCATAGTTACTCGCATGCATTTTCAGGTAATGAGAGGAGTGAAAACACACATCATCCATGACACTCCAATGTTGTTCTTCAAGTGCTAAATTTTAGCACATCCTAATATGTCAAGTGCTAAATGTTACAAAAAAATATGGTATCTCATAAAATTTCTCTTGCTAATGAGATACAATATAGGTTTTCTCTACTACTTAAAAAATTAAAGATGTTTCTGTCGTCCGTTTAATAGAAAAAAGAGTGATTTCCGTTATGGCGGAAAAAATCGGACGCGGAAAAAAAGAGCGAAAATAATCGGAGGCGGAAAAAAGCAAGCGCCGCACCCCCCCTCCTCTTGGGCGCTCGCTTTGCTTCTCCTCCCCTCTCGATCATATCAATCCCATACAACATTCATCACAGATTCAACAACAAGAGGAAAAATTACAGAGAAAAAATTACCCGCGCATAGCACCGCCTCCTCTCGCTTTCTTCACCGGATCTGGGTGAGGGGACCACCGCCGCTGCCGGAAGAAGGGGCCACCGTCGCTGCAATGAGAAGGGGGCCTCCGCCGTTGCCTCCTTGCGGCCGCCGCCGCTGCCGGGAGAAGGGGCCACTACCGCTGCTGGAGAAGGGGCCACTGCCGCTGCTGGAGAAGGGGCCACTGCCGCTGCCTCCTTGCAGTCGCTGCCGCTGCTAGGAAAAGGAGGAGGAGGCGAGAGAGGGCGAGAGGGGAGGGGGATGCAAGTGGATGGAGTGAGGAGTGAGAGGAGCAAGTGGATGAGGTAGAGCGACCGATCGAGAGATGCGAGTGGATAAGGACGTCGGCCGGTCAGTTTTTTTATTGTTGTCAGTTTTTTTAGTAGAACCGGCACCTATATTTATATTATAGGTGTCAGTTCTTTTAAAAACCGGTACCTATAATATTTGTACCGGTTTTTGTGCTAGAATCGGCACCCATATTATTGTTGTCGGTTTTTCTTGAGAACCAGTACTTATAATACTTAAAGGTGTTGGTTCTTTATTTTATTCATCGTGCGAAGCTTGGTTGGAAGAGACCCGTATGTGCCAGTTTTAAATGAACCGGCACCTATTAGACCGGTCCCTATGTGCGTTTTTTATAGTGGAAATAAACCATCTAAATTCCTAATCACAAAAGGACAAAAGATCTAATCACCGAAAGACTTCCCTTCCGATCTCTTTTTTCTTGTTGGTTTCTATAAAATAAACAAACAATTTAAATTTCTACTTACAAAAGAACAGTGATCTATAATAAAAAAGACGAAAATATTTCTCACCATACCGTTCATGTTTTCTTTCATCGTGATCTCGTTTTTTTTCTTTATTTTTATCTTTACATATTTAAAATATTTGTAGTGTTTGGAGATGGCAACGGGGAATTCACCATTGGGGTTCACATCCACATCCCCATCCCCACGGGGGCTACATTTTCTCCAGCCCCGATCACCACGTGGTGAATTTATCCCCGTGGTTACCCGTCCCCGTGGTAGCGGACGACGTGGCAGCGGATGGCGTGCTGGTGAGTGGCGATGGACAGCGGACGGCGGTTCCCGGCGGCGCGATGATGGCTGCAGGTGCCGGGCAGCTCCTGGCGGCGCTCCTGGCGGCGCGTCAACGGAGGGGCGGGATAGCACCCATGCCTGCGCCGCGCAAGAGGAGGAGGCGGCGCACGCGTCTAGAGAAAAAGGCGGATTCGATCTACATGAAGTCATGAATGAACAAACACCCAATTTGAGAAATGATACACCTGATAATTTGAATATACATTCTTGAGGAAGTGCCTAGTGCCCGGAAGCTTGAAATGGCCTCAGACGGTGACCAATACGACGATGGAGGCCATGCGGGTGGTGTCGGGTAGGCCTACGCGACATTTAAGGCGGCGATGTAGAGTGTGGAGATACTCGCAATGGGAGGTAAAGTGGTCGGTGTCGCTGGGCATTGGTAAGGCCCAACAGTGGAAGCGGTTCGATGAAGATGAGGAAACAGTGTAGTTGAGGATACGATGGGAGTAGAACATGAGCCCACGCTTTGGTCGCACAAGCACGACCATCATATGTTCAATGGATTTCTCAATTATTGTGTTGTACCGCCACCATAAGGGATCAGCGTGTGGTGTCTAAGCTTTTCACTCCAAGTAATTCCTGTAATGCAGGAAGGGCGAAAGCAGAATTTTGTCGATCCACCTACTAAAAAAAGTTTCTGAAAAACCGGTGAACGTACACAAAAACGGAGAAAACAACCATGGAAAAAAAGTTGAAACACACTTAAAAAACTGAAAAGATTATAATAGAGTAGAACGGAACGTTTAACCCCTCCTAGATCCTGTGCAACACACGCGCATATTTGCTAGTAGATACAATATATAAAAGTACTTGAAAACAAATCTGTGCCATATATACCATTTTCCCTTTTTCAATTAAACACTTGACAAACCATTGGTGGCCACTCTATACAATTTAATAAAAATATTATCCTAAATTTAAATATTTACAAACGAAGGGAGTATTTGCTATATCATATTTAATCTGTTGTAACCGGTGATAGTGCCATCTCATCTCATTAGCACAAAAATCGGTTTGCAGATTTTTTTTTAATGATAATATGTCATCTGTGCATGTGGCTTCTATAAGATTGCATGTTACAAATTATATATATGTAGAATAAGAAATTTGTAGTAGTAGCAGCCGGCATTTATTTTTTTCAGATAAGATCAGCCTACTGTAGCTGGATCTCTAATTTAATTAATGTAATACATTAGTATTAGATTATCTATACCACTAGAGCTTGGTAATTAAAACTGTATGTTAACGTAATGTCGTATATAGCGATCTGTTCGGTCCTGGCTAAGCTGCATATGCCACTACTTGTTCAAATCAGTTGACCCAAAAATGCACATATTAATTGGTCAAAGCCCGCAAAAGCTGCAAACAAACGTGATGTGAGCTCGATCGGAAGAAATCTAGTAGAAGTCCAAGGTTCCAAACTTACGGCATGCATAAAAGAGCGACATATATACACAATAATGTTAAACAAATTCCGTCAAAGCTCACTACTTTGTCAACAGACAAATTTATCGACGGGCTAGCCGGCTACTCGATCGACTGTTAAACTATAAGGCACTCCTGGCCGGCCGTCGTTGCTTATAGACTTAGCACGCTCTCATTTTCTAGGCTTAGATTTAATTTATTGGTTTAGTGTTTTAAGTCGGTCTTTTGGCTTTCATGATTTATAAATTAACGGAATTAATGTCTTAAGTTTAATGGCGAAGTCATACTATCATCTCACATAAGAAAAAAAAAGTTTTTTCAGCCTAGATTTTGGTTTAATCGTGTAAGAATGGCTTATGGTTTTAAAAATGCCAAACAAAAAAACTACATGTTTGTTTAGGTTTGGACTTTTTGGTTCACAAGTCAGCTTAGAAGTCTAAACAAAGAGTACCTTATTCACGCCGGTGCTTCTTGTTTATCAAAAGGATTAGTTTTATTTTTTAAAAAAAATAAAATAAACTAAGGGCTTTATCTTTTCGGCCTCTAATTCTTAGGCCCCGTTTAGTTCGCGGGACGAAAAGTTTTGATGTGTCACATCGGATATGCACGCACATTTGAAGCATTAAACATAGACTAATAACAAAACAAATTACAGATTTCGCCTGTAAACTGCGAGATGAATTTATTAAAACTAATTAATCCGTCATTATCAAATGTTTACTGTAGCACCACATTGTCAAAACCACATTGTCAAATCATGTAGCAATTAGGCTTAAAAGATGCGTCTCGCAATTTACACGCAATATGTGTTGGTTTTTTTTTCACATTTAATACTCCATGTTGTTAGAAAACGATAGGCAAACAAACGATAAAAAAAAATAGATCAATCACAGAAGACACGAGATTTAACGTGGAAAACCCTCCCAAAGCAGGAGAGAAAAAAACCACGGGCGCCAGCCAGCAAAATATTTTCACTATATCGGGGGTGAGGTTACAACACCGCACGACGGCTTACAAGAGGTATATATACCACGGGGGCTCCGTCCCGCACCCCCGGGAGCCTCCACTATGTTCTGGCCCAGCCTCCGAAGGCTGAAGCTGGCATTTATTAAGTGCAAATGAATTTGGATCACAACTTAACACATGTATATGTCTAAATATTCGACGTGATGAGTGAAAAGTTTTCTTTTGGGAACGAGACAATGCCTTTGGTGGTGGGCTATGGTTCGATATTTACATGTCCGCAATCTCCAAAAACGAGCAGCCCTGCTTCTCTCTTCCTCTTAAATCTTCATTAGTAGTAGTTCATTTGGAGCTCTCTGGTCGCTGGAAGAAGATGAACAGCGATCGCAGAAGCGTTACGCAGTTGGCCCAATGGATATAGTTACGGCCCACAACCCACTTGGTCCTAGCTGCTGGGCTGGTCGAGTGGAATAAGTTCACTTGAGATCCCTTAATTACTGCCGAGTGTGAAATTCGACCAGAACCACAATACATGCCCCTCAACTTTTCAGAACCAGTACAAATGATATCTAAGGCGGTTTCAATAGTGGTTTTGATTAATGTGGCATCTACGTGGTATTGACATGGCTCTTAAAGTCTTTTAAAAACTATGGGACGTACATGTCAAGTAAGCATCTAGTTAAAATAAAAAAAAAATTACAATGGATCCCACATTTCTTTTCTTCTCTTTTTTCTCTCTTTTCTCCTATCTTGCTTCTCCTTTCCGGCTTCCGGCGGTTGGCCGCGGGCCGCCGTCCTTCTCCACATTATTGGCACAATAACCAGGGACTAGGGTTTTGGAGGAGATAGTCGAGGGCAGCCATGCAGGTATATCTCCGCCATCCATTATCGCACGATGAATGGCTACAGAGTGCGCCGTATCGACGAACGAGCGAGAGGTGAGATGAGATGCCCGCCACAGCACCGCCGTTGATTGGGCCTCGCTTGCTTGCTCTGTGAGCGTGAAAATCATATGAACGCCAGCGCGCGTTGCTTGCTGGGCCAACGACAAAGGACCAGCCCATGTGTAGACGGCGCACGTCGAGCAGCTCAAGCAAGCAGCAGCAAGCAGAGTGCGCGATCGCGGGAAACCGCAGAGGCAATGCACGGGAAGCGCACGCACGGGCCCACAGCGATCCCACATCAGGCGTGGGAGGGAGCGCGGGCGACGTGGATAGCAACGGAGTCGAACACGCCGCCCCGAAATCGGCCGAATCGCTATGGGAGGAGCAAATAGCAGTTACTTTTAATTTACCTCAATGTCACCACGCAGCTTGTTATGTTACAGGTTGAGCCGCGTCAGGTTCTTGAGCTCGCCATTATCTCGCTGGCAAGAACATTGTTTGACACGGCGAGAACATTCTTTGACAGGTCTAAAGAACTCTGGCTCTTGGGGAACCCTAGCTCTGACAGTATGCTGCTGGTGAGGTTGTTCACCTGGAAGAACAACGTGTCGTGATTCTGCAACTTTTCGAGCTCCGACGATATCTTGCCCAAATTTAAACTCGGATAGTACCAGATATCTAACTTTCTCTCCCAAATTCTTCCCACGAGTTTCAGATCTGGCCGGGGAGTGGGAAATACCTGCTCCGTTTTCACCCCTAGTAATTCAGGACGGGTCCCAATTTCACGCGAGGAATGGGACATGTTTCTATCCGCGGGGACCTTGTGGGCCCCCAAAGTTATGCTTTCAGATGAAGATGGCACATACAAACAAGCACAATAGGCACAGCTGGTGAGGATATATCAAGAGAAACCCTAACCTTATATATCCTTTCCATTCAGGTGCCACCAACGTTGCGTGACCTTATAACGTTGCGTGCTCGAGGCCCCCAATGGCACCGCATTGGGCGTTTTGCGACATCGCATATTTGTAGTGCCGCCACGCTTCTGCTCTCTCTTTCTCACTTGGACCATTCCACCAAGCGTTGGAACAAACGTTGATGAGCACCGGCCTCTGTTCTGCATCTAGCTGGTAGCTTCTTTCTTCGTCACCACACCACCGAGTGCTAGTGTCCCGTCCGCATCTAACTTCTACACCCGCACTGCGTCTCATGCACTGGTTTCCCTCCATGTGGGCCCGAATGGGTTTTGGGGGCCCGGCGGGGTCAGGGCGAAGGGTTGTTTTGGCCTCGCTTTCTGGTTCGGGGCTGAGAGTCCGGGTTAGGTTGTTCTTGCTCAACTTAGAGAGAAGGTGGAGCACTACTGCAGGTGGAGTCCATAGGAAGAAGTTACGGGAATAGTGGAGTCTCTTGAAGGCGGTGAATTTGGCACAGACTCATCGAGCGGTTTGCGGTGAAGCTGCGAAAAGAAGACAACCTAAGTCTGGAGGACCGGTGGATCGGCATGGTGATTCTACTACTTTTAGGTGACGTATATTCGTTAAGTTGGAGTTTGTTAGAATTATGTCGAATATACTAGTCCTATTTGGTTACAGTTAGACTTGGAGCTGTAATTGGTGGTAGGGGTAGAATTAGAGTTGGACTCCCGGCAACTCTTTTAAATAGAGAGAGGAGTACCACAATGTAGCCATGTCGAAGTTCATTATCTAGGCATATCTTGGGTGATCAATGATTGAAGAAATCGAGGAGGTTAGTCGTTGTTCCGGTATATCGACTAACTTTTATAACATCTCATAGCCTTAGGATGGTTCGAGAGAGGAGCTTAGTTTGTTTTTCTATGTGACATATTGTGACATAGGCTGTTACTTCACAGTTATTTTTGTTGGGTGGGGACGTGGGGTGGGGTTCATGGAGTGGTTGAACATTAGCAAACATCTTCCGAAAACGTTCGAGTTCGAACATGCATGTGATTAAAAAAGGTGATTTCGGTCATACTCAAATGCCGGCCGCCAGTTCTAAAGTAATGTCGTCGTTCTCATCAGCCATTAGCGCCTAGAATAATCCAAGGTCAACCACGCATTCATGAATCATGATGCATGCATGCTTAATACTGACACTGGATGCGTGTCAACTTGGAGTTCCAATATATTGGGCACCATGATTTGCTCTAAATATTGGTCATTACAGACTAATAATCCAAAAGACTCGACACATTTTCACCATGGCTGGATTTCCAGTCTACCTACTCTTCCTCGCTGCCCTGATCATCCTTCCCATGGCCAACCTCATCCGTTCTGCACGTCACCGGCGTCGTGCCGGCATACGGCGGCCGCCGCCGGGGCCGTGGGCGCTCCCGGTGATCGGCCACCTCCACCACCTCGCCGGCAAGCTCCCGCACCACCACAAGCTGCGTGACCTCGCCGCGCGCCACGGCCCGCTCATGCTGCTCCGCTTCGGCGAGCTCCCCGTCGTGGTGGCCTCGTCGGCGGGCGCGGCGCGGGAGATCACGAAGACGCACGACCTCGCCTTCGCGACGCGCCCCGTCACCCGGACGGCGCGGCTGACCCTGCCGGAGGGAGGCGAGGGCATCATCTTCGCGCCCTACGGCGACGGGTGGAGGCAGCTCCGGAAGATCTGCACCCTCGAGCTCCTCAGCGCCCGCCGCGTGCAGTCCTTCCGCGCCGTCCGCGAGGAGGAGGTCCGGCGCCTCCTCCTCGCCGTGGCGTCGCCGTCGCCGGAAGGGACGACGGCGACGGCGAGTGTCGTCAACCTGAGCAGGATGATATCGTCGTGCGTCGCCGACTCGTCGGTGCGCGCCATCATCGGAAGCGGCCGGTTCAAGGACAGGGAGACGTTCCTCCGGCTGATGGAGCGAGGGATCAAGCTGTTCTCCGGCCCGAGCTTGCCGGACCTCTTCCCGTCGTCGCGGCTGGCCATGCTCGTCAGCCGAGTTCCTGGCCGCATGAGGCGGCAGAGGAAGGAGATGATGGAGTTCATGGATACCATCATCGAGGAGCATCAGGCGGCGCGCGAGGCCTCCATGGAGCTCGAGAAAGAGGACCTGGTAGACGTACTCCTAAGAGTTCAGAGAGATGGTAGCCTTCAGTTTTCCCTCACCACGGACAACATCAAAGCTGCCATTGCTGTGAGTTACAATCTAAAACTTACATGGATGCTTTTTTTTTTCCGGGTTTTCTAATTAACATTCAATACTCCATCCGTTTCATATTATAAGACTTTTTAGCATTGCCCATATTCATATAGATGTTATATGTATAGATCCATTAACATCGATCTATATAAATGTGGATAATGCTAAAAAGTTTTATAATATGAAATGGAGGAAGTAGTAAATAGGAGGAGAAATCTTACATATTTTGATAAATCCGATTCACTAGAAGATTCATGTGCCACGCCTCCTCTAATTTTACTGACTCCAGCAACTCCAACGGTGAAAATTGGTGGTGGCCTGACCTGTTAGGGTTTGGGTATGTGGTCGAGGTAGGGGAGAGGGGAGAGTGGAGATAGGGGCATTCCCCACCTTAGATGGATGCTGGGGGAAGGGGGGAGGGAGGGCAGCGATAGCGAGGCGGTGGCGGCATCGCTAAAGCCGTGGGGTTGACAATGGGCAGTGAGCAGGGTAGGCGACAGGGCAAATTAAGGCTATGTTTAGTTCACACCGAAGTTTGGAAGTTTGGTTGAAATTGGAACGATGTGACTGAAAAGTTGTATATGTATGAAAAGTTTGATGTGATGGAAAGTTGGAAGTTTGGAAAAAAAAACTTTGGAACTAAACAGGGCCTAAAAAGATAGCTGTATCATAAGATGGTGAGCGACCATAGCTTATCCGCCTGCGATAACCACTGGAGATAGGGAGAAGGTAGAGCAGGGCAAGGGAGACGACAAAGATGTTAGGTGGTGGTGGACAAAGAAGCCGATGGAGGATGGTAGTATAGAGGGTTCGTCGGCGAGCCTCGCCAGTGTTGGAGGTGACGTTAGCGATGTGAATAGGCAGCAGTGAGAGGGTTGGGGGGGGGGGGGGGGGGAATGGCAGCGCTGGCAACTAGGCCATTAAGGGCAATATATATATATATATATGAGACCATGGATTTAATCTAGGTTTTTAGGTTGTGATCCAATGGTTTAATATTTGCAATATTTGTCTGCAAATTTTTCTGTCAAATTATATATTTTTTGCAAGATTCATTTTTCTTTAGAAAATTCAGTTGAATATTTGTTTTCCTTCCGATTCATGTAGGATCTGTTTATAGGTGGCAGCGAGACGGCGGCGACGGCGCTGCAATGGGCAATGTCAGAGCTGTTGAACAATCCAAAGGTGATGCAGAAGGCACAAGACGAGATACGACAAGTGCTTTATGGACAAGAAAGAATAACCGAGGAGACCATAAGTAGTCTGCATTACTTACACTTAGTCATCAACGAGACGCTTCGGCTACACCCTCCAGCGCCACTACTTTTACCAAGGGAATGTCGTGAACCATGCCAAATATTAGGATTCGGCGTACCTAAAGGGGCTATGGTACTCATCAATGCATGGTCTATTGGTAGGGACCCAAGCAACTGGCATGCACCCGAAAAATTCATGCCAGAGAGGTTCGAGCAAAACAACATTGACTTTAAGGGAACAAGCTTTGAGTACATACCTTTTGGAGCAGGACGAAGAATCTGTCCAGGTATGATGTTTGGGCTAGCAAACATCGAGCTTTTACTCGCTAGCCTTCTGTATCACTTTGACTGGGAGCTTCCACATGGGATGCAGGCAGGCGACCTCGATATGACTGAAACTCTGGCGGTTACCGCACGGCGAAAAGCCGACCTGTTGGTAGTTCCAGTTGTGCGTGTCCCCATCGTGGGTTAATTAGCCATCCACATTTCAGTTGACCGTTATTCATATCGATCAGTGTCTCGCTGTCCTTTGTCCAAATGTCAAATTAATCAGCCCCAATAATGATCATATATATGTTTTGTTTGACTTTTAGTTTGTTCGAGCAGCAGTAAGTAGATAGGCTAAGCTTTGAACAAACATTCAATGTCGTTCATGAAATGTATCTGCGAGTGATCTCCAATGGTATCTTGACAGTGATGTTTTCCAACCTGTTCAGACAATATTTTTCAACATGTTCAGACAATTTTTGTCCCTGCTTAGAAACTTATCAAGATCAGAATTCAGATTATTAGAACCAACTTACAACAATGAACAAACTGCAAATGATCTGAAGTCCAAAAAAACAACTATGCCTATGCTGAATTAGCAACGACTGAATGAGAACATGCAAAGCGAGAGCTCATCTGCTCACCTTCCTGGATACTCACACGTCGTATGCATCCATTCTCCTCCCGTTTCATCCCCCCCTGAAAAACTTCTTGTCAACATTTGGCAGAGCAGCAGTGATTTCACCGTGCCATGTTTTGGGATTTCGACATCCTGTCTCAGTGTCTCCACACAAAATGTTTTTATTTTTGTTTTTGTTTTGTTTTGCAGAGGCCAAATCAGTATCAGCTCCACAACCTCAGGGCAGTAGGACACTCTGTTTGGCTGGGCAATAACTTTTCAGATAAACAGATAATTAGTTAAGATAATATAGATGCTTAGATTTGATTTGGTCACCACATGACTAACACTAGTACATGCCGATAAAAATGCTGCTTTGCAATATGAGAACGATAAGTATCTTGATATGAAATTAAATACTCCTTCTAAAATAACAAGTAATATGAAGAATAAAAAAGAAAAGTATTTTTTATGATAACGAAAAGAAATCCGGTCTCTATGTTCACACACGGCCCTTTCAGTGTAGTATGCTAAAACCTTGTCAACGGCCCAGAATTAACGTCGTCTGAATGTGAACATGAAAGAACTCATTTGCTCATGGGCTTCACCTTCCTGCACACTCACGGGTCAGATATATCCATTCTCCTCCCATTTCTTTCCACCCTCGAAAATTTTGTCAACATTTGGCACAGCTGCAGTGATTTCACTGTGCCATGTTCTGGAATGTTGGCATCCTATCTCACTGTTGTGTCTGGCTGCTTGGCTGGCCAATGAATTGTCAGATATAATAGACTAGTATTAGACAAAATAATATAGATAGTTAGATTTAATCCATTATCTAAAAGAGCTTAGATTTGATCAGGTCATCACATGGCTACCACTAGTAGATGTCAGTATCACTTTGGACATTTGGACAAACACTTTCTTATCGGCACAGCTTCTGAGCTCCTTCAGTTCAATCCACCCATTCGATAGTCCAAAGGAGCAAAAGCCATAGCCATGGCGGCGGCGGCGTCGTCTGTTCTGGCCTACCTGCTCGTCGTTGCTCTCCTTGCCATCGTGCCTCTCGTCTACTTCGGCTGGGTGGCGCGCCGGCCCGGCGAGGGCGGGCGGCTGCCGCCGTCGCCGTGGGGGCTGCCGGTGATCGGGCACCTGCACCACCTGGCGGGCGCGCTCCCGCACCACGCCATGCGCGACCTGGCGCGGCGCCACGGCCCGCTCATGCTGCTCCGCCTCGGCGAGCTCCCCGTCGTCGTCGCGTCCTCCGCGGAGGCGGCGCGCGAGGTGATGAGAACGCGCGACATCGAGTTCGCCACGCGGCCCATGAGCCGGATGACGCGGCTCGTCTTCCCCGCGGGCACCGAGGGGATCATCTTCGCGCCCTACGGCGACGAGTGGCGGGAGCTCCGCAAGGTCTGCACCGTCGAGCTGCTCAGCGCGCGACGCGTCCAGTCCTTCCGCGCCGTCCGCGAGGAGGAGGTCGGCCGCCTGCTCCGCGCCGTGGCGGCGACGTCGTCGGCGTCGCCGCCGGCGCAGGCCGCCGTGAACCTGAGCGCGCTGCTGTCGGCGTACGCCGCCGACTCGGCGGTGCGCGCCATCATCGGGAGCCGGTTCAGGGACAGGGACAAGTACCTGATGCTCCTGGAGCGAGGGCTCAAGCTGTTCGCCAGGCACACCTTGCCGGACCTCTACCCGTCGTCGCGCCTCGCCATGTGGCTCAGCCGCATGCCGCGGCGGATGATGCAGCACCGGCGGGAGGCGTACGCGTTCACGGACGCCATCATCCGGGAACACCAAGAGAACCGAGCCGCCGGCGCCGGCGACGGCGACGGCGACGACAAGGAGGACTTGCTCGACGTGCTCCTGAGGATCCAGAGGGAAGGTGACCTGCAGTTCCCTCTGTCCACTGAAAGAATCAAGACAACGGTTGGAGTAAGCACTTTAATTAGGCCGTGTTTTAGTGTTCTTTCTAGCTTATTTACCAAATCATACTCCATATTTTTTACAAAATATTTTATCTTGAAAAAACATTTTTTTCACTACAATAAAAACTTGTTTTAAATTATTGGTTAAGCTAATTTATTAAAATATTTAATTCATTCATATAATTAACTAGATAATCCGCGTTAACAATATGCTCAATAATCTAAGTCAAACGAGGCACCCTAAGAATTATGATATTACTTTGTCACATGTAACACTAATTAATCTAGATAGATATATATATATGTCTAAATTTATTAACATCAGTATGAATGTGGAAAATGCTAGAATGACTTATATTGTGAAACGGAGGAAGTATGATATTACTTTGTCACATTTAACACTAATGAATTTTGCTTCCTATTATTTGTACAGGACATGTTTGCGGGAGGCAGCGAGACTGCGGGGACGGCGTTGCAATGGATCATGGCCGAGCTCATAAGAAACCCAAGAGTGATGCACAAGGTACAAGATGAGGTACGACAAACACTTGCCGGTCGTGACAGAGTAACTGAAGATGCAATAAGCAACTTGAACTACATGCACCTTGTCATCAAGGAGGCGTTGCGGCTGCATCCTCCTGTGCCTCTACTACTGCCACGGGAGTGTAGAAACACCTGCCAAGTCTTAGGATTCGACGTGCCCAAAGGAGCAATGGTGCTTGTGAACGCGTGGGCGATTAGCAGGGACCCTCAGTATTGGGATGAACCCGAGGAATTTATCCCTGAGAGGTTTGCGGATAGCAACATTGATTTCAAGGGGACAAACTTTGAGTACACACCATTCGGGGCAGGACGAAGAATGTGCCCTGGCATCGCATTTGGTCTGGCAAATGTAGAGCTCACGCTCGCAAGCCTCCTGTACCATTTCGACTGGCAATTGCCAGATGGGATGGATACTGCGGATCTAGACATGACGGAGGAGATGGTGGTTAGTGCCCGACGGCTCCATGACCTTTTACTTGTTCCTGTGGTCCATGTTCCATTGCCAGTAGCTTCATCATAGTGGTGTATACAACTACTAGTTGGATAGCTCATGTACTTGCATGGCTCGATTTAATTAAAAGTTTAAAGTCCAACGGCGAACTTCTTTGAAAAAAAGATTTGAAGTCCAAAAATAGAGTTATTTTGTATGTGTGTGAGAGAGAGGGGGGGGATCTAGTAATATGAAAGAGAAGGCTCAACACATGGGATAGGCCAACATACCAGTACAAGAAAGTAAGAAAGTATGGGTATAGCAACCAATGAATATAAAACATTAAAAATACTTGGACTGCCTTAATTGAAAAGGTCAAACAACCAAAGTTTCATACAAGGACATCCACACATTGTCCTTAATTAGCAACTTGAGGGGATACCTCACTGAAAAAGAAAGATGATTTTAGCAGCTTATTATGGGGTTGTGGTATTAAAAAAATTGAACAATTATTGGTATCTTGTGCCACTCTGAGACAAGATAAATGTTGGTCATCAGTTCATCACCACATGCAACTGTTCACAAATAAACGAAGGCCCATACAAGGTATATTATTGAGATAGTGTTAGCAAGTCTTTATATAACCGAACACTTTAGACTCATCATCGGACCGGACAGAAAATTAGGGGCCTAAAGTGTTCGGTTATACTGCGCCAGACCAACTTTTACTTTCCTGTGGTCCATGTCCCAACACTTAGCATTATTTTTCCCAACCTTGCCTCCTATTTGCACGAATCTCAAAGCAAATCCAACGATCCAAAATTTGAATGTTTTGCCCTCAAGAAAACTTCCAACAGATGAATAACGATCTATTCGTGTATAATACGACTAGTTGGATAGCTCGTGTATCTGTATGGTTCGGTTTATTTAAGAGTTTAAAGTCTAGCAGTAAACTTCTTTGAAAAGGAGATTAAAATAAAAAATAAACTTGTCTTTTTCTAAAAGAAAAGGAAAATCTAGGAATATGAAGAGAAGAGAGATAGGACATTGAGCATCACCAAGAGTTTCCATATCATTCCCTATGAGAGAATTTGAGAATCCTTTTTTTTCAAAAACCAATTCCAATAGACTCCCTACCTGCACTCCCAACTGATCGAACTCCCAAATCCGGATGATTCGGTCTCCACTTCTTATAGGGAAGAGATTTTGCTCCCAATCCACCACACACCACTTTTCTGTGAGTGCTTGGTGAAATATTCCAGTGCGGCTCATCTTTGGTAACATCGGCGTGGCGGCGCACGGCCACCGCGGCGAGTCGGGAGCCAACCTCTTGGACGTGCAAGCAGAGGGTTTTTCTCGTGAAGGAGATCGTCACGCTGCTCCCAGTCGAGAGGGGCATCGCCACGACAAGGTTCATGCGTGCTCGGACTTCGCCGCACCGACATGATCCTGCACGCTGGCGTGGCGTGGCGTGGCGTGGCGTGGCGCGTGCTGAGACGACGCTTGAGGACCTCCTGATCCCCAACATCGATCGGCAACTTTGTGGAGATGCTCAACAACGTGGACTGCATACATGGAGCAGATGCTGGAGCAGTTCATCGATCGGCGCCGAACATGTTGGTGACTGTTCGCCGCCTTGCCGGACGCCGGAGATAAACGTCGACGAAGCCCAGCTGGTCGACGCATGCATTCTCAAGCGAGCTCATGCAGTTAGAACAGTGGCCAAGCTCATCGACGGATACCTCTCAACCTCTAGATTCTAAACCATCTTTGATCGGTCTGGCAAAATCAACAATAGTCCCGGTTCTAAAAAGAACCGGAACTAAAGGTTGCTTTTAGTCCCGGTTATAAAAATTTTGATCTTTAGTCCCGGTTGGTAACCACCAACCGGGACTAAAGATGGTTCATAGCATGTCAGAGGCATATCAGGGGGTCGAGAATCTTTAGGCCTTGTTTGTTTCAGCTTAAGATTACTGTAATCTATATTATTGAGACAAATTACTATAAGCTGAATTATAATAAGCCGACATAGAATAAGTTGTTAGCTGTTTGTTTCTCTGGATTATTAGCTGGTTGTTAGGTGTTAGCAACCCAATAATCTAAAAAAGCACAGTTAGAGTGGATTACTAGATTATAGTAATCTGGCTTATAGATTGTAATAATCTATCATAATAAGCTATCTGTTTGTTTCAGTTTACTCCTAATAATCCAGATTATAATAATCCTAAGCTGAAACAAACAGGGTCTTAGTCCCGGTTGGTGTCATCAACCGGGACTAAAGATCACCACTTTAGTCCCAGTTGGTAACACCAACGGGGAGTAAAGATCAAAAAAATATTTACTCCCGGTTGAAAACTCCAACCGGGAGTAAATATTTCTCTCCCACATCTGATCGGTTAAGTCCCAGACCATTACTTCCTCCTCATCAGATCCTCCTCCTCCTCCTCCTCAGATCTAGCTCCTTCCTCTCCTTCCCTTCCTCCTCCTCACATCCGACGGCCGGAGAACCGGCGAGCGGCGCGGGCAGCGGGCGACGCTGCCGGCGGGGAAGCACGCGCGGCCATGGCAAGCGGCGGCACCGGTTCTCTCCGTTTTTTTAATAATTTGTGATTTGAGAGATGTATAATTTCTTTTATTACAAATTTGTGATTCATTGCATGGATCTGAGATGTATAATCGATCTGTGATGCATTTGATTTGTGTGTAATTTGTTTAAGATTTGTGATGGTTTGTAAGATTTAGGATTTGTATTTGCGATGTGAATGATTTGGTATGTTACATTGGTTTGGGGATTTGGGTATATGCATGGCATTCAGATTTGGGGATTTGGTTTTTGATTTGGGTATATATATCCAACTCAATTTGGGAGAAAATAAAAAGAAAATGGATCAACCGGGACTGCCTCTATCGTCTCTTTAGTCTCCAACCGGGACTAAACACCAATCGGGACTAAAGATCGATCTTTACTCCCGGTTATTTCACCCGGGACTAAAGATCGCTATCTTTAGTCCCGGATTTACAGGGGTTATAAACCGGGAGTAAAGATGATTTCTCCACCAGTGCAGGTTTCAGAGCATCGCCGAGCTCATCCCAGACTAAGCCGAGGCCACCGACGATGGCATCTACCACAGCACCATTGACATCTAACACCCACCTTAAATTTCTGTTGATACACTCTTAGATAATTTTTATTGGTAGTTTTCTAGGGGGCACCTTTTAGTTTTAGAAAGCCAATTTTAACCAATCTTTTGGAGGGATGAAAATTTTAAGACCCTAAATTCTAGTTAGGATTCCCATAACTCTTGGTTGTACAGTATTACCAATGCAAGAAAGATTGGTAACCAAGGAGTAAAAAACACATTAATTGAAGGTCAAACAACCAAAGTTTCATACAAGGACATTCACACATGGTCCTTACCAACTTGAGGGGATATACCTTCATGAAAAGGAAAGGTGGCTTTAGCAGTTTCTGGAGTTTTGATAATAAAAACCTTTAACAATTATTGGGTTCTTCTAACACTCTTGCACAGTATACACGATGGTCATCATCAGTTCATGATTCATCACCACATGCAATTATTGCTCCTCACCGGACAGAAAAACGAAAAAGTCTATTTGACCCCCTCAACTATTTTCGGAATCTTATGTATCGTTCAACCACAACATTGGGTATATCAGACCCCCAAGTATTAAAACCAATACAAAATGACTCCCTTGGTTATTTTCAGAGTGATTTTGTCTGGCGTGACGCACTAACCTTGGTTAGACTGGCTGGTTTTAGGGATAGTACTTGAGGAAAAAAGAGAGAGTAAAAATATAACGGGATCCACATGTCAGTGAAGTACCCCTCCTTTCTTCCTCTTATTTAGGTGCCCTCTTCCTCCTTGGCAAGCGGCAAGCTGAACTTCAGGTAGAGAGAGGAAAGGCTAGGGAGAGAGAGAAAACGCGCGCAGGTGGGGGATGCTTTGGGGCTTGAGAAAGCCGGGCTGCTCGTCATCGTCGTGGTGGATGATTGCGGAAAAGAAGCAGCAACAATAGCTCGCAATCTTTTGCCCCTACTGCCAGCTCCCCTTCTCGGATCTGGAGACTGTTGTGCCTCCATTTAGGCTCCGCCCAAAGCGCTGATAACTAACGGGCGTGGTGGGGTGCAGCATGACGACATGGGAGATCTTCATGTTGGTGGAGTCGTCGATGATGACAAAACTGTACAGAGGGGACACTGAGGTGAGCAAGACAGGCTACGCATCTGCTATAGAGGATGCTGGCATGACCGACGGACACCTCATCCGTCGCCACGGCGGAAGAGATGACAGAGGGAAGAAAGAAGATGAGATGCGGGATTTACATGTGGGTTTCATTGCTTTTTTTGTTTTCATGATACCCACGTAGGATAAAGACTAGTTCAACGTGCCACTTAAGCACCACGTGACATGATCGATGTCCAAACTGCTTGGGGAGACAAATTAAACTGGTATTAATAGAGGAGAAATGCAATTTACCTGTTTACAGTTGAGGGATACAAAACAGATTCAGCTTATAGTTGATGGAATCAAAATGGACTTCTCCTAAGAAACTATGAGTCGAAAGGCCCATACTAAGCCTTGTAATAAATGACGCAAAATGAGCCCATAAATGGCCCACCAGGGGCCCACCTATTTCCAACGTGTGCAAACGAATCCAAGCCCCACAAATGGCCTACACGACACAAGGCCGTAAACTGCGAACGCGATTACTCGACAGGATAAAGCAGAGCAACGGGAGCCATGGTTCTGCACCAACCGAACTAAAAGAGCCGTTCGTTGCTCCACTTATGATTTCGCAGATTAGTGATGAACTGATGATATTCTAATTTTTGGTTTAGGCGTGCTTTAGCCACAGAAATTAGAAGGCATGGATAAATGCTACCGGAGTATATACTCCATTTATCTCGAAATACATCTTATATCAATATTTGTGGTAATAGCTAGGTTGTGTCTAATCCAGTAGTAAGGGACTACATCCGTTTTGCCGCTGACTTTTGGGCACACGTTTGACCATTAGTTTTATTTAAAAATTTTATGTAATTACAATTTATTTTGTTGTGTTGTTTTATCACTAATAATAGTTTAAGTATGATTTATATCTTATGCATTTACATAATTTTTTTAATAAGACGAATGGTCAAACATGTGTTCAAAAGTTAATGGCGTCATCAATTAAAAAATGGAGGGAGTACTATATTTTGGGATGAAGGGTATGTTACTTTAGAATGATGTCTAATTCGCATATCTGAATTCTTTCTTTTTAAGATATTGATTTCTTAATTGTTATATGACATTGTACATTGAAGCTTTATTAACAAGGTTTTGCCTCATGGAGTGGTTTATTATTCGTTGAGCTGATGAAAAAGTAAACGTCTTCTCCAAAACAAATGACAGTACTGAAACTTACGTACTTGATGGCCACGTCATTCATGTCGAACTCGAACTTATAGATAATCATCAGTCATCAGATCTGCGCAAATTTACTCCAAGGTCAGTATCACATTTGTAGTTCAATAGGCCTAATGTCAACTTGAAGTTACCAATAGGCGTGTCAACTAAAAAAAAAAGATGGGCTCTAGAAACACAAATAGATTAAAGTAGAACACAGAAGGTTCTCAACATCACTAAACGCAAGGGTAAAAGCATCATCGGTTTCTTTTCTTACTCAGAAACTGATAAAAACCAGAGTTCAGTGGAGGGAAAATTAATTCTGATTTGGAGCAAATTAACTGCAAAGATCTGAGGTCCAAAAACACCCTAGTTAATATTCGGAGTAAAACCTGAAAACATTGGGAGTCAGCATCTCAGTGTACGATGTTCAGTTGTTTCGTGGCTTTGTGCTAAAACCCTGCGTCTGATCTTCTGAAGCAGAACAAGCGAAGTGAGAGCTCATGTCTTATTGGCTTTTAAATCTCGCACTATTTGATTCTTTTCTTGATAGTAGTTTTTATCAACATTTGGGACAACTGCAGTGATCTCACATTCCTATATATATGTTAGCACATTTTCATTTGGATTGTAACTTAGGCGTCAGCTTCTAAGTATAAAAAAAAAGCTAAAAAATCCAGATTCTTAGCTTCTAGTTTATTTTCTAAATTCTATGACGATGGATTCTCCGAATATTCCAAACTATAGCGGCTACAATCTCTTTCTGTGATCCCTTCTGCAAGAAACGGCCTTGTTTTTTCAAAGGTGAAGTCAGTGCCAGTATCTCATAGCCAACAGATTCATGGTAGGTCAACGACTTGTCAGTTGTCATTTCCTAATTCTCCTAGATAATTACTCGTAGTAGATACGATGTCATCACATGATTACCACTAGTATATATCAGTATTACCTTGGAAAATTTGACACATACCAGCAGACAGGCTGCAGCTCCTTCAGTTTAAGCCATGGCGGCGTTTCTGGTCTACGTGCTCGTCCTTGTCCCTCTAGCCGTCGTGCCTTTCGTCTACTTCAACCGCGTCGCGCGCCGGCGCGGCGGCGACGTCCGGCTGCCTCCGTCGCCGTGGGGGTTGCCGGTGATCGGCCACCTCCACCACCTGGTGGGCGCGCTCCCGCACGTCGCCATGCGCGACCTGGCGCGGCGCCACGGCCCGCTCATGCTGCTCCGGCTCGGCGAGCTCCCCGTCGTCGTCGCGTCCTCCGCGGAGGCGGCGCGCGAGGTGATGAAGACGCGCGACCTCGACTTCGCCACGCGGCCCATGAGCCGGATGGCGCGGCTCGTCTTCCCGGAGGGCGGCGAGGGCATCATCTTCGCGCCGTACGGCGACCGGTGGAGGGAGCTCCGCAAGATCTGCACCGTCGAGCTGCTCAGCGCGCGGCGCGTCCAGTCCTTCCGACCAGTCCGCGAGGAGGAGGCCGGCCGCCTACTCCGGGCGGTGGCGGCGGCGTCGCCGGGGCAGGCCGTCAACCTGAGCGAGCTGCTGTCGGCGCACGCCGCCGACTCGTCGGTGCGCGCCATCATGGGCGATCGGTTCAGGGACCGCGACGCGTTCTTGGCGATGCTGGAGCGCGGCCTCAAGCTGTTCGCCAAGCCTGCACTGCCGGATCTCTACCCGTCGTCGCGCCTCGCCATGCGCCTCAGTCGAATGCCGCGTCGGATGAAGCAGCATCACCGGGACATGGTCGCGTTCCTGGACGCCATCATCCAGGAGCACCAAGAGAACAGATCAGCCGCCGCCGACGACGACAACGACTTGCTCGACGTGCTCTTGAGGATCCAGAGGGAAGGCGACCTGCAGTTTCCCCTGTCCAGTGAAAGCATCAAGGCAACAATTGGAGTAAGGACCTTTTAACTACGAAATACCACATAACTTTCTAGGAAATGTAATACTACTTGCCTCAATATATAGCAATCTAGAACCGAATATGATACATCCTAATGTTATAAATCTGAATAGGCCTATGGTTTGAAACGGAGGTAGTAACGCTAATGAATTTGGCTTCGTGTTATGTGTGTACAGGACATGTTGGTTGGGGGCAGCGAGACCGCAGCAACGACGCTGCATTGGATCATGGCGGAGCTCGTGAGGAATCCGAAAGTGATGCAGAAGGCACAAGATGAAGTACGACGAGAGCTCATCGGGCATCGTAAAGTAACAGAAGATACCCTATGTAGACTGAATTACATGCATATGGTCATCAAGGAGGCACTCCGGCTACACCCACCGGGATCATTGCTGCTACCACGGGAATGCCGACGCACGTGCCAAGTCCTAGGATACGATATACCCAAGGGAGCAACGGTGTTTGTTAACGTATCGGCTATTGGTAGGGATCCCAAGTACTGGGACGAAGCTGAAGAGTTTATTCCAGAGAGGTTTGAGCATAGTGATGTTGACTTTAAAGGCACACATTTTGAGTACACACCATTTGGAGCAGGTCGGAGGATGTGCCCTGGCATGGCGTTTGGTCTAGCCAATGTGGAGCTCACATTAGCGAGCCTCCTATACCATTTCAACTGGGAACTGCCGAGTGGGATACACGCTGAGAACCTAGACATGACAGAGGAGATGCGATTCACCACGCGGCGGCTCCATGACCTTGTCCTTATTCCTGTAGTCCACGTACCCTTGCCTACAATATAAGCTCATCATAGCACACTGATTTTTGTACAACACTTAAGCAATCTTTTTGACTGGCAACTCAAAGGTGCAACCACCTATGGTGAAGCTTGAGGCTATATGTGAAAAATAAATTTTCATAAGCGGCTTCTTATAAGATTTCCACCTACACTAATCGTACTTTGATATGCACCTTATCATGAAATGTATTTGGAAGCTTTGCTTGTTTGATGTGATTGTTATGTTAAACTTTTTCTTGTAATTTCTTTGTGGAAATTTTGCGACGCATTTGGAATTCCTAAGAGCTCTCATGTTTTTCCTATGATATACATATATCTCAATGTCTCATGTGTAATTTCTTATGCAAACCTAATCTAATGAGAAGATACAACCTTCAAGACTATCTCTTTTGTGAAACCCATTTAGGGGTATCAACGAATCGAGCTCAAACGAACTTGATTACCTAGGCTCAAGCTTGACAAATGCTCAAGTCAAGCCTACGTAGTTCATGCATCTTTGTACAAGTGTGCCGGAAAGATCAAACCAATAGAACTGCTCACATCACAATAGTCATAGTATCTATTGAAGACCTCAAATAGGAAGGCCTATAAATTCCCCCATGCAGCCCAATTCCTTGGGGAGAGCCCACATATGCCTGATGCATCTGGAAAAGCTCTTGAGCACTGTCACACCCTAAAAATTTCAAATATATAAATTGTTGTTTAATTGGAATTATTAGAATTGATTTTAAAAGCCTAGAAGAGAAGATCTAATTTTAAATAATAAATTCCAATATAAAATGGGGCCAGATAAAATTTCATTAAATACTTTGCTTAATTCTATAATTCCTAGATTTTTCTGGGATTTATTTGAGCTAAGGAAGTATTTTTAATAAATGGAATTGCATTTCATGAATAATTTAAATGGAAAAAGGTTTTTAAAAGTCTCTTTTGGCTTTGGGCCGAAAGTCGGCCCAAAACCCTCTCTCTTTCTCTCCGGCCCAAGTCGGCCCAGTCCGCAGCCGCAGCCGTCGCTCGCGCGCGCGCGCTCCCGCCCGCTGACAGGTGGGGCCCACCTGTCAGACTCTTCGTCTTCCTCGCGCCGCCGCCACCCGAAACCCTAGCGCCGCGCCGCCGTCGTCTCCTTCCAAATCTGGCCGATCCTTTCCGTTTCCGATGAAATCAATAGAGGGGAAATGATCTTCGGGACCTCCTCTACCTTTTCCCTTTTGGAACTTTATCTAAATCGTTTGGAAAGCGGAGGATTCGATCTCGAATCGGATCGGTCTCTCTCCTCCGAACCCTAGACTTTCCTTCTCGTCGCCGGCCGCCGTGGGCCTTCGCCGCCGTGTTCTTGCCCCTATAAAAGGATCCCCGGTGTCTCCGCTACCCGTCGCCACCCTCGCCTTCGCCTCTCGTCGTCCGTAGAGCCCTAGCGCCGTGAGTCCTCGCGCCGCCGTCGTCGCCGCCGCTCCAGCCGTGCGCCGCCGTCGCTCCAGTCGTCGCCGTCGCTCGGGAAGGCTGCCGTCGTGGTCGCCGTCGAGTCGCCGTCCTCGTCCGCCCCTTCGCCGTCGCTGTCGACCGCCGGAACATCGTCGCCGTCGTCAAGCCGGAGATCGCCGCCGTTTCTTCCTCGTCGCCGACGTCGTCCGGTCATCGTCCGCCGTCGCTTTGGTCGTCGGTGAGTTCGCCGTGCCGTCCGCCACCCGTAGGTGCTCTCCGTTCGCGCCGCCACACCGTCGTTCGCCGGCGAGCTCGCGCGGTTCGGTCGCCGCCGGAGATGACGTCATCGCCGACGTCATCGATGCCGTCCGCCGTGGTCCGGCCGTGGACCGGTCGATCTCGGCCGTTCGTTTTGGATGGATCGATCTCGGCCGTCCAATCTTGTGAACCGTCGCCGTGCACCCGGTTCACCGCTAACCCTAGCCGCTGACGCAATAAATCCTCTTTTCCTTTTCAAAAATAATTCATTATTGCGTCATAATTCAATTAAAGTCCATATAAGTGTTTTAATCCGATTTAATCTTTAAAAATTCATAACTAATTCATCTTAGCTCGGATTTAGTTGGTTCAAGTCTCTAAATTTTTCTAAAATTGAGATCTACATGTTAAAAATATCCACATGTACTGTTCATGCTTGTTTATGTGCTGTTTTGGTGTTTTGCTCTTTTCTGTTTAGATTCCGACGTTTCCGGAGAGTCCGTTTTCGCAGGAGAAGACTTTGAAGAGTTCCAAGGCCAGCAAGGCAAGTCACACAGATCCCAAATAACCCTTTGAACATGTTGATCCCGTTTAAAGCTATTGTTTCTATTCAACTATTGCATTTATTTTCGAATGTCATTGGGTGGAATTAACCTATTGTTTGTTATAGCCCTTTTGTTCTTGATTATTTTATTCCTTGATACCTTGGGTTCTTATAAATTGACTAGTTGAGCTTTATATATTGGTTCAGCTAGATATTAGATGTGATTGCTTAGCCATGCTTAGAAACATTAGCACACTATTGGGATAACTTATGACTCCCTATTATTTAATGATGGCTTAATGATAACTCATGATGGTTAATCATGATTGGTTAATTAATTAATTTGCCAACTAAAACCTGTTAATGGTGGGTTGTGAGCACATGGTTTTGATGGTCGTGCTCATGACAATTAAGGACCGGTTCACGAGTTTCGGTTGTGAAACATTAACCGTGCCAACCACAAGCCAGCGTGGGCAACGGCTTTACCTTTTGTATAGCATAGTTCATTGCGGGGCACCAGACTGAGAAGTGGCGGAGATAAGCCCACGGGGGTCGCTGGGGAGTCCATGCCTTGTTTATAAGGGGGTGATTATGATCCAGGAACGGTGCGCTGTGGTGGATTGTGTTGTGCGAGGGGTACTGTCACAGCTCCTTTCTGAGGTACCGTGGTGGTATCAAGGCGCATGGTGACATGTCGTGGGGCTGTGTCTTGTGGGTACAGTGGTACACCTCTGGTCAGAGTAAAACTATTCGAATAGCCGTGCCCGCGGTTATGGGCGGGTTTAACAATGTCTTTCGTGATTAGTCTCATACCTCTCATCATAATAAAAGATACTATGACTAGTAATAATTTGATTAGCTCCTGGTTTGGAATGGTATATTCCTGGTTTGGAGATAGAACTGTGCAGCCGGGATTGGTTGTTCAGAATGGTTGGGCCTATGCAACAGGGTATGTTGTATAGCGTTGGATTAATATTGTTTAATTATTACTCAACTGTTTTACTAAATTCTGAAATGTTTATTAAATGCTGTTTATGCAAATGAAACCCTATTATGCCATCCTTTGTTATCCTGTGCACTTGCATATTTGCTGCGTGGCTTGCTGAGTATGTCATATACTCACCTTGCAATCATTCATCAGAGGAGGAGTTCTACAGTGATGCTGATGGTGTGGAGGATTAGGTGTAGCCCTGGTCAAGCTGCCTGTGGAGTGGAATCGTCTGCGCCGTTTATCTTATTTTCCGCTGCTTAGATCTTTATTGATTGAGAGGAACTATCTACCTCTGTAATGACATTTTATTTAACATCCCGGCCTAGGGCTTAATAGGATTAATAGAATACTCATATCAACAAGTTGCAACTTCTTTTCCGGAAGCCAATCTCCAAAGAACTCCAGGGTTAAGCGTGCTTGGCCTGGAGCAATTTGGGATGGGTGACCGACCGGGAAAATTCTTCCCGGGTGCACACGAGTGAGGACAAAGTGTGCAGAAAAGACATGTGTTGGTCTGTGAGGGCAGTCTATGACCTATGAAAGCTATCAGATGTAAGCGGGCCCGGCCTGGGAGAGGCGGGCCGTTACAAAATGGTATCAGAGCCGACTCTCGCGGTTTCACGGGCGCGTGTGTCGCAGTTGCGCAGGCATGGTGCGCATGGCTGGTGTAGACCGGGAGTGGTTACACAGCATGGCACATGCGCTGGCACTGGACACATGGACGTGGCCAAGAGAGGACGTTCCTGGCCTGGGGTTGATCGACGGGGGCGTCGATCTCTCTTAAGGGGGTGAGGGTGTAACATCCCGGCCTAGGGCTTAATAGGATTAATAGAATACTCATATCAACAAGTTGCAACTTCTTTTCCGGAAGCCAATCTCCAAAGAACTCCAGGGTTAAGCGTGCTTGGCCTGGAGCAATTTGGGATGGGTGACCGACCGGGAAAATTCTTCCCGGGTGCACACGAGTGAGGACAAAGTGTGCAGAAAAGACATGTGTTGGTCTGTGAGGGCAGTCTATGACCTATGAAAGCTATCAGATGTAAGCGGGCCCGGCCTGGGAGAGGCGGGCCGTTACAAGCACGTTGGCGTGTGAGCCCAGCTAGCTGCACGAACAGGCTCCTTTCTATTTTTGGCTATCTTTTGGATTCAGCTCGTTCCCTTCTTTGCCCACCCCCGACTTATGTCAATTGTTTAAAGAGCATAGCCCATGAATGAACCATATCAGCACCGGCTCTATGAAGTTCGAATCAAATCTTTGGGTTCCCGTGAATAAGAAATGTTGGGTGCACAAAGCAAGTGCTTCTAGCTATTTCACTTGCTTCTTTCTTATCGTGGCCCCAGGTTTGCCACAATTGTAGCAACCTCCTTTCTTTCTCTTCTAAGGTTATTTCTGAGTAATCTATTCAACTAGGAGCCTGCACTATAAAATAGAGATAAAAGGATTACCATATGCTCATTCATCAAAAACTATAGAGACATGAAAAGAAAAATGATATTTTTATCAAATCAACAGAAGGAAAGATCCTTTACCAGGTTTGAATTCCACCATCCTACTGGCTTGGCTTCTCTCGTCTATCCTCCCATCGATTCTTCCTCATGTTGTGTCATGCACCACCTCTACCAATCTATGGATGCTTCTCAAAAGCTCTTACTCCTCTCAATCGAGTAACTAAATTAGAAGAACCAGAGAAGAGAAGTAAAAAGCATGCAAGTGACTACAAGCTAGGTCTACTATTGATACGCCTTGAGGAAGGAAGTGGTGAGACCCAATGACAGATCAAAGTCGAAGTAAGTGAAAAGAAAAGGGACCCTCTGCTGACCGGAGGAAGCATTTTGGAAAATAAAAACTCGATCTATACCTCTATAGGTAGCAGAGCAGAGGGAATGTCGCCCTCGTTCCCGAGGAATAATTCTCTTAATGAACTACTTCCGAATATAGAAGTGAATACCAATTCTACTAGTTGTTAGGAAGAGCTAGGGTTGTTTTGCTAGAGCTCACGTGTACGGGGGTACGCATGGAGAAAAAGGTCTAGAAGGCCAATTTTCAACACAAACCCATAATCTTTTACAAATTTGAGCCCCCTCCCCACCTAATGTAAAATAAGCATGGAAGAATATCTTTGGTGACAATTCTTCGAGGGAAGAACAACTTGTCGAAGGATCTCAATACCTAGAGGAAAGGATGGTACAATTAGCCAAGAGAGTGAAATTTTCCGTAACCATCCTGAAATCGGTTAACCATTCTGGTTCTAATTTGAAATCGTAGTGAGAATATCTAGCATACATCTGCATAAGACAACCAGTCAATCCGGAGTTTAGTAAAACACGTTGTCTCATGGCCTATTAGTAGAATAATATATATGCTAAAGATAATCCCCTACTAAGAAAATTAGATTATAGTTAACCACATTAATGAAAGAGAAGAAAAAGAAAACGTTTAGAGTAACTCGAGACGATGCCACGTTGCTACATGTAGTTTTTTTAACCTATCGCTATATATTGGCCCTTCCGTGTGATGTGGCAAGATTCATCCATTTAATGACATGTTCATTTGCTACCGCTCATAAGCTCAATACACGATTAATGACTTGTTCGGTTTGGAGCAAATTCCCTCCCTTTTGGGATTTAACCAAACAGGATCTAATGGTTCCACTACAATATATAATAGCAACTACTCCCTTTATTTTTCAATAGATGACGCTGTTAACTTTTAAACACATAAGATATAAATCATGCTTAAAATATTGTGTGATAAAATAACTCACAAAATAAATTATATTTACATAATTTTCTTTAATAATACGAACTATCAAACATTTAAAAAAGTCAATGGTTTCATCTACTTTAAAAAACGGAGGTAATATATTATAGAGAGAGTACTAACGAAAGCAAGTTGGTTGGACGTATGTACGCTAGACGCCTGGCACAGACACAAGGAGGCATGGGCGGAGATGGAGTGATGCCGAACGCTTCTGTCATGTCGAGCTTGGCCGGGTCGGCCAAGCCGGGCACCTCCCAATCAAAGTGGAAAAGCAAGCTGGCGAGAGGGAGCTCCACGTTGGCGAGCCCGAACGCCATCCCTGGGCACATTCGCCGCCCAGCACCAAACGGCAGGAACTCGAAGTCGGTTCCCCTGAAGTCCACCGCCGCCGTCGCCTCACCGTCCTCGAACCGCTCCGGCCGGAACTCCTCCGGCGAGCCGCCGGGCCAGTACCGCTCGTCGTGGCCGATCGCCCAGGCGTTGACCAGCACCTGCGTGCCGCGCGTCACGTCGTAGCCGAGCACCCGGCACGGCTCCCGGCACTCGCGTGGCAGCAGCAGCGGCAGCGAAGGGTGTAGCCGGAGCGTCTCACGGATGACGAGTTGCAGGTACCGGAGCTCGCCGAGCGCGTCCTCTGACACGGCGCCGGCCGCGGCGAAGGCACGGCGAACCTCAGCCATCACCTTGTGCATGGCCGTCGGGTTCCGGATCAGCTCCGCCATCGCCCACGCCAATGTCGTCGCCGACGTCTCGCTGCCGGCGCTGAAGATGTCCTGCGTGCACGCGACATCATCGTCAAAAATACTCTCGAGGAAATACTTGGAAATATAAATCATGAATAACTCTCAAGTTGTTGAGTTTGAAAATGTAAAAATTATATGAATAGATTTGTCTTGAAAAATACTTTTATAAAAGTATACATATATCATTTTTCAATAAATATTTTTATAGAAACAAGAAGTCAAAGTTGTATTTTGGAGACCGTGTCGCTGTCCAAAACGACTTCCTTTACGAGTACGAAGGGAGTATTTAATTATCAATTTGATAAAACTAATTTGATAATGGAAATATTATTATATTTATCTATAAACTTAGTCAAACTTGAAACAATTTAATTTTGACCAAAGTCAAAACATATTATAAGCTGAAACAGAGGGAGTACTATATTAACTAGCTGAAACTAGTTAGAGGAAATTCTTATGAACCAAGTGCTTGGCTAACTCTAATACAAGTACCAGTCTTTTTTTATATGATTTAGACAAGACGATAATGGTGGGATCTAGTGATTTGGATGCAACAATATCAAATGTACCACATGTATATATAGTTTTCCCTACCATGTTTTGTGCATAGAATATAATATGGTCATGTTCACCAGGACTCCAACTCCAAAAACTGGGTCTGGAATAGAGTTGTGTAGTAGCCTAAACCCTATTTCACATCTCTAATTTATTTTGTTAGATCGCTTCAGCCTACTCCGCTTCATTTTTAATTGGAGCTCAAACCATTCGGTTGAGCTTCAACTCAGGAGACATAGAGCTGAAACTCAACCAAATAAGCTTTATATGTGTAGACGTAAAAAAGCCTTACATTATAACTATATAGTCAACATTTCAAAACAGTATTTCCTCCGATTACAGCATAAATATCCAACGATCAGAACAAGATTTTATCAAGTTTTTAACGGTTTTGTTATTTCACTTATAACATATTTTTAGGCTTCTTTCACTTTTTCATTTGTAGGATCTTACATCAAAATTTATGTTCTTGCATATCCAATTTGCAGTTACATTCAGTTAGTGCATTTATACTCGGTTATATAGCACTTACACTCAATTAGAGTGCACCAAAATTAAATTTTAGAGCATTTTTTTCTCTAGATTATTTACGATTGTTCACATACTTATCTCTTTTTTTGTTATTTTATTTAAAATGGGCTACATCCATTGGTTAAAAATACTATAAGATTCAAAGCTTCACAAGATCAATAGGTAGTCCCAATTTTTAAACACCAACACCTTTTCAGTGCTTCGTTTCAAAACAAAAGATAATGTAGGAAACAAACATTTATAAATCACGTGTATCGTGGCAATATTATAACGGAGGCCCTCGTCGTCCAGCGAAATCATAAGCTAGACGCCGGGCACAGACACGCGGAGGAGTGGCCGGAGATGGAGATCGGCCTTCCGCCGTGCAGTGATGCCGAACGCCTCAGTCATGTCGAGCTTGGTCGGGTCGGCCATGCCGGGCACCTCCCAGTCGAAGTGGAAGAGCAAGCTGGCGAGAGGGAGCTCCACGGTGGCGAGCGCGAACGCTATCCCGGGGCACATCCGCCGGCCGCCGCCGAACGGCAGGAACTCGAAGTCGGCGCCCCTGAAGTTCACCGCGGCGGTCGCCTCGCCGTCCTCGAACCTCTCCGGCCGGAACTCCTCCGGCGAGCCGCCGGGCCAGTACCGCTCGTCGCGGCCGAGCGCCCACGCGTTGACCAGCACCTGCGTGCCGCGCGGCACGTCGTAGCCGAGCACCCGGCACGGCTCCCGGCACTCGCGCGGCAGCAGCAGCGGCAGCGGAGGGTGCAGCCGGAACGTCTCGCGGATGACGAGGTGTAGGTACGGTAGCTCGCCGAGCCCGTCCTCTGACACGGCGCCGGCCGCCGCGAAGGCACGGCGAACCTCGGCCGTCGCCTTGCGCATGACCGTCGGGTTCCGGATCAGCTCCGCCATCGCCCACGCCAACGCCGTCCCCGACGTCTCGCTGCCGGCGCCGAAGATGTCCTGCGTGCATGCGACATCATCGTCAGAAACGCTCCTAAGTCACACGTCAACGTTGCAATCACTTACAAAGATGTTGGCCTTGATGTCGTCCATGGCGAGCGGGAACTGGAGCCCGCCTTCCTTCTGTATCCTGAGAAGAACATCGATGAGATACTCGCCGGCGGCACCGTCGCTGCGAGCCATCTCTAGGCGTTCCTGGATGATGCGGTCGAGGATTTTGAACGCCGTGTCGCGGCACTCCTCGGCGCGGCGCACGATACCGCTCAGCCGACCGGCGAGGCGCGACGACGGCCACAGGTCGGCAGGGTTAAACCCCGCCGTGAGCTCGATGGTGTGGTCCACCTGGGCAAGGTACTCCTCGCGGTCCTTGCACCTGTTGCCGAACACGGCGCGCGCCGTGATGTCGGTCGAGAGCGCGGTGAGCGCGGCGCGCATCTCCACGGTGCGCGCGGCGGCGCCGGTGCCCTCCGCGGCCGCGGCGACCGCGCGCAGCATGGCGGCGACCTCCTCCTCGCGGATGGAGCGGTAGGAGTTGACGCGGCGCGCGGTGAGGAGCTCCGTCACGGCGATCTTCCGGAGCTGGCGCCAGTAGTCCCCGTACGGCGCGAAGACGAGGTCCCGGCCGTCGCAGGTGATGACGTGCAGGGTGGCGCTCAGCGGCCGCGTCGCGAACGCCATGTCGTGGGTCTTCATCATCTCGCGCGCCGCGTCGCGGGACGACACGACGAGCGTGGGCACCTCGCCGATCCGGAGCAGCATGACCGGCCCGTGGCGACGAGCCAGGTCGCGCATCGCGTGGTGCGGGAGCTTCCCCACGAGGTGGTGCAGGCTGCCTATGATCGGCAGCGTCCATGGCCCCGGCGGCAGCCGTAGCCCGCCGTCGCCATGCGCTGCCGGCGGCGGCGAGCGCCTGCGCCTGGCGAGCAGCACGACGAACAGCGACACGAGAGCCAAGCCGACGTAGACGTAGCCATGAGACGCGTCTTCCATTTCCCTTTCCTTTCGCAAAGGATTTATGTGGCAGTGTGGGTGTACATATCGAGACGACATTTATATACTACCTCATTACTAGTAGTACTATCTAATCTTGGATAAAACAAGATTATCAAGAACAAAAACAAGATTATCTTGTATGCACGAAGGCGTCCATGGCGAGAGCTGTTCCAAGACGATTGGGTTCACTACATAGATTAGTATGGTATACTAAGTTATTGACATGCATGAAGCGCGCACGCAAGCATATATGTGACATAAAAATGCCCATTGAGGAAATCAAGTTGACTTTGTTAAATTAAATTAATAAGGATAAAATTCAGTAGGGAAAATTAAATAGGGTAAGGTTTATCGTCTTCCGTTAAGAATGAACGAATACACAATTCGATGTCGGTCCCTCGACCTCAACAG
Organism: Oryza glaberrima; assembly: GCF_000147395.1. Taxonomy (NCBI): domain Eukaryota; kingdom Viridiplantae; phylum Streptophyta; class Magnoliopsida; order Poales; family Poaceae; genus Oryza; species Oryza glaberrima. The sequence goes on along the minus strand of NC_068331.1, from coordinate 24,735,549 downwards.
CATGCTCGTGCACCTCATGGCAACAATTAATAACAACCTTCCCGCTGACTTATCTCAGGCTACCATTAGCTCCTTCAAAGCTACTCCCCCGTCTCAAAATAACTTAATTTAAAAGAGGATATGACCAGACCACTCTAAAGACAACGAATCTGAATAAAGGGTAGTCCAGATTTATTGTACTAGTAGGTCGCATCCCCTTTTAGGTTGAGTTTTTTTGAGACGAAGGGAGTAAGTTTCAGTTTCCCCCTAGTGAACAAGGTATCGACAAGGCTGACACATTGGCAAGGAAAGCTTCTGAATTAAGCCGGTAGATCCGCCCTTGTAAGGTCCTGTTTAGTTCATGAAATGAGAATTTTTGGATGCCACATCAAATGTTTGACCGGATGTCGAAAGTGGTTTTTGGATACGAATAAAAAAACTAATTTCATAACTCGGCTGGAAACCGCGAGACAAATCTTTCGAACCTAATTAAGCCGTTATTAGCACATGTGGATTACTGTAGCACTTATGGCTAATCATAGACTAATTAGGCTAAAAAGATTCGTTTCACGATTTCCATACAAACTGTGCACTATTTTTGTTTTTATCTATATTTAATGCTCTATGTGTGTGTCAAAAATTCGATGTGACGTTGTTGAGAAAAAAATTTGGGAACTAAACCAGGCCTAAAGGTGGTGCTAATCTCGCAACCCATCTACCATCTCACCTCCATCAGGTTTCCAAAGCGGTGTTAGAGGCGCTAGACAAGCTCAGGAGAAAATTCCTTTGGGCTAGGGGAGAGAACTTATCAGGAGGAAAATGTGAAGTGAATTAGGAATGGCTTTATCGCTCGAAATAGCTTGGGGGACTCGGGGTCCTCGATCTATAATGCTTCGCAAACATACAAATTTAAATTCAACTTATACAGGTAGAAATAAAAATAACAAATTTGACTATGAAAAGAACATGTAATTTACTGCCAAATTTGTTTTTTTAATTATATAAATCGAATTTTAACTCACATATTTGTAAAAAGATATACCGTATATTGATCTATCTTATAAAGTATTTAAAATTTTTTGATAACATTTTGATTGTCATGCATAAAACAAGAGAATGTCCCCTTAAGGAAAAAGGAAACACTTCCATATACCTCCATAAATGTTTGACGGTGGTCAGTTGAATTTTGAGCTATCCAAACGTATGGAGAGAGTACTCTAGACTAGATGTGTGTCGTGGCAACATAGAGAAGGCCGTCGTCGTCCAGCGAAGCCGGCTAGACGCCGGGCACAGACACGCGGAGGAGTGGCCGGAGATGGAGATTCTCCTTCCGGCGTGAAGTGATACCGAACGCCTCAGTCATGTCGAGCTTGGTCGGGTCGGCCATGCCAGGCACCTCCCAGTCGAAGTGGAAGAGCAGGCTGGAGAGAGGGAGCTCCACGTTGGCAAGCCCGAACGCCATCCCGGGGCACATCCGCCGGCCGCCGCCGAACGGCAGGAGCTCGAAGTCGGCGCCCCTGAAGTCCACCGCGGCGGTCGCCTCACCGTCGTCGAACCGCTCCGGCCGGAACTCCTCCGGCGAGCCGCCGGGCCAGTACCGCTCGTCGCGACCGATCGCCCAGGCGTTGACTAGCTCCTGCGTGCCGCGCGGCACGTCGTAGCAGAGCACCCGGCACGGCTCCCGGCACTCGCGTGGCAGCAGCAGCGGCAGCGGAGGGTGTAGCCGGAGCGTCTCACGGATGACGAGTTGCAGGTACCGGAGCTCGCCGAGCGCGTCCTCTGACACGGCGCCGGCCGCCGCGAACGCATGGCGAACCTCGGCCGTCGCCTTGTGCATGACCGTCGGGTTCCGGATCAGCTCCGCCATCGCCCACTGCAACGTCGTCCCCGATGTCTCGATGCCGGCGTTGAAGATGTCCTGCGTTCACGCGACACAGTGTTTGTGAGGCTACGTAAGCTGATCATCGTGAAAGATGCTCGACATGTGGCAGTCACTTACAAAAATGATGGATTTGATGTCGTCCATGGCGAGCGGGAACTGGAGCTCGCCCTCCTTCTGTATCCTTAGCAGAACATCGACGAGGTCCTCGCTGCCGGCGCCGGTTCTCTCTTGGTGTTCCTGGATGATGCCGTCGAGGATTTTGAACGCCGAGTTGCGGCACGCCTCGGCGCGGCGCACGACACCGCTCAGCCGACCGGCGAGACGCGACGACGGCCACAGGTCGGCCGGGTTAAACCCTCCCGCGATCTCGATGATGCGCTCGAGCAGGACGAGATACTCCTCCCGGTCCTTGCACCGGTTGCCGAACGCGGTGCGCGCCATGATGTCGGTCACGAGCGCGGAGAGCGCGGCGCGCATCTCCACGGTGCGCGCGGGAGCAGCTTCTCCCACCGCGGCCGCGGCGGCGACCGTGCGAAGCACGGCGGCGACCTCCTCCTCGCGGATGGAGCGGAAGGAGCTGACTCGGCGCACGGTGAGGAGCTCGGTGACGGCGATCTTCCGGACCTGGCGCCAGTAGTCCCCGTACGGCGCGAAGACGAGGTCCCGGCCGTCGCAGGTGATGACGCGCAGGGTGGCGCTCAGCGGCCGCGTCGCGAACGCCATGTCGTGGGTCTTCATCACCTCGCGCGCCGTGTCGCGGGACGACACGACGAGCGTGGGCACCTCGCCGATCCGGAGCAGCATGACCGGCCCATGGCGGCGAGCCAGGTCGCGCATCGCGCGGTGCGGGAGCTGTCCCGCGAGGTGGTGCAGGCTACCTATGACCGGCAGCGTCCATGGCCCCGGCGGAAGCCGTAGCCCGCCGTCGCCTTCGCCATGCACTGCCGGCGAGCGGCTTCGCCATGCGAGCAGCACGACGAAGAGCGACACGACAGCCAAGCCGACGTAGACATAGCCGTCACCGTCAGACGCGTCCACCATTTTCTTTTCCTTTTCGGAGCGGCTTCCTGTGGATGGACATTAGTACATATTCAGGCGATATTTATAAAGCGGATTCGGGAGAAAATTGTCGCAAATTGGAAGTTTGAATGAAATTGGAACGATGTGATGGAAAAGTTGGAAGTTTGTGTGTAGAAAAGTTTTGATATGATGGAAAAGTTGGATGTTTGAAGAAAAAATTTGAAACTAAACTCGGCCTCAGTTCGTGGACCATCTGATTACATTTATGGACCATTAATAAGAGATAATTTTTCAGTTCATCGACCATCCGATTGCATTTATGGACCATTAATAAGAGAATTTTTCACATTACGACCTTGTTTGGTAAAGCTCCAAATTTCAATTCCCAACTCTAAATTTCAACTCTGGTGGGAGCTGGCTCCAATAGAAGCTGAGGTGGGTGTAAAAAGTGTTTGGCTAGATTTGTCAGCTCCACGCCACGATGTCCCTTATTGACATTTCATCAAATACCTTGTTGGCGTCGCTGCCACACATGCTTGTCGACAAGCCTGCGCGCCGTCGACGCCGCCGGTCAGCCCGCGTGTTGCCTGCGACCTTGCGCGTCAACGCTCACCGCGACCTGCTGCCCGCACACGCCGCTTCGCAACCGTGCCACGCGCCCACCGCCGCCGCCGCCGCAGCCCTCCGTCAGTCGCCGCCTAGGTCGGGAGGAAGATGGGAGAAGAGAGAATGAGAGGAGAGGGGTGTGAAGGGGTAGTTCAATGGCATTTTGTGTTAATACATTGAAAAATTAAAGGATAGTGGTTCTTTTAGGGTGGAGTGGTGCTGTGGAGCAGCAAAAACCCAGCTCCACCCCCATACTACAAATTTGTAGTGCAATTCTGTTAGCTCCGCTCTGAAAAACGAAGAATCTGTATCGTTTGGCACAGTTTCAGTTCTAGGTAAATTGGAGTTGGAAGCTAAAGTTGTGCTGACCGGGGCCTAAGCATGCATGAGACGGACTCGAACCCTGATCCTTAACGCGGAAGCAGAGACCACGCAAGCCAACACAACCACAAATCACCTTTTTTTTTTTCTAAATGTACCTGTTACATGTAAGTTATGTGCATTTCATTATAATTACACTCTATTTATAGTATAACTTCATTTTAATTTTTTCAAAAAAAATTATCGAATGTTTTATAATCTCAACATACGGGCAAAAGAACACATCACAACTTTTTATTAAGAAAAAAGCCTCAACCAAATCTGTCGAGAAAGGCCACGAATTCTGACCCCCACACACGGGCTCACCCCTATAGATTGGTCCTTGACTTGTGTTTTAAGGCCTCCACCCCTACACGAGAATAGGTCCTTCGTATATCGATTCTTAACATGTAATTTTACAAGGGACTAGCTTGTAAAATTTTAATTAGATATGAAATTCGTTCCTATAAGAAATCGAACCCATGACCAGAAGGTAGTGTAACTATTACATGCACTTTGGCTCGAAGCTATATTTATATACCTCATAACTGTCTAATCCATGCACTTTGGCTCGAAGCTATATTTATATACCTCATAACTGTCTAATCTTAGATAAAACAAGATTATCTAGAACAAAACAATATTATCTTGGATGCACGAAGGCGTCCATATCATGATCAGAGCTGTTCCAAGACGATTGTGGATGAATCACACATGCAAGTATACGTGCCACATGAAAATGCCCTTTGATGAAATCAAATTGACTTTGTTACATTAAATCATTAAATTAATAAATGTAAAATTCAGTACGGAAAAATAAATAGGATAAAATGGAGCTTTATGATAAGAATGGACGAATATTCAACATCATTGATGGCGGCAATATATATTAAAACTGGGTCTAAAAGTATGTATTACTCCATCCAGTCATTTATATTTGAAATATGGGATTTACTAGATTTCAGGCTCATAAAAATTTATAAATTTTCAGTCATCTAAATTACACACATTGCTAAAACTAAAATCATAGTGCTATGCAATGTGAAATTTCAACTCTAACTATTTTGTTATATGTGATTTTACTTTATTTTTATCTAAATTTGAATTTCTCTGCGATGTATTTTTTTAAAAAAAAAAATTGTTCAACCTTCTAAAGAAGGGACTATAATTTGTTAAATAAATAACAAAAGAGTAATGGGAACCATTATATTATAATACAATGGGTGACAAAAGTAACTAAAATTTTCGAAAAATTCTATGTGCCTCAAATCTATACACTCCCTTGAATATACATGACTTATGGGAGTAGCATACCGACCTCATCTGATGTACTATCTCATTGATTTTATATGTCCTCATCGATTTGTATCTCGTATTTCGATTTTAAATTCCTCCAATTGACCTGACAAGTGAAGTAGGTTGAAGAAATAGAAAACGGCCATGATCGGTTATTGAAAGTCGCTCTATAGCTTGCACCTATATATTTTGGATGCTCGCAGCCACAGCCGCTGAAGCAAGAACAGCTGCGGAACATGCCCAAGGTCATCACCTTCAAAATATATGGGATGTTTTGCAATAGTTTGTTGCAAGTTTTTGGGACAAATATTTTCAAGTGTTTCATAGCTCATTTGGAACCTTACAAATTTAACTAATCATTGCTCTCACGGATTTATAGGATGTTGAATCCTCTTGTTGTGTTAAATGATGCTCACATTATTTTGGATTCTGCAATAAAACTTTCAAATTAACATGTTGTTAATCCCTTCTGTTGCAACTCTATTTATTTTGTTTCAATACAATCTAGTACTATGGATTAGTAGTGATGTTTCACCCTCAACCTTTGCTTGATTTCTTTTTTGTGTGTTTGTGGTTTTATGTTTTTCCACTGCAGGGGTAGACAGGTCAAACGCGCTCACTATTGAATTCTCATCATTAGAATATTGTTTGAATTCTTGATATTGTTAAATTCAATTTTGGTAATTTGTTGTGAGGGTGAGGTCACAATAGTAGTGCCACCTCTATTGATTCCCATTGAGTTCCGTGCACCGCCATTGATGCCTATGGAGTTCCACGTGGCAGTGAGTCTATAGAGAAGAGATATGCAGCGCCATGACCCGCATACCCTCTCCTTATCTCTGCTCGCATCACGTATCCGCTCGAGGGTGCGAGTATCTGGTAGGAGTGCAACCTAGAAGGATTCGGGAGCGGGGACTGATTTTACCCCATTGTTCACTCTGGTGCCAAGGCCGAGTGAACTCGTAGGGGAGCAGGGGCAGGGCTTTTCCTGTCCAACTTGCCCCTGCCCCACCCCGGTGCCAATCCATGCTCGTTTATACTATCTTCTAATCTTTATATCTCTAGTTTGCTTACTATTGTTGAGAAACTTTGGTTTATGTCATGATGATTTATGTTAATGTTGTCATTGTTTACGCTCTTTTTTTATTAAATATTATGGTGAATTGTCAATATTTCTAACAAATATTTAAAAGTTACGATTTGCTTGGAAATCCGCAAAAGAGTTGCTACGTGTTTAATGCAAGGAGTCAAGTGCTATAACTAATTAAAGCCAAAATGGAATTGGTTTTGTGTATCTTGGTTATGCAGAGGTCGAGAGTATTCTCAGTCGGTGGTATCACTTTTATATAATTAGCTAAGTTTAATAAAGCTTCCATTATATGTTAAAGAAATTGGAATATGTCAATGACTACAGAAAAAACCACTTAGTTTAAAAATCCGAGCAATAGTCGTGTACTATTAATAGCCACAAACAGCACATTCTACTATATTAATTAGCTGAGACTAGCTAGTCAGAATTCTTGTCACGCAATTGCTTGGATAACTCTCCTTAATAGTTTTAGTTTTATTGGTATCAATCCTTTCTGCTGCATAATTTGGAGAAGAATATCAGGTTCATCTGCTACTGTTCGCAAGTTCATTTGTACTGGTTCATCTCCTAAGTAACCAACTTTGTTTGATTTGTACTAGGTATGGCTCATTCGAAGTCGGATGGCACGAGCTTTTGGTGGCACGCAAAATGCCAGTAATATATGAATAATTAACTGGTATAAACTTACAAATGAATTTGTTTAATTTTAGAAAAGAAAAACTTTATATATAAAGCTATTACAAGACGTATCGTGTAATAGTTTGGGATACGCGCTAGGGAGAAGAGGAGAGTAGAGCCAAGCTCATATAAAGTACTAGATCTGTATGGTGGCAAGCATACATAATATTAATCACCGCTCCGAGCCGGCCGGCAACATCAGCTAGACGCCAGACACGAGCACGGGCACACGAAGTGTGGGGCGGAGCGGGAGGTCGGCCTTCCGGCGGGCGGTGATACCAAATCCCTCAGTCATGTCAAACTCAGCGGGGTCGGCCATGTCGGGCGCCTCCCAGTCGAAGTGGAATAGCAGGCTAGCGAGCGCGAGCTCCACGTTGGCGAGCCCGAACGCCAACCCAGGGCACATCCGCCGGCCAGCGCCAAACGGCAGGAGCTCGAAGTCGGCGCCCCTGAAATCCACCGCCGCGGCCGCCTCTCCGTCTTCGAACCGCTCTGGCCGGAACTCCTCGGGCGAGCCGCCGGGCCAGTACCGCTCGTCGCGGCCGATTGCCCAGACGTTGACCAGCACCTGCGTGCCGCGCGGCACGTCGTAGCCGAGCACCCGGCACGGCTCCCGGCACTCACGCGGCAGCAGCAGCGGCAACGGCGTGTGTAGCCGGAACGTCTCTCGGATGACGAGGTGCATGTAGTGGAGCTTGCTGAGCGCGCTCTCCAACACCACCCTGTCCGCAGCGAAGGCACGCCGCACCTCGGCCGTTGCCTTCCGCATGGCCTTCGGGTTCCGGATCAGCTCCGCCATCACCCACTCAAGTGTCGTCGCCGATGTTTCGCTGCCGGCGCCAAAGATGTCCTGCATATGGTACATTTTTGCGCGTAGGTGTGTGAGATGATTAGCACGAGACAAAAAAAATCCGACCAAAATAATTTATGGTAAAACTTTTTTTATCCACATTATTTAGTGGTAAAAGGTCAACATTGTAAAACAGGTGAAATAACTTAAAAGGAAAATATATGAATTACCCGCTGAACTATCGTAGTTGACCGAATTATCCCTCTGAACCCAAAAATCAGACATTGCTTATCCTAAACTTTCAAACTGGACGAATTACCCCGTCGATCCAATTCAAAGTGGTTTTGTCCTACGTGGCGTATGCGCGGCAATCCAGTCAGCTCTATATTTATATAGAAAAATGTAGGACCCACCTATCATACCGCCTCTATCTCTTTCTCTTGGGCACAAGGGCACATGGCGGCGCAGGGATGGGCAGTGGGCGGCGGCGCGCTGAGGTGCGTCATCGGTCGGCATGCACAGCAGCGCGCGAAGGCGGGCGGGCGGTGCGCACATACAGTGGCGCGTGTGGGATGTGGAGGGGAGAGGGGGATTGGAGGTGGATGGGGAAGAGGAGGAGATGGAGTTGGCAAGGGGAGGTCGGCGCGCACGGCGGTGGCCATGGTGGGCGAGGCTGGAGCGTGGCGGAGAGGCGGACGGCGAGCGGAGGCGTCGTCAAGGCGGGGGGCATGGCAAAGAGGCATGTGACGGCCAGAGGCATAGGCGCAGCAGGGGCCACCATGTCTTCCCCTCATATCTCCCTCCCATTCCCCTTCCTCCCTCGTCTTCCCATCTCCATCTCCTCCCCCTTTTGTGGTGCTGGCAGCCGCCGTCCGCGATGGCGCATCTTGTGCTTGAGAGAGAGAGAGGACAGGTGGGTCTCATATTTTTTTTATAAATAAAATGCTGACTGGATTGCGTCGCGTACGCCACATAGGACAAAACTGCTCTGGATTAGGTTGAGGGGGTAATTCGTCCGGTATTAAAAGTTTAGGTTGAGCAATGCCTGGTTTTTGGGTGCAGGGGATAATTCGGTCGACTGCGATAGTTCCGGGGAGTAATTCGTACTATTTTCTAACTTAAAATATAAACTCTGTTTTAACATTTGTATTTTGAGAAAAAAATATTTTACTCTCCCGAACTATTTCACCAGAGCACATGAAGGCCTACATTTTTTTTAGCTCATTTTATAGCTCGGATTCTGGAAACGGTTCACTTTCTTATCCCTATGTTTTTCTCTCTCTATAAGTGTCATATTTTCCAGTGAAATTTTGGTACGATGGATACATTAAAATTTACTGTACGTCCCAATATTTTATTTTTTTTTTCACTTTTCACATAGTTAGGTTGAAAACACTTCAAACTAATGATGTCAATTATTATCAAGTTTGATAGAATATATCCAATTCAATAATTTATAGTACGGAGGGAATAGCCAAATTAAAGCCATATGCAAGCGGCAATGCAAAGATCGGATCGGGTTTTTTTTTATTACTTCTGGAAGCCGAAGGTACGACTCCCGTTCTCAAAAAAAATTAAAGAAGGTACGACTCTTATTCCCTTATTGGTAACCAATCATGCATGTTCCTAATTAAACTTTGCACTGTGTAGCAGCTGATGTGCACGATGCTATTTTTAGAAACCAGTCGTCCAGGGTATACACTAATACATCACTAAATGTATGAAAAGTGTCAAGTCAAAAAAAAAATGAAAAGTGCACATTATATAAATAGATCTAGAAGTAGAGAGGAGAATCGTACGCTTGAAGAAGAGAATGAAGGAGAAAGGTTGCCCCTCCACATATGTTGTATCTATATTTCTTTTCTTTGTAAACATTATATAACCCTTCTGACCTATACATGTAGCAAAGTAATTGTATAATACTAATATCTAGTTATTTGTACTTGCTTGTACGGTTAGAGGTGTTATTTGTCCAGATAACTCGAAGGCACCTCTATTAGGACATCATAAATTCATAATCCAAAAAAAATCTTAACTATAAAACTAAAGGGGCATTAATTTTGCAATCTTCAATATCAAAACCAGTTCAAACATCTCTCCAAGATAAATCATCCAGGTTTTATTTGTAGTCTCATGCTTTTGATATTCTAACAACACGATTTTTACTAACATTGCAAATACTTTTAATTTTTGATATACCATTTTTTCTAACTGGGTTCTGTACTTCTGTGCAAGTATATAAAAATTGTGAACTAAAAAATAACAGTTTTCAAAAATGATTGGGTTGCCTTGGAGTGATATTTGACCGTTTCTTAGGTTAGTATATTCTAACCAGTTTTAGTAGTTCAAGGTAAAAAAATGTGTCCACGTTGATCAGTTATTAGTATATTACTGATAGTTGGTGGACGATTTGCCATTGATAAAGACTCCATTTGAAAATGAGTTCCATGATGTACCATATCTCCTATATGTAGAATTTTGTTCCCTTTTTATTATCCGCACTTGCTATTTGTCCTCGCAAACAATAAAATATTGTCCGCACTTGCTATTTTTGCTATAATGCCGAAAATACTTCCAAACGTGTCTTTGTTTGCTCCAGGATAGCTCTATTAACATTTATATTAACATTTAGTAATATTACGACATTTGTGCCCCTGTTTTCTCTCCATGTCTGTCCGACTACAACTAGTTGTTGAGTTCTCTAAGCTCTAAGTGAAAAAAAAAAAGTCTCAGGAGAACGGGTCGCTTTATGAAAGTAAAATGACACTCTATAGTTCTTAATAATAGCTCCATCAAAATTTTAAGTCCTATTTCTTTTTTCACCAAGACTAAGAAGCCATTAACTCATTCACCATGTGACAAAACCAATGAATATGCAACCAATTAATAAGTACTAAAATGGCTTCTTCGATTCTCATCAATAATTTAATTTAGCACATAATGACTACAAATAAGGCTTAGATTTTTTGGAAAACCTAAAGAATAAAAATAGAATGAAAATAGGTCTTAAACTTTTGGAAGGAGGGAGTATATAACATTGTTGACTTTTTAGAATATATTTACCGTTCATCTTAATTATTTAGAAATTTACGTAATTATCATTTATTTTACTGTGATTTAATTTATCATTAAAGATTTTTAAACATACTAACTTATAATTTTTTGTGTTTCCAAATTACTGTGAATAATACGAATGATATCAACTTTAAATATATCAAATTTTGAATAAGAGGCTATAGATGAATATTACTGGTGATAGTTACTTACAAAGATGACTTGTTTGATGGCGAGCATGTCGAGCGGGAACTCCAGCCCGCCCTCCTTCTGTATCCTCAGCAGCACGTCCAGAAGGTCCTCGCCGTCGTCGTCGCCGTCGCCGTCACCGGCGCCGCAGCTGCCGCTACTCGTCCTCTCCATGTGCTCCTGGATGATGCCGTCGAGGATGCCGTACACGGTGTCGTGGCACTCCTCGGCCTCCCGCACGGCGCCGCCGAGGCGGCCGGCGAGGCGCGACGACGGCCACAGGTCCGCCGGGTTGAACCCGGCCGACAGCTCGATAGTGCGCTGCAGCTTGCGGAGGAACACGTCGCGGTCCTTGCACCGGTCGCCAATCACGGCGCGCACCGTGGTGTCGGCCACGAGCGCGGACAGCGCCGCCCGCAGCTCCACGGCGCGCCCGGCCGCGGCCGCCGCGGCCACCGCCCGCAGCATGGCGGCCACCTCCTCCTCACGGATGGCGCGGAAGGAGGCGACGCGGCGCGCGGTGAGGAGCTCCGTGACGGCGATCTTCCGGAGCTGGCGCCAGCTGCCCCCGTACGGCGCGAAGATGATGCCGCGGCCGCCGCTGGTGAGCACGCGCACGGTGGCGCTCAGCGGCCGCGACGCGAACGCCGCGTCGTGCGCCCGCATCACCTCCCGCGCCGCGTCCCGCGACGACACCACCAGCGTGGGCACCTCGCCGAGCCGGAGCATCATGACCGGCCCGTGGCGGCGCGCCAGGTCGCGCATCGCGCGGTGCGGGAGCTTGCCGGCGAGGTGGTGCAGGCTGCCGATGACCGGCAGCTGCCACGGCCCTGGCGGCAGCCGCAGCCCGCCGTCGCCATGCGCCGCCGAGCGCCTGCGCCTGGCGAACAGCACGACGAGCAACGACGCGAGAGCCAAGCCGAGGTAGAAGTAATCATCTGCCATTGCTGTGTCGCGCAGGATGCTTGGGCTGCTATTGTTTGCAAGTGTAGGTGTGTACAAAATATATAATGGAGGCGACGGCTCGTGCAAAGACCCCGCGGGTTGGATGACGTCGTTTCAGTGTGGAGCTCCAAGTAATCTGGATGGCGAAGATGCGGTTTTGCAACTGGACAATCGGGTGTTTTATATCTTTGTGTTTAAGTTGGCCTTAAAACGAAAATAAGAAAATCAAATTTAGTGTAATTGCATACTGATATTATGATTCAACTTATCAGTCTAAAAATTAATGTACTAATTGTATACCGAGCAAATTCCTACCTGAATAAAACGGAGAGAATATGTTTATTCTTTTGTTTCAAAGACACTGAATTAGAACTTTTATTATCTTCTAAACCTTTTAAATTTTTAATATAAAAAATGAAATCTCTCAAATTTTGTCCACACCATCATGTCTGGCGTGGCGAAACTCTTGCCACACCAGCTTAAGGTTTACTTTTAGAAATAACTTTGGAGATTTTATTTTTAAACTAAAACTTAAAAAGGTTCAAAACTAAAAAAAAGTAACCGAATCATAACTATAACGATTTAAAACGAAGAATCTTTTTTAGGTGTTGTTATTTGAAATAGTTTGCACTGTTAGTTAATTACATTATTTATTTATTTATATTCTATAGAGGGACATGTAGCTGTTTAATTGTAGGAAAAAATACGAATTACCCCCGTGAACAATTGTGGTTGTCCGATTTACTACCCTAAACTTTAATACCAGTTATTTTTTACCTTAAACTTTGTAAACCGGATGAATTACCCCCTGGATCGATTCAGGGCGGTTTTGGTCCTACGTGGACGCATACGTGGCAGTCTAATCAGCCAAAACAGGTAAAATAAAATATGGGACCGACTTGTCAGCCCAATCCCTCTTCTTCTCCCCTTCTCTTCACCCCTTCCCCTCTCTCTCTCTCTCTCGCTCCTTGGCGCACTGAGGCAGGCGACAGAATAGGCGGCGGTGGCGGCGGAAGAGGCGGCGGCGGCGAGCCCACTTGTCGTGTCGGCGCGGCGGCCGAACCAAATCAAGAACGTCGTGTCGGCGCGGCGGCGCGGGGTCGGGGGCGGGGGCAGGGGGGAGCGGTGGCGAGCGCGTGCTGCTGGCCGCGCCGCGGTTGGCTTCCCGACTCGCCGGCGTGCTGTCGCGCTCGTCGTCAGGGCCCAGGCCGAGGCGACGTCGTCGTCGTTCGATCGATCTGCAGCGGACATGGAGCCGACGAAGGAGGAGACGGCCACGGCGTCGACCCCGACGGGCGGCGGTGCGGGCGGTCGGCTCGCGAGGGCCGGCGACAGACGGCGGCGCGGGCGGTCGGCTCGCGAGGTCCGGCGACGGGCGGCAGCGCGGGCGGTCGGCACGCGAGGGCCGGCAACGGGCGGCCGAGGAGGCGAGGCGAGGCGGCGGTCAGTCGCGCGCCTCGCCTCGTGCCGCCAGTCGCCACCCAGCCGCACCGCTGCCGCCGCTCAAGCCCGCCCCTGTGCCGCCCTGTCCCGCCGCCGCGCTCGCCTCTGCCTCGCCGCCACTCTCGCCTCCAGCCCGACCCCGACCGCCGCATCACCATACCGGAGATCATGGAGCTGTACGACTCCGACACCGACACGATCTAGTCCTCCTCGTCGTCGGAATCTCCCATCCCGGTGGCCGGAACGCCTCGCGTGAGCTCACCTCTCCGCGGCCGCCGCCTCGCCTCTCCGCCGCGCTCGCCTCTCTGCCGCCGCCGCTCTCGCCTCTCCTCCGCCGCCGCCTCGCCTCTCCGCCGCTTTCGCCTCTCCTCCGCCGCTGCCTCGCCTCTCTGCCGCTTTCGCCTCTCCTCCGCCGCCGCCGCCTCACCTCTCCGCCGCTTTCGCCTCGCCGCCGCGCTCGCCGCTGCCTCGCCGCCGCGCTCGCCTCTCTGCATCCGCCGTCGCCTGGAGAAGTGAGAGAGAGAGAAGTGAGAGAGAGAGAGTATTGAGAAGAGAGAGCAGTGCATGACAGGTGGGTCCCACAATTTTTTATAAAGAGAATGATGACTGGACTGCTACGTGTACGCCGTGTACGCCACGTAGACTAAAACTACTGCGGATTGAATCGAGGGGAGTAATTCGTCCGGTATTTATAGTTGGGAGTGAAGAATGTCCGATTTTATGGTCGGGGTAATTCGGACGGTTGGGGGTAATTCGTACTTTTCTCTTAATTGTAACGCTAATAAGTACTAATAATTGAATTAATTGTTTATCAGATCCCTTCAGATCTCATGCACGTTCAGCGTGTACTATCTGGTGGTACACCTCTCGCATGGCCTGCTGTCTGTCTTGTCAGTTATCAGCCACAAGCATATATTTTAATATTAAATTTTGATTCTAGAATTGATTTTATATTTTTTTAACTTTACTTTTTAGCATTTTCTTTTAAACCACAACTATTATCCCATAAATATTTCTACGGCTTATTCTCATAGCAGTTTGTATGCTGCACAGTTTTATGGATAATTGGATATACAGTAGTACTTTCATCGTCTCATAATAAGTTTATTTTTATTTCTTTTAATTTGTTTTAAAATAAGTTTATTTGAGCTATTGAAGTTTGTGAACTCATGATATATAAATGTACTTAGAGTAGATGAAATTTAGGAAAACAGGAGTATTATAGCCTTTTTTTTCTTTATTGGTATGTGTGGAATTATTTTAGAATTGAGAAAGTACAATGCAGTACCGCATCATCTATAGTACGAGCAACTAACAAATGAGGCCGGGCACGTATATCAATCCCTATTTCGATCCATCAGCTCCTACAAGTGTAGAGGCAATATTGTAAAGAACCATGCCTATATAAATCTGTGTTTTTTCTTTTTGTCACCATGTAATGATGCATGCAACAAGATCCTGAGGTATTCTTGTGTTCATGAGACTATCAAGGTGTCAATCGAAGTTGCCTGTCTCATTTTGGTGAAGAACATTAAGGCTATGTTTAGATCCAAATTTTGGATTCAAACTTCAGTCCTTTTCCATCATATCAACCTGTTATACACATATAATTTTTTAGTCACATCATCTCCAACTTCAATCAAAATCTAAACTTTGCCATCAACTAAACACAGCCTAATTGGAATCCTCCTCCAAAGTGATTTGGGGTCTGGACCAATCAGGTATTCAGGTGGAGTACTACATATTTTCGCTGCAAGGTTGTTGAGCTTTGTGCTTAGTGATGTGACTGACCTTGGCCGGCCGGCGGAAGCCGGCTTAAGAATTTCTTCTCGTTTTCTTTTTAGGGCATGTTGAGTTTCTAAACAAAATTTTTCACGCTGCCACATCGAATATTTAGACACATACATAGAGTATTAAATGTAGACGAAAATAAATTACACGGTTCGCTAGGAAATTGCGAGACGAATCTTTTAAGCATAATTACGCCATGATTTAACAATGTAATGCTACAGTAAACATTTGCTAATAACAAATTAATTAGGCTTAATAAATTCATCTCACAGTTTTCCGTGGATTCTGTAATTTATTTTGTTATTAGACTACGTTTAATACTTCAAATGTGTATCTATATATCCGATGTGATATGTAGGGGCAAAATTTTTTGCCAACTAAACAAGCCCTTAGAAAGGGAAGACTCTTTACCAGAAATGATCGTGACATTACAAGCCAAAAAAATATTAATAAGTATATCAAATAACAGACTATTCTTTCTTTAGATAAGTATAACAGACTATTCTGAAGTCTACCAGGGACGGCAACTGGTAGTCTGGACAAAGCGATAGGAAACAGAAGCCGAATCTGAACGAAAGCAAGAAACGATTCCGCTGTTGCTGCTTCACACACAATCGAACGAATGGGACGTGCTATTTCACGCTGCAAATCGGACGCGGGCGGGCGAGAGGACGGGGTTCGAAGCTCTGGAAATCGGAAGTACTCCCTCCTTCCAAAAAAAAAAAAAAAAGGCAAACCCTGGATTTTCTTGCCAACGTTTCACTGTCCGTCTTATATGAAATTTTTTTATAATTAGTATTTTTATTATTGTTAGATGATAAAACATAATTAATACTTTATGCGCGACTTATTTTTTAAATTTTTTTTATAATTTTTTTAAATAAGACGGACGGTCAAACATTGGACATGGAAACTAGGGTTTGTTTTTTTTTTTTTGGACGAGGGAGTAGTAGGTAACTGGAGAGAGGTACCACTCGTTTGCTTTACTATACAAGTACCTGAGTTTCGATTGACGCGTGTACGTACGGTAAAAATAAATGAAGTACCAGGGCAACCCCCCCCCCAGCCCCTCTCCTATGTAGCTCCGCCCCTGATAGGCAGATGACGTACCAAACGAACCGATGGAAACATTTCATATGCGCATGTACTCTCGAATGTGTCTGTCGCTTTACACGATATGGACATCTTATCTAGCAACTGACTTTTAGAACCGGTGGTGGAATTGGCTAATGGTGTCCGTGGTTGGATGGCCGGAGCTGAATGGGAGTTGGTCTTCTAGTTTTTGGTGATGTTTGTTTGAAGGGTAGGGTGAATGAGGCAGCTAAAAAAATGAAATATTCTCTCAATATTCACGATAGAGGGATTAGGCTTATTTTACCGGATGAAGACATCCATCATGTGGATGGCCAAATGGACTGTCCAGCCGGGGCATGACCAGACCCGAGCCGGAGATCAGTTGGGTCAGCACGACTTGACCTGCATGTTGGGCCGGGCCATGCCCACCCATGGGCTGCACCAACAACCCAAACACAGTCCAATAAGACTCGGGTCGTGCCGAGCTGGCTCGAAGGTACGAAAGCCCACCGTGCTCCTCCTTGGAATAAGTCTATTTTATGTCCCTCATATCTTTGGGCCGTGTCTTATATGGCTGGAATAAGTCTATTTTGCATTCTTTATCTCTTTGGGCCATGCCTTATATGGCTAAAATAAGTCTATTTCTCTCCCTCATCTATTTTGCCTCCCTAATCATTGGAACATGTCATATCGGGATGGTCCACCATGCTGAGGCAGAGGCCCAAGCACAGCCCAAAGGTTGGGCCAGGCCATGCCATGCCTGGGCCAAGTTGTCGAGCCTCAGGCCTTTTGGCAATCTATAATCCACCTTGTCTAGAATACTAATTAGTGTATGATTACTAAGTAGGTTAAATTATGATTAATGATATTAAACATGTTTGATATTGATTAGTAATTAGCACGATAAAATTAGTGTAAACAAGTGCTAATTTGTATTATTAATTGTATGACTTACTATTATTATAGCACTTCTATATCCGTACCTAACTAAAAGATTCGTATTTTTTCTTTAGTCACACTTTTTTCGTCCGTCCGATTCCCTCCATCTCAGCGCGTGCGTGCGCAGATTTGAAGAGAAACAGACTCGAACTATAAAGCTAGGGTTTCTCTTCCGACATCTATACGACGTGGTTTTGTTTTGATTCTTGGGAAAACAGAAAGGGGAGAAGATAAGGATCAAAACCCCTCACTCAATTTCTAATTATCTCCATGGATGTGGACTGATTTCACGGAGGAGGCGGATTCAGGTGTCATCGGGCAGATGCGGCAATACGGACGAAGGTAGGAGACAACCCGGTAGCACTGGCCCACATGACAGTAAAAGAAGGAGCAAGGGATGCTGATTAGACTTGTAGTGCGTTGCTGGGCCGGATGCGTACTTGCGGGCCGAGGAAGAAGGGAGGAGAAGGGAGAAAAGTGGGCCGGCTAGGCTGCAGGCCGAGGAAGGAAACGGGCTGAAATTGGCCCAGAGAGAATGGAGAGTTTTTATTTAGATTTTTTTAAATAAATTCTTAAATGATGTTTGTATTATTAAAGTTAGCAATTGAGATCTGAAAATTTCAAGAAAATTCCAGAGAGTGTAATTAATCATGGAGAACTTCATTAAAAATTAAATTCAGCCATATCATTTTATTTCCACACTTACTTTACTTTTAAATTAATTTAAACACCTACCTACTTAAAAAAATCAAGTATTCCAGGAAATGTGTATTTAATTTAATTACATAATGTAAATCTTTCTCAAATTCTCCTCAATTTTCTCATCTTTTCTTCCCGTTGCAACACACGGGCATTTTTTCGAGGAAGATATTATAATTAAGTTTATTGCTTTCATCCAATCCATCCTCATCCTACCAATCAAATAAGCTTATCCCATCCTAAAAAAAACTTAGCTTCATCCTCTAAAATATAGATGGCTATATTACATCCAACCATAACCTTGAACCAAACATACCCTATCCGATTGATGAAACACTAGTGACCAAAGGCCAACTCAAGAGCCTAGACCACTTGCACAACAACCTAGGACCCAGGTTGGTCGGGGGCTATCACTAACCAACCTAGAGAAAATTGTCACCTGCCCTCACGTCCAACTCGCATACGGCCACACCTTACCTCATCATGAGTTCATGACTAAGATTATTTAAGTTGTGGTCTTATGATCTTCTCATCTTCTGATTTTTGCATCAATTTAGCCTAAAACTTAGGCTAGGATTTTGTTTCACTCTTATTTAATTTACTTCACAATTTTAGATGTTTATCATGTTAGTAATTGTTGGTATTTCTCAATGTCACAGCTAGAATCCGCAAGCGCACGGATATACTGATGTAGCACTTCCCCTACGGAGTATTCCAAAGGTATCGAATCCAAGAGAATGTGTATGATTATCTCCTCGTCAGGTTCATCCAAGGACACAAAGCTAATGTGGGCAGAGGGCAGAGAGGATTTCCTAATGAGAAACAGTGTCTAAGGAAAGCTTAACTTTAATCCTAACACAATACTTCAGGCACTGGCAACCCGCTGTTACCAGATGTCGCTCTACTACGTAACCGGACAGGGAGTACTTGAGTGCTCTTGAGGGCTGTCACCACCTCTACACCTACCTCAAACGTACTATGGGATACGCAGCAACCACTGCAGATTAATTATCTAGACACCGCATCTACGCAATTAATAACTACTCTAGTGCCGATCAAACACTAAAGCAATCACTATAAATAAATAGACTATAGTGAACAATGATCCCGTATGCTAATTAGGAACTAACCAAGAAGTAATTCTCACTAAGCAAATCTTAATTACTCAGAATGATATTTCTATTAAAGCAGAGTAAATAACAAGATACAAAAGTAGGAGGAGATTACCGACAACTCCGGGATTCCTCCGATTCCTTCCACCTTACCCTCTCCCTATTCTAATATACAATAAAGTATACTAGAGCCTCTTATAATTCAGCTTATGATTTGGTGTGTGTTTACAAGTGAGGATGAGAGGGGTATTTATAGGTGGAGAAGTGCCTTGGGAGTGTGGAGATGCTCCAAGCATCCAAAGAGCATCATCTCTCTTGTGTTGCCAAGCGTCCAAGCTTATGACGGTTTCTACCGGTGAAAACGGCCATAACCGTCATTGGGGGGCGGATTGCTACCGAACTGAACTTGGGCTGGGGCGAACGGCCTCTGCTAGGGTTCGGCCGAACTCGGGGGTTCGGCCGAACCTGGGACGGCTCCATTTGCTCCGGTTTTCGTCCTGGACACTCATTTTGGGGCCCTCAATTCATTGTATGAATGTTTGGCCCATATGGAGGTGTTTAATTGGGTTTATAGGTCCAAAACTCCTTAAGTTCGGATACGAGTTTGATTCTCATCCTCCTTCATGTATATTTCCTCTCAACCTTGGTAGTTTCACCTGCATATGAATATACACCAACACTTGTGGAAATTATTAGAAATAAGCCCTACCACTATGTTGGATGTTTACAATTATGGTCTTATGCTGGTACTGACGGTGTTAATTCGATACTTAACAGCCATCAACAGTAATGTTTATTTGTGTTACTTTAACTGATACATGATTTATCTCTTCTCTGTCTCTACTATTATAAAAATTGAAGATGTTTCCGCAGTCCGTCATCTGTGTTTGAATCGATTATAAAAATTGAAGATGTTTTCGCGGTTCGTCATTCGTGTTTGAGTCAACTTTAATTTTATGTTTTAGTTTTAGTCTATATCTCTTCTCTATCTCTATCTCTATCTCTACTATTATAAAAATTAAAAATGTTTTTGCCGGTATTTTGGTACGTCATCCGTGTATGAGTCGGTTTTTAAGTTCGTTTGCTTTTAGAAATACATATTCGCATTTGAGTCAGTTTTTAAGATGGTAATATAGAAGGAATCATATGAGAAATATGTTTAAAAAAACTCGCATGCTAACTGAGACGATCGGATTTCTAAGTGCAGCTAATGATTTCCTAAAAATATATATATCCAAGTGAACTCCCACAGTGAATTTTATCTTAACTAAACCATATAACAATAATAAGATTAAAATAAAATTCACTCGTTGTAATGTACAGGTATTTTTTCAAATCAAATATATTTAAGCCCTAAGCGCCCATATTACCGAGTTTGTTTAGGGCCCTTGTAAATATAGCGCCGGCTGGGCCGGCGACGTCGATGACTAGACGCCCGGCACGGGCACTCTAAGGATTGGACGGAGCAGGAGGTTGGCCTTGCGGCGCGCCGTGATGCCGAACGCCTCTGTCATGTCGAACTCGGTCGGGTCAGCCACACCGGAGGCCTCCCAGTCGAAGTGGAAGAGCAGGCTGGCGAGTGGGAGCTCCACGTTTGCGAGCCCGAACGCCATCCCGGGGCACATCCGCCGGCCGCCGCCGAACGGCAGGAGCTCGAAGTCGGCGCCCTTGAAGTCCACCGCGGCGGCCGCCTCGCCGTCGCCGAACCGCTCCGGCCGGAACTCCTCCGGCGAGCCGCCGGGCCAGTACCGCTCGTCGCGGCCGATCGCCCAGGCGTTCACCAGCACCTGCGCGCCGCGCGGCACGTCGTAGCCGAGCACCCGGCACGGCTCCCGGCACTCGCGCGGGAGCAGCAGCGGCAGCGGCGGGTGCAGCCGGAGCGTCTCCCTGACGACGAGGCGCAGGTACGGGAGCTCGCCGACGGCGAGCGCGCTCTCTGACACGGCGCCGGCCGCCTCGAAGTCACGGCGAACCTCGGCCGTCGCCTTCTTCATCGCCGCCGGGTTCCGGATTAGCTCCGCGAACGCCCACCCCAGCGTCGTCGCCGACGTCTCGCAGCCTCCGCTGATGACATCCTGCGTGTGTTTCATCGTTTTTGTTATGATATGAAGCTGCGTGATCGAGCATTCGAGCTGGCCATCATGGCAGAGAAAAAAGAAGAACAGCTTGGAAAGACACCATGAAACCATTGTTCATAAGAAATGCTGCTAGTCACTCACAACGACGACGCATTTGACGGCGTCCATGTCGAGAGGGAACTCCAGCCCGCCCTCCTTATGTATCCTCAGCAGCACGTCCAGAATGTCTTCGCCGGCGCCGCCGCTGCCAGTCTTCTCCAGGTGCGCCTGGATGATCCCGTCGAGGACGGCGAACATCGTGTCGCGACACCTCTCGGCCTGGCGCACGGCGCCGCTGAGACGGCCGGCGAGACGCGACGACGGCCACAGGTCCGCCACGTTGAGCCCAGCAGCGAGCTCGATGGCGCGGTCGAGCTGGCGGAGGAACACGTCGAGGCCCGCGCACCGCTCGCCCACCACGGCGCGCACGGTGGAGTCGGCCACGAGCGCGCACAGCGCCGCCCGCAGCTCCACGATCCGCCCGTCCGCCGCGGCCGCGGCGACCGCGCGCAGCGTGGCGGCGACCTCCTCCTCGCGGATGGGGCGGAAGGACAGGACGCGGCGCGCGGAGAGGAGCTCCGTGACGGCGATCCTCCTGAGCTGGCGCCAGTAGTCCCCGTACGGCGCGAAGGCTATGTCCCTGCCTCCTTTGGTGGCCGCGCGCACGCTGGCGCTCAGCGGCCGCGACGCGAACGCCGCGTCGTGCGTCCGCATCACCTCCCGCGCCGCGTCCCGCGACGACACGACCAGCGTGGGCACCTCGCCGAGCCGGAGCATCATGACCGGCCCGTGGCGGCGCGCCAGGTCGCGCATCGCGCGGTGCGGGAGCTTGCCGGCGAGGTGGTGCAGGCTGCCGATGACCGGCAGCTGCCATGGCCCCGGCGGCAACCGCAGCCCGGCGTCGCCATGTGCCGCCGCCGCCGAGCGCCTGCGCTTGGCGAACAGCACGACGAGCAACGACACGAGAGCTAAGCCGAAGTAGAAGTAACCATCTGCCATTGCTGTGTCGCGCAGGCAGGATGCTTGGGCGCTCGGCTAGTGTTTGCCAATTGCCAGTGTGGGTGCGTACAAAATGGAGTGGAGGAGAGTGGAGACGGCTCGTGGATCAAGGGGATTTGGTTCTTAATCTGTAGTGAATAGTGATGTCGTTTTCAGCATGGAGCTCCATAATCCGGATGCGACGAAAATGCAGTTAATTTGCGTGAGGACAAATGAGTGTTACCTGGTTTATTTCTGGTCATTTATAACGTTAATCGTAAAATGGGTATAAATTAACCGGTTAGGTTTCTGGAACCTATTTATACGGATTTAAATTATAAAGAACAGGTACAATAACAGGCTATAAGTCAGCTACAAATATATTTTAAGGAGATAAATGAGGAGAGAGAAGGACAGCTGGCTACAGATTTATAGCCAGCTATAGCACGGACTCTAAGACGCAGTGTGTGTATAATATATGAGACCAGGTATTAATAGTGTAGTATGTAACTATTGTATAAATAGACTATTAGATTTAGTTATAGATGAATTGGAGCTAGTAGTTGGCTATACTATTAAACTTGCTCTAAGTAGGCATAAGCACTTGTCTTTATGACTAATTATTATTAGACGATGGGGCGCGCCAATGGCATGCCTCCTGTGTGTTGCTTGTTCGATCATCTATGTGGGCATATATGTTTAGTTTTTGTTTTTAAGACAATAAAGAAAAAGGGATGAAAGAAGCTAAAGGTAAATGTGAAAGGCATATAATTTGTCTATTCGGTAGTCACTTCTTAGACGTTGATGCTTAGACGTTGTGCACTTGTGGTTATAATATACTCCCTCCATCCCTAAATATTTGACGCTGTTGACTTTTTAAAATATATTTGACCGTTCGTCTTATTAAAAAAAATTAAGTAACTATTAATTCTTTTTCTATCATTTGATTTATTGTTAAATATACTTTTATGTATACATATAGTTTTACATATTTCACAAAAGTTTTTGAATAAGACGAATGATCAAATATGTTTGGCGTCAAACATTTAGGGAAGATAAGAGTAGTTCATGCACTGACATGCAAGGCCAGCATACGCCAAGCAGTACCAAATTGACCTATGTACAATTAGTGTCATCCTGAAGTGGTATATATACTTCAAATGGGAATATCAGTACACAAAAGCATCCATCTATGGCATAAACGGCAAGTGTGTTACTAAAATCGCAAATAATAAAGGTTGGTGCAAAATCACATACATTGACGAAACGACCAGAGACCCACATGATATTGTAAGCTCCAGGTTGCAACCTGCCGAGTGACGACAAGTCGACAAGCACATTTGTGCTCCAGGTTACAACCTGCAAGATGACCACAAAATCGACAAGCACATTTGCATGACACTGCTCTAGATATGGCAGTGCAAATTTCACTACCAAACTTACAAAGAGGGGGTTCGCCTCCTAAGTATAACAAATATCAATTAACATCTTCCTTAAAGGGAGGCGCTTCCTAAGTATATCAAAAACATCAATTAATATCTTCCTCATTATTGGCTTGGAAGAAACAAAGGTAACACTCGCAAATTGTTTAGAGTTTATGCTCAGTTATTAACACCAACAATGACCAACGTGTAAAAAGAAGTAGCTTCAAGCAGGCCCTGTGGAGTAGTTTTCCAGCCACTCGAAGCTGACACACTTTGGTCTTTTGAGCGCAAATCAGCTGTATCACTAATAACGTGTCAGCACTTGTTGGTTGAAGAAGCAAATATAGAGGCAAAGCGTGGAAGGGAAGTGGAGTATTCGCGCGTTCTAAAATAGATTTGCTATTCGATTATAAGTTCAAGATTAAATTAGTTACTACATTATATAACCAAAACGGATAAACAACCGCGAGAGCTCCAGATAACTGTTCAGCAGGATCCGCTGTGAGCATCAACATTACGACACGATTTTTTGACATGCAAATACCGATGATATGTTCTTATAATCTTATATCTTAATCAACAAGATGGCAGTAAAAGAGCAGCGAAGATGAATTGAAGTAGTATTATACCTTACTAAGCTCAGCGACATCGGAGGCACAACTTCATACAACTTGAAGATCTGAAAGAGGATAGGTTGATATAAATCACATGGAGAGTTGGACTGAAGTCATGCAATTGAATGAACATTTTAGACTAACCAGTTGGAAAAGTGGATCCTCAGGCAAGTAATTCAGTGTAAACTCCCTCTGACAAGTATATCATGGAACAATCTTACGCATAACTCCATGACCAAAGCCAGGAACAATCTACAAATAAATCCGTCCTGATATTAGTATATTTGAATTTTAATTCAAGTTCAACAAAAAAAGTAAAAGTGATAATATATTTGAATTTTAATTCGAGATTCAAACAAAAAATCTGTGTTGAAGATCATTAGAGAGAGAGGGGGGGGAGAGAGAGAACAAATCCAACATAGCATGGATGCACAATCAACTTGAGTTCACTGCTTAGCAATGAACTTTCAGAAAGTAGAACACACCGTTTGCGGAGTCCCCCGTGTCGTCCTCCCTCACGGGCGACACGGGAGGCGGACACCACCGCCGCCGTCGTCCGTTCCCCCCCTACCTTTGCCGCCTCGCCACCGCCCGAGCGGCCGCCGGCAAAGCCGCGCGGCCACAAGGACGGCGGCGGCGGGGCTTCGTCTCTCCCTCCCGTCGGCGGTGGGGGCACCGACGCGGCCTGGGGCGCGAAGACGGCGGCACCGGCCTGCCCGGCCGGCTGGCGAGGTGAAGAAGGCGGCGGGGTGGAGGAGGCGGTGGCGGGTTGAAGGAGGTGGCGGCGGGGTGAAGGAGGTGGCGGTGCGGCAGAGGATGCAGTGGCAGCGAGGGCGTAGGAGGCGAAGTTGGCGGCGGGGTGGAGGCCGTGACGACGGGCTTGCCGGCGTGCGGCGACGCCGGATCTGGCTCCCCTAGCGCCGGATCCGGCACTCCCCCACCTGGATCTGGTCTCCCCTGCGCTCCTCGCGCGGCGGAGGCGAGCGGCCGGCTTCGGTGGCGACGGCGTGGGCAGCGCCCGGTGGTGCGGCGGCGGGCGAGGCTGACTCCGCGGCCATGGAGGCGCGCGGAACCCGTGCGACGGCGGCGGCTTCGGCTGGCGCAGCACTGGCGGGGCGGCTCGGCCAGCGACGGCACAACCCAGCACGGCACGGGCAGCGGTGCGTGGCCGGCGGAGGCCGGCATGGTGGCAGCGGTGCACGGCAGGCGGAGGCCGGCACAGTGGCGCTGGTGGCGGCGGGGTTTGCTGGCTGCTTGTGGCGGAGGGCGACGGCGCAGCGGCTTCTTTAGCGGTAGTGGCGGTTTGCGGAGACGGCGGCTGGTGTCGGCGGCTGGTGACAGCGGCAGCGGCGACGGCGGTCGGCTTGCGGCGGTCGTGTCTGTGAGGCGCTGGCGAGGTCGCTAGATGCGGCAGCGGCTAGCGACGTCGTGCAGACGATCGCCGGCGATAGCTAGTGGAGGCGGAGAAGGAGTCGGGTGCGAGGTGTGGATGGCGACGGGCGTTCGGCAGCAGCGGCTGCGGTGGTGGTGACCGTGTCTGCGGTCACTGGAGGCATGACGGCTTCGGTCAGCTAGCCGAGGGCGTGGCAGACGGCTACTTCTTGCTGGCACGGCATTGTTTGGAGGAGGGGTCGGAGACCGGCTTGGCGCAGAGAGGCGCAGCCGATGGCAGCGGAGGCCGGCTCGGCGCGAGAGGTGCGGGCGGTGGAGAGGGAGGCCGGCGTGGCGCAAGAGGTGCGGCCGATGGAGGGAGGCCGGACTGGCGCGAGAGGCGCATCCAGTGGAGGAGGCCAGCTTGGCGCGAGAGGCGCGGCCGGCGGTGAAGGAGGTGACCTCGGTGTGAGGGAGAGCTGCCGGTGGGTGTGGCGCGGTCTTCGGCGCACGAAGGCTGGCCGGCGGGGGGCACCGGTGCAGGGGTCCCACATGTCGGCAGAGCTTGAATGGTGGTGGAGCATCGGGGCACCAGCCGTGGAGTTGCATGTGGTGAGCAGCAGGTGAAAACCCAGCCCGATCTTGGCCGAACCGGCAACGATGATTCCCCCTCCTGAGGGCGTTGTCGTGATGTCTCACTCCTCAAGGGTGGTTGCAGGGCGAAAGCCCAGTCTTGGCTCCTTTGAGCCCCGACGGACGGCGGCGGCGGTTCTTCCATCGCTTTCTTCTTGAAGACGTCGTTTTGGCATCCCCTAGGGGGTGATCTCGTGTAGGTTCTTTTGTTGGTCTAGCGGCGGTCGGTCACGCTTAGCGGCGGCCGGTCCGGTGCTTGCCTTCTCCCAGGCTTGTGTGTTGGCGCTGTCGATGTGTGGGTGGTGGTATATTTTTTCCTTTATCTTGGTTATGACCCTCCAGGGTTGTAATCTTGTAATTTTTTCCTGCTCTATCAATAGAACTTCGCACCGTCTCGTGCAAGTCGTTCAAAAAAAAAAAACTTTCAGAAAGTTGGTGTTTTCAGTTAAAACACAATCATATGCACCTTCTCTTCAAATAGATATACTGAAATACCTTTCCACTATTTAGTGTTTTCCACACACTCTTTGAGCTGGTCAGTTTTAATGTCACTACCAATCTGACCAGTTATAGGTTTGATCCACAACAGCACTTCCTGCATTGCATGTTGACTATGGTGAGTTCATACTTCATAGTTCACACAAATATCGATTTAAAAACAAAAAAAATGCATATGCTCCTTTAAAAGAAGAACTGCACCATATGTTCTAAGCCAATAGCACAGTGAGTCCTTGTTTACCAGGATGTGAACGCATACCTGATTAGACATGCCATGCAATGGTCTGGCGAAGCTGTTGAGCGCAGCTACAAAAGAAAGATAAGGACCTTCCAGAGCACTTCCAACCTGTAATTAATTAATATCATCAGTGCATATTGAAGAGGCCTGTGCCCAAAAATGAGTCATGAGAGATGCAATGGCCAACAAAAGAAAAATAAAAGGTCATAAGTGACAACACAAGGGCTTGAAACAACCTTGTACGATAGTGTAAAAATCCTAAAGCTAATGGATTGCTGCAAGGTTTTCCATGGTAGATTATGAGGCTACCTTATACTATCACCACAACCACTTCTACCTCGAACATAGAGATTCAACTCTCAGGATCACCATACAACCAATTACATTAACTTTTTCCAATGCTTTACCACAAGGCCACACTAATACACACCATGATTTTTCTAGATATACAATAGATAGATAGTCTCAATATCGTAGCTTTGATGCTATTAGATAAAATTTAGTCACTACTATGAATTTCGTAAGGCTAACAACTCCATGTGTAGTCAGCAAATCCTTCACAACAGGTCGACAACGGTTGAACTAAATAAGAACTCACCTAAAACTATTCCGCTTAGTTATGGTCCAATGCAAGTTCATAATCCTAGTTGAACTAATTGGTTTATCCATGCATACTAATATATCTCTGATACATAGTAACCATAATGAAGAAAATCAAAGGCTTGAAATGGCATCAAGTGCAATGGTGCATGCTAAAACTGTAGCATATAAAAAGGAACAAGGATGATACAACACCAGGAGTGATCGTTTGCAGGTTGAGATCAACTGTAGTAACACTAACAAGAAAATCAAAACTGAAGCCAAAGAAATAATAAATACGATATGCACTACGTTTCCGCATTCATGATCACAGGAACAACCAGGTGGGGGTAAAGGACGCGACTACACAGAGACCGGTATCGCGATAGCGCTATCGCGCGACGCGCGCATCTGGCGATTCTGCGCCGCGCGCGCGCCCCATGCCAAAAACGGAAACCACGTTTTTCCTGGGCCCCCACACGCGCCATCGCTAAAAAAGGAAAGCGCGCGCTTGCGCGCGCAAGCGCCGTGCGACGCACGCGTCACTAGCTGGCGTGGGCCCCACCTAAAACAGCGCAATGCGTCTCTCTCCCCCACTCCAACCCATCCGGCGACATCAATCCACACACAGCCGCCACGGCGGTAAAAATCAGAAAAAAATCGTCATCTTGGAAGAGAGGAAGGAGGAGAAGCAAATCCAAGAAAAATATCCAGGTAAAGTACACATGAAGTTCAAATTCTGTCTTCTTGAGATCCATCCAAAAAAAAAGAACTAACCTAGAAACTTTTAGATCTTTTCTGTATTCTTCGAGAAACAAATTGATATGAATCTGTGCTATAATTTTGTAAGTAATGAGCTGTAGTCTTGTTTTCTGTCTTCCTTCTTGATTTCTGTCTTCCTTTATACCCCAAATTCACTTTCTAGTGCTGCTGAGAAAAAAGGTTGTAGAAAAGGCATGAGTACTGGTGTTTCAAAAAACTCAAAGCAATTTTTAGGAACATGCAACTTACTTCCAGATAAACTTGAATTCACAATTCCTAGTTTACAGTTTACACAGCATGAAATCATCCCATCTAATCATCCCATCTAGTTACCTCTCAGTGCAATCTGAACAGAAAAGTTACTTTACTTCCCAAATTAAATTTGAATTTGCATCCCCTAGTTACATAGGCATGAGTGCTGGTGCTGGAAATCTCATAGCAATTTTAACAGAAGTCTCAGTGCATTTTTAACAGAAAAGTTACTTCTAACACTTCAATGAGTTACTTCCAGGAAACATTAAGTTACTTCTCACTGTGTATTAAGTTACTTTTCACCGTGCATTAGGTTCTCATAGCAATTTTAACAGTCTCAGTGCAGTTTTAACAGAAAGTTACTTGTAACAATTCAATTAGTTACTTCCTAGAAACATCGAAGTTACTTCCCTATAAACTTGAATTTACATTTCCTAGTTACACATTTTGCACCTTGTTTCTATATACAGCATGATGCATCACCTAGTTGCGTCTCAATTTCATCTTGTACTTCATCAAAACAAATTGTGAAAAAAAAAATCATTAGTATAGCCACTGGTCTTAATTTGAGAAAATTGCTTCCTAGAAAGCATCTAAAAAAGACATGTAGCAAAAACTAAAGTTACTTCTCCCCCCCCCAATTACTGAATTACCTCAATGAATGTTCTGTATAAACTTTGTTACTAATAGTCTGAAACACATGCAGCAAAAATGAACTTTGACCTCAACAGTATCCCGGAATTAGTTTCTGGTGAAAATGAACCTCCATGATGAGATGCAAGTATTTGAAGAAATGTCAGAACATGCAGACACAATGCATACTAGTGTTGCAATTGGCGCAACAACTGCTACTGCCAACACAATTTCAAGTAAAGACTCTGGAACAGATGAACACAATTTCAATTTGAACACAATTTCAATTTGAGATCTACGAGGCCATGGAAGCCAACCCCCTCTATTAGTCGCTTTTGTTCGCCACTCATATGGGGATACAACTTTATAAGTTTCATAGGTGAAGCCCTGCTATTTTCTTGCTGCAAATGTATAAAACAACAAAAAGAAAAATAAAAAAACATGAGCATTTGTTTATTTTTTTAAAAAACATATATAAAACAGTTGAAAAAAGGGTAACTGAACCAAGAAGTAACTTGCCATTAAGTTAGTTCTAGAAAATAACTTGCCCTCAAGCAGCAGCATCAAAATATTTTAGGCACGGCGAGAAGTAACTTAATGCACATAGAGAAGTAACTTAATGCACAGAGAGAAGTAACTTCAGGCACATCGAGAAGTAACTTCTTACTTGTTAACAGAAAATCTCAAAGTAATTTTAACAGGAAGTTACTTCTAACAAATCAGTAAGTTACTTGCTATGAACATGCAACTTACTTCCAGATAAACTTGAATTCACATTCCCTAGTTACACAGCATGATACATTCCATCTAGTTGCCTCTTAGAGCAATTTGAACAGAAAGTTACTTGTTATAAAACTCAAAAAGTTACTTCCTAGAAACATGCAAGTTACTTCCAAAATAAACTTGAATTTGCATTCCCTAGTTACATAGCCATGAGTACTGGTGTTGGAAATCTCATAGGAATTTTAACAGAAGTAACTTAATGCACAGTGAGAAGTAACTTAATCCATAGTGAGAAGTAACTTAATGCATCATAAGAAAATGTAGTGCATTGGAAAAGGCAAAACATTGCTTGAGGGCAAAAAATGCATAAAAAAGGTGGATGCTTAATACCTTTGATCTGCTCCTTTTTGGAGGAGGTTGCTCTATATCATCTGCATGATCATCTCCGATACTTCTTTTCTTAGCACGTTGCGAAACCCCCCTTGTTTTTTTACTTGGCTCTGGTTTGCCTAACATGCCTTTCTGTACAATGGTTTTTCTTTTTCCCATTCCTGGAAATACATTTTGGATGTTAGTAATCAACTTCCAACTAACCATCGATCAACTAATAATCAACTTGCAACTAATAATGTTAGTAATCATTTTGGAAATTCATTTTGGATGTTAGTAATCAACTTGCAACTAACCATCGATCAACTAATAATCAACTTGCAACTAATAATGTTAGTAATAATTTTGGAAATTCATTTTGGATGTTAGTAATCACTAGTAATCAACTTGCAACCGGAAAAATCTACATAAGCCAGAGAGAGAGAAATTTAAATACCTTCAAATGGAACCTGAGATCCACAAGCTGACGCTTGAGGGGGCGAATTCCACCGCAACCTTGCGCTCGCCGAGAGAGGATGAACTAGCACCTGATGAATGAGGGAGAGAGAGAGAGAGGGGAAATAAGGGAATAGGAGAGAACAAACCGGGAGGTTTGAGGAGCAATTTGCGCAGCGAAAAACTGCCCAATCTCTCCACCTCCCCGGCACAAAAAACGCACGGAAAAACAGCCCCATCACTCCACCTCTTCGGCTCAAAAAAACCGCAACGAAACCGCCGCATCACACCGCAACTTACCGAAAAAATGGCCGCCGGATTTGGAGGAGAGAAAACCACCTCCGCCGTAGCCTACACTTCCCACCGCAACTGCCGGCGCGATGAGAGGAAACCGTCGGCCCCGCGCCTCCGCCATCAGCTCCGCCGACTCTGCCGACGCCGGCGCGACGAGAGGAAACAGCAGCAACTCCCCCACCCCCCCTTCGCCACGGATTTCGCCGGAGATTCACGCCGCCTCCGCCACTCTCTCTCTCTCTCTCTCTCTCTCGTCGAGCGCCACCCAAAAAATTTGAACAGTAAACCCTCGCTTGTTTGGTCGGAAAATGTGACGCGTAAGGTCGCTCGGTCGGCCGGTCGGGACGCGCGGCGCGCGCCGGATGGACGCCACGTCACCAAGCGCGGATCGACGGCTGCCACGCGTGTCGCGCGATAGCGCTAAATGGAGAGGCCTCTCCGTTTAGATTATAGGTGGGTAAAATCAAACCAAGTGCTTTAGAAATAAATGTAGAGATTAAAATAAGGATGGGATCTTTCCTGTTTGTGCTGTCTCCTAGGCCAATTGGATCATTTAGCACTTCAAAGTGCCACCAGGCCCATGCAGACCCAGCTGCCCAAGCTGCTGCTCGTGCGGTCGATCCCAAGCCAGCCGCAGGTCACGCTCTTTTTTTTTTTTAGCGGGGGGGGGGGGGGGGGGGAGGGTTGCCACATATGTTTCCGGATACGGTTTTGGACCTTTTCTTTTCCTAGTAACTTGAATTTATCTTAGAAATCGAGCCAATTTTCCTGCTGACGGGCTTGAAAGCTTCTAAAGGAATCCCTTGAAGTCTTGGAAAAGCAGAGAAGACAGTTCTTGTGGGCGGGAAACGAAACCATCACAGGAGGGAAGTGCAAGGTGAATTGGATGCGGACTTGCCTTCCTACTGCCTCGGGAGGTCTTGGCATCCTGAGTCTTGAAAAATTCGCAAGGGCCCTTCGATTGCGATGGCTCTGGCATAAATAGAAGTCACCGAAAAAGGCTTGGGTGGGGTCAAAAACACCTGTGATGAAACTGACAAGCTGTTGTTTGAAACAGCAACAACAATACAAATTGGAGATGGAGCGAAAGTGAAGTTCTAGGAGTCGGCTTGGCTCCAAGGGCGAAGATTGAAGAATGTCACACCACTAGTCCATGTGGCCTCTAGGAAAAAGAGCAAGACCCTCAAACATGCTGCTTTGGCAGATCAATGGTTGCACGACCTTGCTCTACCAATAAACGAAGGATGGACAACGGATCTGATTGACCAGCTCATCACCGTTTGGAGCGCTGTTCAGAATGTACACTTCATGGAACATGAAGACCAGATCACCTGGAAGCTAAATAACCACAGCGAATACGCGGCCACCTCAGCTTATAAGGCGCAGCTCCTGGGTACAACATCGTCAAATTTCGACACCCTAATATGGATGCCTTGGGAGCTGCGCAAGTAAAAGACCTTTGCCTCGCTGATACTCCAATACAGAGTGTGGACATCAGACAGACTAGCCACCAGAGGCTGGCCCAATGGTTCCACATGCCCTTTATGTCGCAAGACTCAAGATATGGCTTTCCACCTGCTAGCAGAATGTAGATACACAAGGAGAATCTGGAATGAAATCGTGCAGTGGGCAGGCAGCGACTATCTAAGACCTTGTAGCTGGCAAGCAACTTTGACGGTATGAGTGGTGGGAGGCCACCGTAAGCATACAGGAAGCACACACTAACCTTGCTTGTGAACTAGGAGATATGGAACGAAAGGAACCGGAGGACTTTCCAGCATAAGGAGTTGCCAGCGTCAACTCTGCTAGCCAAGATAAAGGAGGAAGCAAAAACGTGGGGGCTGGCAGGCGCGAAAAATCTCGCCGCCTGTTTGACAATGTAATTGCCTATAGTTAGGACCGTGGCCCTAGTTTGTTTCCTGTACATTCTCCCTTTTTGTACAGTTTTTTCTTCTCTATTTAATAAAATTGGCAGCCTAGTCGATTCGTTCAAAAAAAATTATCTTAGAAATCGAGGTGCCACATGAACCAATCAGATGTTGACATAACAACATTAGAAGCATTGATTGATTGATTGATTGGTTGATTAATAAGCCCTGGGACGTTGTACGTATTTCTCTTATGTTTCAGGATGCACATGTCAGTTTCTACAGCCATTACAGAAGCAGTATTGGTATACTACTACCTTCATTATAGTTGTGTGTTTCTGTGTCCAACATTTAACCACTATCTTATTTGAAAAATATATGAAAAAAATAAAAAATAGTCACACATAAAGTACTATTCATGTTTTATCATCTAATAACAATAAAAATACTAATCGAAAAAAATTTTCAAATAAAATGGACGGTCAAATGTTGGACATAAACCGTGCAAAACTATGATATTTCTGGAACGGAGTTAGTACAAAGGATCACGAGGTCACCAGTCACGAGACTAAAAAAAGCATGCACATTTACTTCACATTTATAGTAGAACGTCATGCTATTATGCAACTCCTGTGCTACATGCGTAGTAGGGGTTACATAATGTTTACAAAATGTGGAGACACAAGATGTAGAGGTAGGACATACTCTCATTCATTCATTCATTGCTCCAGAGTATAATAGTGAGTCTTTTACCTTCTATTTATAGGCATATATAATACATATATGAAAAGTAAGGTGAAGGGTCCAATAAGTATATTGGGCTGGGTCTTCATGGGCAAGCCCAAATGTTTCTTAATAGGCCAGACTTATTGCGTTGGATGAGCATATATAAGGACGTAACTACACAGCTAGTGGTAGCTGGTTTGACTCCATCTATAAGAGGCACCATCCACCTATACTTCAAATATAATTTTCTCTTGAACTACTCATCCGATCTACGATCCGATTACACCGTTGTGTTCGTAACAATTAAATCTTTACAACAAGATCTCACATGATTATATTTTGATGAAAAATCAAAAATTACTTTTATGATATGTCTAAATTACTTTTAGATTTCACTAAGTTACTTCTTAGATATATAAAAGTAAATTCAGTAAAACCTAAAAGTAATTTACATATATTATAGAAGTAACTTAGAACAAAACGAAGGTAACTTTGGCATGCCATTTGAAGTAAATCCGTTGTAGAGATAAAAACATGACTCTATCTAGAAATTAAATTAATCCGCATAAATTATGGAATTAACTAAAAAAATAATAAAAGTAATCACCTCATAGCATTATGAATGTATAGGAAATATTTTAATCAAATCTAAAAGTAACTTATATATATATATGATAATTTGTTCAATGAAAAAAGATATTAATTAAAGTTACTTTCTTTTTTTATAAGTTACTTTTATAATATATATGTAAATTACTTTTAGGCTTGACTGAATTTACTTTTATATGTCTAAGAAGTAAGTTAGTGAAATCTAAAAGTAATTTAGACATATTATAAAAGTAATTTGTGATTTTTCATCAAAATATAATCATGTGAGATCTTATTGTAAAGATTTAATTATTACGAACACAACGATGTAATCGGATTGTAAATCGGATGAGTAATTTAAGAGAAAATTTTATTTGAAGCATAGATGATAGGAATATTTTCCCTACTTGTTCAATGGTTAGTAGCAACTAAAACTCCTAAAGTACTTAGCATGTGGGTGTCTCTGGTTAAGACTAATTGGAGAGGTCTCTCCAATTAGATTTACCGCATATATAACGATGGTTGCGTTGGATAAACTTATATACTATGCGACATATGGCCAGTGGCGGATTTAGGCTATTTCTGTGGGGTCGGCCGACCCCACAGCTTTTTGAAAAACGTCCATAAACCTCAATTTTCATGTATAAATCTAAAAAAATTTAGAGAAATGATCTCACTTAAATACAAACCACTGATCTCATTGGTTTAAATTCCTGGCTCCGCCACTGCATATGGCTGAGGAGTTGTGACATCTGTACTGCGCAACGAGCTACTATTTAAGTGTTCGACGAAACGTCGGTGATCTCGGCTAGACGCCGGGCACGGGCACGCGGAGTATGGGGCGAATGACGAGGTCAGCCTTCCGGCGGACACTGATGCCGAATGCCTCGGTCATGTCAAACTCGGCTGGGTCTAACAAGCCGGGCACCTCTCAGTCGAAGTGGAAGAGCAAGCTGGCAAGAGGGAGCTCCACGTTGGCGAGCCCGAACGCCACCCCGGGGCACATCCACGTTTGCTTCTCCCGGATGACGTTTTGTCCTTTAATTTACAATTGAAACTTGTCCTAATTGATTGATCTACTTAAGTTCGCGTGTGGCACGTGCCAGCGTAGCAGTACGTTGTACCGTTGCAGCTCATGCGTGTGTGTTAGTACCAACGGTAGAAATTTGCTAGTACTTGCTTTCCCTGCTTACCGTACCATGTGCAGAGAAGCTCAAATGGCCATTTTCATCGGCAGAATAGGGTAGGCAGCTGGTTGCATCGAGCCGAATCACTTTGGCAAAGCTGCCTATTATCATTGTTTCTTAACTATGACAATGCTTTAAGCCAGACGCCCGATCCATAATAAAAAATTGGGCGCCGCTCTCCAGTACACTACGTTGTCATTGACTATAACTAACCTCTATTATTTCTCTCATTTTTTATTCACAGTACATATCTGGACATGCATGTTATGTTATGTCTAACCATGTATGTGCACATTGGTTTTTATAAGTCATTTGCACTTTTTCTCTTTTCTTCAAATGTTTTTTATCCTAAAACAATTATCAATTTTACGATCAGATTATACCGTTGTATTCTTTACAACGGGACATGTCGCCCCATTCTTTTCTCCAACAAAAATTGGATGAAAATTTGGATATTTATGGCACACTACTTAAACCGCTAAACGGTGTGTTTCGTGCGCAAACTTTTTATATGAAAGTTTATCAGATAAATATATTTTTTAAATTTATAATAATTAAAACTTAATTAATCATCATACGTTAATACCACCTCGTTTTACGTAAAATACTTATCTTTCATCTGACCTGGCGCGGAGAGCGATCTTCCTGAGCTGGCGCCAGTAGTAGTCCCCGTACGGCGCGAAGTCTATGTCCCTGCCTCCTTTGCTGGACGCGCACACGCTAGCGCCGCGTCGCGTCCCGCGACGACACACCACCAGCGTGGGCACCTCGCCGAGCCGGAGCATCATGAGTCATGAGCGGCCCGTGCCGTCGCGCCAGGTCGCGCATCGCGCGGTGCGGGAGCTTGCCGGCGAGGTGGTGTAGGCTGCCGATGACGGCCGGCCGGCAGCTGCAACCGCAGGTCGCCGTCGCCACGTGCCACCGCCCACCGCCGAGCGCCTGCGCCTGGCGAACAGTACGACGAGCAATGACACTAGAGCTAAGCCGATAGGTGCCACATTGTTGGCATAAAGTATTGCTTGATTGATTATTAGTTGATTAATAAGCCCCGGACGTTGTATGTATTTATGTTGGGGCCGCTAATGCGCGCGTACGCGCCAGCAATTTAGGAGGGGTTTAGATTTAGGGGTGGAAAATTTTGGCGTGTCACATCGAATATTATATAGGATGTCGCATAGGGTGTTCGGGCACTAATATAAAACTAATTACCGAATCCGTTAGTAAATAGGAAGACGAATTTATTAAGCCTAATTAATCCATCATTAGCAAATATTTACTGTAGCGTCAAATCGTGGAGTAATTAGGTTTATAAGATTCGTCTCGTAAATTAGTCGCAATCTGTGCAATTAGTTATTTTTGCCTATATTTAAATACTTTATGCAGGTATTCAAATGTTCGATGTGATAGGGTGTAAAATTTTTGTGTGGGAACTAAACAAGGCCTTAGCTGGCGCGCGCGCGCCAGCTGGCCCCCCCCCCTCCCCACACCCTTTTTTCGCCCTTTTTCCTTTTTTTTTTGTGGTTAGTGATATTTTCTGATTTTTGCTTCGCGCGATTTTCTTTTTTTTCGCCGTTTCTTTCAAAAAAAAATTTCAATCTTTCGCACACCTCTTTACAAATGTAGAATTAAAAGTTATAAATTTTTTCTCGAAAGATTTCAAATCATGACTCAAAAGTTTTCAAATTTGGGTTGAAAGCATTTAAATCTGGGTTGAAAGTTTTAAATTTAAGTTGAAAATTTTTAAATCTGGGTTGAATATTTTCAAATCTGGGTTGAAAATTTTAAATTCGAGTTGAAAGTTTTTCAAATTTGAGATGAAAAGTTGAAAGTTTTTAAATTTTGACTTCAAAACATTCAAATTTCGAGTTGAAAGTTTTCAAATCTAGGTTGAAAGTTTTCTAAATTTGATTTCACGTATAGATTTCTTTTCAATTTGTTACTTTAAAAATATCTTCCAAAAAAGACAAATCTACAAATCTTACCTTAATTACGGTCATTATCTATTAGGTACGCATCTCCGAAAAAAATCCCAAAAATAAAAAAGGAACCGCTCAAAAAAATCCGAAAAAACCCTAGCCCCTCCGCGTGCGCGCTGCCAACACGAGTGCGCGAATTAGCCTTTCCTTGTTTCAGGACGCCTACAGCCGTTAGAGAAGCAGTATTGGTATACTGCTACCTCCGTTCTTTTTTAAGTGTAGTTATACGTTCTTTTTTAAGTGTAGTTATACGTTTTCGTGTTCAACGGTAACCATCCGTCTTATTTAATAATTTTATGAAAAAAATAAAAAATAGTCACACATAAAGTATTATTCATCTTTTATCATCTAATAACAACAAAGATACTAATCGTCAAAATTTTTTAAATAAAATAGATAGTTAAATGTTGGAAATAAACAATACAAAACTACAATATTTCTGGGACGGAGGTAGTAAAAGGATCACGAGGTCACAAGTTAAAAGACTCAACAAGCACGCACATTTACGCCACTCTTACTAGTACTGCTACTTATCTCTGCTGTAAAATATAAAGAAATTTATAAATATAACTATGTATACATAATTTCTTATATTTTAAATATAGTTGGTAGTCACGTTCCCTACTAGTAGTATTACGGAGGAGGGAGGACAGAGACGGCGCAACCGTGCAAGGTCGGTGCGGCCTTGCGATGCAGCAGCTGGATCAACGCTTCGGTTAAAGCAGGTACAATAGCAGTCATAAGCCAGCTACAAACATATTTTAAGAAGATAAATAAAAAGAGAGAAAAAACAGCTGTAGCACGGACTCTAAGACACAGTGTGTGTATGACAGGTAGGATCAGGTATTAATAGTGTAGTATGTAACTATTGTATGAATGTGATATTAGATTGATTATAGATGAATTGGAGTGTTGGTTATACTATTAAACTTGCTCTTAGGCATATAGCCACGTGGCCCTGTCCTCTGTGGCTGCAAGGCACGAAGAGGGGCGGCCATGCGATGGCGGGGCAGTGCGGCAAGCAGCCACGGCCCACTGCAACTCGTTTGTTGGTGCTTCTTTCTTTTTTTTTTCTCCCATGGCTCGGTGCAATGTCTGTGGCCGATGCGGCATGGTGAAACGCTCATTGGAGGGCAACCGTTCCCAAAAAATCCCCGATCGGTATTCCCCGGCGACTCCACGTCGGCGTTGGAGGATTTCTCCGAGAGCAGTAAAAAGGAACAAGAATAGAGAGAGGAATCTGTTTCGTGATTATATTAGTGAGATGCAAAATGGATTTGCAAGTTGTTACTCTCCTTCTTCCTCCATTTATAGTAAAACGTCATGCTATTATGCAACCCCTATGCTACATGCATAGTCCAGAGAGGTTGCATAGTGTTTAAAAAAAGTGAAGACATAAAATATAGGGATAGTATATACTCTTATTCATTCATCCATTGCTCAAGTGTACAATAGTGAGTCTCCTACTATCTATTTATAAGTATAATGCATATATGAAAAGTAAGGTGAAGGGTCTTATAAGTATATTGGGCTGGGTCTTCATGGGTCTAAGCCCAAATGTTTCCTAATAAGTGAGACTTATTGCTTAGATGAGCATACGATGGTGGTTGCGTTGGATAAGCTTATGTACTGTGCAACATATGGCTGAGGAGTTGTGACACCTGTAGTGCGCAACGAGATAATATTTAAATGTTCGACGAAACGTCGGCGACCTCGGCTAGACGCCGGGCACGGGCACGCGGAGTATGGGGCTAATGATGAGGTCAGCCTTTCGGCGAACACTGATGCCGAACGCCTCAGTCATGTCGAGCTTGGTCGGGTCGGTCATTCCGGGCACCTCCCAGTCAAAGTGGAAGAGCAAGCTAGCGAGAGGGAGCTCCATGTTGGCGAGCCCGAACGCCATCCCGGGACACATCCGTCGGCCGGCGCCGAACGGCAGGAGCTCGAAGTCGGTGCCCTTGAAATCCAACACGGCGGCTGGCTCGCCGTCGCTGAACCGCTCCGGGCGGAACTCTTCGGGCGAGCCGCCAGGCCAGTACCGCGGGTCGCGGCCGATCGCCCAGGCGTTGACCAGCACCTGCGTACCACGCGGCACGTCGTAGCCGAGCACCTTGCACTGCTCCCGGCACTCGCGCGGCAGCAGCAGCGGCCCCGGCGGGTGGAGACGGAGCGTCTCCTTGATGACGAGGTGCAGGTATCGGAGCTCGCTGAGAGCGGCCTCTGACACAACGCCGGCCGCGGCGAAGGTTTGCCTCACCTCGATCGTCGCCTTCTTCATCGCTGCCGGGTTCCGGATTAGCTCAGCGATCGCCCACCCCAGCGTCGTTGCCGATGTCTCGCTGCCGGCGCCGAAGACGTTCTGCATGCATGTGAGCCATATTTTTAGGACGTGGATTTTCATCCCTCGAGGGAACATCCCCTCATTGTTTGCATGTCATATTAAAAAAATTTAAAAAAAATTGACAACATATATGCAAGACCAAATTTAACTTCTATAAGTTGCAACAAAAATAACAAATTAAACTGAAAATAGTTATCGCACATTCGCAACTATATTTGTTATTTTTGTTACAACTTGTAGAAGTTGAATTTAAACTTGTATATTTATGGAGTGATATATTTCATATTAATCTATGTTGTCAATTTATTTCATATTTTTTTATGACTATTTAGGTGATATGTACGAAACGAGGGGATCCCCTCGAGTGATGATTTCACTTTTCCATATTTTTATTGAAGCTGCGTAGCTAACCATCACGAAAGAACGAATAGATTGGACTTCATGGCTTTCAATGACGATCAAATTCGTACCGTAGGCTCACTCTAATAAACCCGAGATACAAGATACGAAAAATAAGACAATGAGAGGCATAGATGAGGGAGATCTAAGCGCTGAAAAGAAGCAGAGGAATGAGATCAGATAGTAGGAATTTCCGGAAGAGGGGGACTGGGGGAGGTCTCTATTAGTTTCTACAGGTGATGTTTTTATATATATATACTACCTTCGTTCTTCGTTTTCTTTAAATAGATGATATGATTAACTTTTAAAATAACATTTAGAATAACAGTGAGATACAAGCCCTACTTAACTTTATGTAATAATAAAATAAGTCAGAATAAAATAAATAATATTAATATATTTTTTTAAAAATAAGACGAATGAACAGATGTCATATCAAAAGTTAACATCATCTATTAAAAAACGGTGCAGTGTCATCTAAAAAGTTAATTACAAATTTGATAAGATAAATCAATATATTGTATACCAGCCCACAAATATGCAAGTTTAAATTTGACATATATAGCATATGTATATCACTTAATAAACATGCAAGTTTAAATTTGACCTATATAAATATATTTTTTTAGCATGTTAATTTGTGGGGTGATGTACCATAGATCTATCTTTTCTTTTTTTTTAAGAAAACAGTTTATGACTTTATAAACGATATGCACAAACTGAGAGGATGTCCACTCCATTCTATCTCGAAGAGGCAGCAATGAACATGAAGAGAGCCAACTGGCCCAACTCTAAGGTTTTGTAGTGTTCTTATGATGTTCATCATGTCTTCACTCTGTACACTCCCATCGTTTAACCTTCAGCTTATAAGCTATAGCCGAAATTTGATATGAATTACATTTCACTCTTTGTGGATTTTTTAGTTAAAGTTTAACTTTCAACATTTGATTTTAATTTACTAACAAACTCATGTATAAAAGTTTTATCATAATTATCTTTTGTTGTTCTAAGCAGTAACAGCTTATACACACTACTATAGAACTTCTAATAGGGCTCGGCTCATAGTAGCCGATTCAATTGGAACCAGTACCTATTACCATTTCCCACCTCTATAGGCAAAAAATAAAAAAAAGTATACAACCGACACCTTTGAACAACTATAGATACCGGTTTTAGAGAAAAACTGGCAACAATACTAGTGATATTGATTTTTTAAAAGAACCGGCACCTACAATGTATTATAATTGCCGGCTAATTAAAACATAGGTACCCGTAAAAACCGAGCTAAGTCGAGCCTCTCATTCTTATCCATTCACGCTGAGTCCTTTGACCAACCGTTATCTCATTTTCCCCTCGCCACCAGCGAGCACTGGTGGCACCCTCTCCCTCGCGAGTGGTGGCAACATCCTCTCCTTTGCGAGCAGCAGCAACACCCTCTCCCTCGAGAGAAACGACGACATCCTCTCCCTCGCTAGTGGCAATGGTGATGGCGGTGGAACCGATGCCAAATCCAGCGGGCCTGAGTTCGGGGTCCATCGGATTTGGCTCCCGCGCTAGTCCCCGAGCAGCATCTGGCTTCTCCTTCCTTCGACGTCAACAAGGGTGAGCGGCGGCGCCCGTTCTAGTGCTCTAGTGCTTGTTGTGGGATGTTGGATGATGAATGTTTGTTTGATTCTATTATGAACATTCTTGTGTTATTGTGTCTTTCAATTCATTTTTTTGTTGGATTTGGAGCATCGGTTCAACTCACTTGAGCTGAGTCTTTTCTTTTCGCAAATCGTA
Source organism: Oryza glaberrima (assembly GCF_000147395.1). Lineage (NCBI taxonomy): Eukaryota > Viridiplantae > Streptophyta > Magnoliopsida > Poales > Poaceae > Oryza > Oryza glaberrima. The sequence goes on along the minus strand of NC_068331.1, from coordinate 24,693,794 downwards.
CAGTTCATAGGTGCCAGTTTATCGATAAGACTCCTCGTTAGTGCATCTGTTAGATGCCGAGTGGAAAATCCGGCACCTATATAACTTTCCCATCCGACGCAATTTAACTTTTGTGAAGTAGTGACATTAGCAAAGCGATGACCGTGCTCACCAGCTAAAAAGCTTTGTACTGCCCTCTGGTTAAAAACCATATGTGACCAGATGCCATAGTGTCAGGCTGGAGGACAAGTTGACAGTTGGCACATGACACGGAAAATGACGTAGGGTCTATTTGATAGAGCTCTAATTTTTTCATTTAATGTAGGAGTTAGGTATAAAGTGGAGTTATGGAACAGTCTAAATCCAGCTTCACCTATTGAGTTGAGAACGCTCTACCCAGCTGTGCTCCTATTTTAAGATGGAGCTGAAATTGTTTGGCTGCGTTCCAACTTCAAAAGAGGTGAAGCTGGAGCTGTGCTAAATAGTGCCCTAAGATAATTCGTGGGGGCGTAGTCACTTACATGGATGACAGACTTGATGACGTCCATGTCGAACGGGAACTGGAGCCCTCCCTCCTTCTGTATCCTTAGCAAAACATCGATGAGGTCCTCGTCGGTGGCTTCAGCGCCGCCGCCGCCGCCGCTGCTATTCTTCTGGAGGTGCTCCTGGATGGTGCTTTCGAGGATGCTGGACATCGTGTCCCAGCATTTCTTGGCCTGGCGCATGGTGCCGGTGAGACAGCCGGCGAGGCGCGACGATGGCCACAAGTCCGCCGGGTTGAACCCGACCACGAGCTCGATGGAGCGGTCGAGCTCGCGGAGGAACACGTCGAGGTGGGGGAACCGGTCGCCCATCACGGCGCGCACGGTGGAGTCGGACACGAACGCCGACAGCAGCGGCCGCATCTCGACGGCGCGCCCGGCCGCCGCGGAGGCGGCCACCGCGCGCAGCATGGCGGCGACCTCCTCCTCGCGGATGGCGCGGAAGGAGGCCACGCGGCGCGCGCTGAGGAGCTCCGTGACGGCGATCTTCCGGAGCTGGCGCCAGTAGTCCCCGTACGGGGCGAACACGATGTCCCTGCCGCCGTTGCTGAACACGCGCGTGGTGGCGCTCAGCGGCCGCGACGCGAACGACGTGTCGTGGGTCTTGGTCACCTCGCGCGCCGCCTCCCGCGACGACACCACCAGCGTGGGCACCTCCCCAAGCCGGAGCATCATGACCGGCCCGTGGCGACGCGCCAGGTCGCGCATCGCTTGGTGCGGGAGCTTGCCGACGAGGTGGTGCAGGCTGCCTATGACCGGCAGCTGCCATGGCCCCGGCGGCAGCCGCAGCGCGCCAGAGCCATGCGCCGCCGACGAGCGCCTACGCCTGGCGAGTTGCACGGCGAGCAGGGAAACGAGCGCCAGGCCAAGGTACAGATAGGTGTGAAGATCTGCCATTTTTTTTGTGTGGTGTACGACGATGCTTCTGCAGCTGTGTTGGGAAGTGAGGCTCTATGTACTCGTATATATATACAATTCTTGGGTGTTGGTTTTAATGGCGTCTATATGGAGCACCAAGACACAAGAGTCTTTCATAATCAGATGTGTTCTGTTTTTCACAAAGAATTAAATGTACATTGGTACAACTAAAATTAATGTGTACAAAACAGGAGGTTTGATTATGGTAACAAAAATGAAAGTACAAGTACGTATTACGAAGTACCGCTAAAGGAAGAGTTACACTACTTACATGCTTTTATGATATATCACCCTAGCTCCTTCCTCCCTATTGAGACCTTTGTAAAAAAAACTACCCCTGTCCTATAATATAATATAAGAGATTTTAAGTTTTTACTTACACTGTTTAACCACTCGTCTTATTAAAAAAATTTAGAATTATTTTTTTTGACTTAATTTATTATCTAAAGTAATTTAAGTACAACTTTTCGTTTTTTATATTTGCACAAATTTTTTTGAATAAGACGAGTGATCAAACAGTATAATCAAAAACTCAAAATTCCTTATTGTGGGACGGAGGGAGTACTTGTATATTGTGGAACGGAGGGAGTACTTGTTCATGCTAAGCCATCGGTAACTCTCTTGCCTTGGTAAATAAAATTTACCACAGTACACGTTCTAACTAAGACCTCCAGAAAAATTTAAATAGATTCCATGTAGTCATTTTCAATTTTTTTTCCATCATGATAGTATGACGATAAATTATCTCTTTATCACAAGTATTACTACAGTGAATCACCATTTTGTTTTTTAAAAAAAACTACTTACTGAAATTCTAGAATAAATTAAAAATTGCTACCTTGTCAATTTTCCCACTTTATTTTACACAAAAAATCAACATATAGGTTGGGCAAAGCAGAAAGGAACTTGCACCCTCATCTTAGATTAAGTTTCCTATAAATGACAAATTATGGAAAATGAATCTTGATATTTTAATCTGTCAAAATTTCCTTGGAAAATCAATAGGATTTAGAGGTTGGTGGACGGGAGCGTCCATACCCTCATTTCAAATTAGGTTTCTTATAAATTGAAATAAATTAGCGGAAATGAATCATGATATTTCTAAAATTTAGCAGAAAATCAAAAAATTTTGAAGAGGGATGGGAGGAGAGAAGAAAAATACTATGAGATATGGATGCTCAGTGCCAAACCAACTGGCGTCAAGGGTTGGGTGTTGGTATCGAGACATTTAACTTCAGTGCCAATAGCCTTAGGCGCGAGCTATGGGTCCACTTTGATAGTAAGGTTTACAAAGGGGCCATTGTAAAATAAGTTTTTAGAAATAACCAAATTGTAAAAAAAAAATCAGGTTATTTGACACTTTTCGATATGGTGTGTAGGCTCGCATTTACCACGAACAAAATAGGACAAAACAAATGGTACACATATACAACTTAAAAAACCAACATGGCGAAGCAATGATGAAAAAATTTTGTGAATAAATTTTTCAATAATTTACGTTTATATGCCCGTATGAAAATATAGATATACTCGTTTGGTGGAGTGAGGACGCGGGGACGCGGCTGATATGCGATCAGCCGCGCGCGCGGAGGCGCGCAGTCAGCCGCCCCACCTCCTACCTCCAGTCTCTCATATGTACTACTATATACATCATATGTATATACTATATATATACGTGTATATATATATATTTTTTATGAATATATTTCAATGCATAAAAAATATATACACACGTATACAAAGTTTGTATACGCGTAAATAAACTTTGTATATATGTATACAAACTTTGTATACGCGTATAGAAAGTTTGTATACGCGTATATAAACTTTGTATACGCGTATAGAAAGTTTGTATACGTATATAGAAAGTTTGTATACGCGTATACAAACATTCTATATATACGAATACAAACTTGGTATACATACGAATACAAACTTGATATTTATACGTCTTGAAAAAAAAGCCGAACTGAAGAGAAACCGGAAAAATAACAAACCGAACAAGGAAAAAACCGAAGGAAAAAACCAAACAGAAACGAAAACACTGGTGAAAAAAACCAACCGAACAGAAACGAGAAAAAACGAAAAACTCGCTCCTCCCTCCGGCGCATCGCCGCCTCCTCTCCGCGCGCGACATGTGTCCAGTCGCGCTAGAGGGGGGGGGGGGGGGGAGACGCGCGACTGATCGCCGAATAGCAATCTCGGTATGAATCCACAAGGTGACCGCCGGCCCGGCTATTCCCGAGCGGAACCGCCACGTACAGTCCCGCGACGCGAGCTAGAAGTGCGGGATCACGGTGGTTGCGCGGCTCAGACACGGGCGCGGCAACGCAGCGGCCAGCGAGATCGCGCTATCGAGGCAGCGCACCGCGTCGCATGCATCTAGCGGCTCAAGCATGCAGCTACGCATGCATGCACATCAGCACATGCACCCGGTCTCCCATAGCCAGCCCGCGGGACCATGCGGTGCCGAGCAACGGGAATTACCTGCAGTACACGTCAGCCACGACTACTGCAGAAGCAGTATTGCAGAGGATCTGCAATCGGTGCCAAGCACCCGGTACTGCGCGCGCCCGCAACGCGGGATTGCACCGGCCGCTGCTCCCGTGTTTTTTCACCGTGCCAAAAACTTGGTTCCGTGTTTCGAACCCGCAGAATGCCTATATTTTTACAATTGTTTTCGAAACCAAGTATATAATTAAAAAAGGTTAAAAATAATGGATATTTCCAAATTTTTTTCAAGCAATGATCGAGCCGCAGATTGACTAGCATTGTATTATCACCTATAGAATGATCCCTATAATTAATCATCACCATCAGCATATTTAACAAACTATGTTGATGACTAACAAAAATTTTCAGGCGCCAAGCTCAACCAAATGGAAGTATTATGAAAGAAAATCATGCAATAACATACTATGGTTTATATTAATTAGAAACGCTAAACAGAGAAGGCAGACACTGTTCAATTGAGATCGACGATAGCAAAATCCTAAAAATTCCTAATAACTACAGAAAATAACAGGCTGAAGAGGACACACTTTTGAGCTTCAGTTAATTTGGCTATACCGACCATGCTGACCCGGTGTGTTTGCTTCTCCCGGATGATGTTTTGTCCTTTAATTTGGAAACTTCTCCTAATTGGTTGATCTACTTAAGTTCGTGGCACGTGCCAGCGTAGCAGTACGTTGTACCGTTACCACTTGCTTTCCCTGCTTACCGTACCATGTGCAGAGAAGCTCAAATGGCCGTTTTCATCGGAAAACTCTGTTCATCCCCTCATTTTTACGTGCCAGTTAAAAAGTCATCAAAAAGTTTAAAAAAAATTAGTGGAATAAATCAATTTGTGATATGTCACTTTACAAATATGCATATTCAAATTTCAACTTATACAAGTAGAAACAAAAATAACAAATTTAACTATAAATTAATAGAATGCGCAGTTCACGATCAAATTTATTATTTTTGTTTTGAATTGTATAGATCAAATTTTAACTTGTAGGTTTGAGAAAAGATATATCATATATTGATCTATCTTCACATTTTTTTTCAATTTTTTTGATAACTTTTAAATGTCATGCACAAAACGAGAGGACGTGCCGTCGAATGACGAAAATCCACTTCCGTTTTCATCGGCAGAATAGGTAGGCAGTTGGTTGCATCGAGCCGAATCACTTTCGCAAAGGCACCTATTATCGTTGTTTCTTAATTACGACAATGCTTTGAGCTGGACGCCTGATCCACTATCTAAAAATTGGGCGTCCCTCTCCAATACTCTACTTTGCCATTGACTATAACTTACCTCTTATTATTTCTCTCATTTTCTTATTCACGATACATATCTGGACATGCATGTTATGTTATGTAATGTCTAGCCATGTATGTGCACATAAGTTTTTATATCTCATTTGCACCTCTTCTCCTTTCCTCAAATATTTTTTCTCCTAAAATAATTATCCGTTTTACAATTCGATTATACCTTGTATTCTTTACAATTAAATCTTTATAACAAGATATCACATTGATTACATTTTGATAAAAAAAATCGAATATTGTTTCACCACTTAAACAAAATCGTTTCAGTTCACTGTATAAAGTGTTTTAGAGAAATGCAACATCTAAAAATACTAACTTCAATACCAATAACCACATATAGGAAAAAGTATGAATTACCCCCTAAACTATCGTGGTCGTCCAAATTACCCCCATAAACTCGAATGCTAGATATTTCACACCCTAAACTTTTAAATCCGGACGAATTACCCCCCCAACTGTTCTGAAGTGGTTTTCGTCCCACGTGATGTACATGTGGCAGTCTGGTCGGTATTTTTTTAAAAAAATAATCGGTGGGACCCACATGTCAGCTTCTCTCCCCCTCACCCCCTTTCTCTCTCTCTTCCATGATTCATCCTTCTCTCTCTCATCTCTCTCGCATTTTGTGCGGCGACGACAGTGGTGGACGGCGGTGTCACAGGGAGGGAATGGCGACCAATGGGCCGAGCCGAGGAGAACGGTGGAGGCGATGGGTGGCGCCGAGGAGGACACTGGAGGCGGCGAGCGGCAGTGCTCGTGGGGAGGGCGCGGCGGCCGATGGGCCATGCCGAGGAGGATGATGGGGGCAACGTCGGCGACAACTGGCTGGAGGAGGTGGGGTTCGAGATAAGGGCGGCGGCCAGCGATGAGGCTTTGAATGGGGAAAGTGGCCAGTGACGGAGGTGTTTAGGGCGGTGGTGGAGGATTTCTAGGCCTCCTCCCGCTTCCGCCTCTCTTCCTCCTCCTCCTCCTCCTCCCCTCTCCTTCCAGCACCGCTCTAGCCGCAGCGGCCATGTCGGGCTCAAGATGGGGCAAGAAAGATGAAGAAGGGGGCGGCCGTGGGAGTGGGAACTAGTTGCGTGACTAGGCGGGCTCAAGTGAGGCTGTCTTAGGCGAGGCGGGCGTCATCCGCTGCCGCCCCTCTTCCTCTCCTCCCCTGGAGGTATATGGACACCGGCGAGGCGAGCCTCACCGCTCCTCATCCCTTCCTCCCACCTCCACCCACTCCTCCTCCTTCTCCGCCTCCTCCTCGGTCGTGGCTATGACAGCCAACGTCCAGCCTTCATGTCCTGTGCCGCCGGCCACCGCCTGCCCCCGCGCCACTCACCTGCGCTCGTGCTCGCCTCCTCCTCCACCACGCTCACCTCGCCGTAGCCTCGCCTCGCAACGCCTCCCCCGCCGCCGCGCTCACGTTGCCTCGCCGCTGCCTCCGCCGTCGCCCTAAAGAAGAGAGAGAGAGAGAGAGGGAGTGAGAGATTGGGTAAGAGACAAACTGACAGGTGGGGCCCACCTATTTTTTTATAAATGAATTGCTGACTGGACAGCCATGTAGGATCAAAACCACTGCGGATTGTGCCGGAGGGGTTATTTGTCCGGTTTACAAGATGAAGAATGTCCGATTTTGTGGTTCGGGGGGTAATTCGGTCGACCGCGATAGTTCGGGGAGGAGTAATTCGTACTTTTTCCCCACATATATGAAACATTGAGTACCAACAAGCAAAACTAGAGAAGTAATATGAGAGATACAATATACTTGAAAAAGCACAATATTGTTGAAATATTTTTATTACATGAATATTAAGTTGTAGCTATTGAAACCCTACAAAATACTTACCAAAACATTGCAAGAACACGGCGTGCAACATTTGCAAATTAACTAGTGAAACATCATACGTATACTAGTTGAAACATTCACATAAAACATGTGCAACATTTAAAAAATACATTAACAAGCTAAATATTATTTTTATTGAAATACTACAATATGTGGTCTTGTACTAAAGATTTAATTGTAAAAAATTTAGCGGTGTAATCATATCATAGATTGAACAAGTAATTTAAGAGAAAAAATAATTTAAGGATTGCTAAAAATAGGTATACCAACCCAACTAACCATGGTTATTTTTACTACTAGTGAATTTAGCATACATGTATCTAGTAGTGACTAATTACATATGGAGCTCCGTAGGATGTAGCTCCGCCAGGTCTCCATAACCGTTTGCTGGTTGAGCGACGGAGGCTGAGGCAGGTCGCGTCATCATAATTAGTAGTGCTAACTATATATCGGACAACGGTCAGTCAAAATAGTTAGGTCCGCTTATTCAGTCCAACTATTTGTGGTAGCACCAATAGTACCCATTATTATGCCGTGTTTAGTTTCCGTCCTATTTCCAACTTTCCATCACATCATATCACATTAAAAACTTTCCTGTATATGTAAACTTCCAACTTGTTTTTCAAACTTCCAACTTTTTTCAGAAACTCACCCTTACACTGGTAGAGAAAGGGTCTTTTCTCCCGATTTGTAACCCCTTTATACTCCTGGTTTTGCAACCGGGAGTATGAATCCGGGACTAAAGATGAGTATCTTTAATCCCGGGTCAAATAACCGGGTCAAAATCAATTTTTAGTCCCGGTTAGTGTTCCCAACCGGAACTAAAAATGCTAGAGCTAGAACTGGCGACGCGCAGTTTTTTTAATTGTTTTTTTTTTCATATTGATTTCACTAATCACTACATCACCTAATCATCCCCGAATAGAGAAATCCCCAAGTCAGCTCCACATCACATCTCCAAAATCACAGATCAAATTCATCATAAATTCTAAAAAAATTACATCACAAATTCTGGAAAAACAATCACAAATACATCACATATTCACAACACATATTCACAACACAGATCACATCACAAATTCTCAAAAAAAATCATCACAAATCCTAAAAAAAAAGAAAACAAATTCCGAAGAGCACCGTGCCTCCCCAACCGCCGGATCTGGTGGAAGGGAGCGCGAGGCGCCGCCGCCGACCCCGCCCGCCCGGCCAGCCGCCGCCGCTCCCGCCCGATCCAGCGCTCGCTCCCGCTCCCGCTTGCCCGGCCGGCTGCCGTTGCTCCCGCCCGCCCGGCCTGCCGCCGCTGCTCCTGCCCGATCCAGCGCAGCAGCGCCCGCCCGCCGCCGCTCCCGACTTGCCGCCGCCGCCGACCCCAACCGGCCGCCACTGACCATAGAGGTCATGGTAGGAGGAGGAGGAGGCGGGGAGGGGGAGGAGAGGGGAATGGGGAGGAAGGGGAGAGGAGAGGGGGATCAGAGAGAGACGATTGAGATGGGATCGAGGCTGGATAGTGGAGATGGTTTTTATCGGTCTTATTGATAAGACCGAGAGAGAGAGAGGACTCGGCGCGCGCTCGGGAGGATTTTTGTCCCGGTTGGTATAAAGAGCCAGGACTAAAGATCTATTTTTAGTCCCGGTTGTTTATACCAACCGGGACTAAAGATAATTGGGGTCCAACTCGACCTGATAACTTCTTTAAATCGGGACTAAAAATGATCTTTAGTCCCGGTTCCTATTCGAACTGGGACTTGTGATTTTTGGGCGACCGACCAAAGATGGTTTCTCCCAGTAGTGTTAGTCTTCTAGCTACAACTTCTACTATTGCTGCAGAGAAGCTGCAAAGCCAGCAATCTCTCCTGAATACATCCACAAATATAGAAATACACAATTTTATCATTTGTATAATGATATTTATTGATAATTATTTAGAGCCAATAACATGACAATTAGAGTTTAGTCTACTAACCCTACACCCGCTAGAGATACATATACATTTATATGACCACACTTGATTAGGTTTATTATGGTGAAAATACATGATTTTCACATGCATTAAACTGGTGTCCAATAAATGAAGATTAAGTAAGGACACAAAATGGAAAAAGTTATTAGCACAAGATTAATTAAGTTTTAATTATTATAAACTTGAAAAATAGATTTATTTAGTATTTTAGATCAACTTTTACAAGAAAAAAAATCGTACGAAACACACCATTCAGTAGCAGTTTGAAAATCGTGTTGATAAAAATCGAGAAAAAATTTGCATGTCAATGAAAAAAGAACGGGGCTTAGAGGTCGTGTAGTGTGGTTGACCCCATGCAAAAACATGCTTTGACCAACTATATATAAGAATAGTTTCTCCAGTAGTGCAGTACGAACTAACACATTGTACCCCATACGTGTACAAAACAATTTAGTCTCACCACACACTTATACCTTATACGTACTAAACAATTTAGTCTCATCACACATTGTACCGTACCCCATACATACTAACGTGTACAAACCCAATAGGACAGGGCTATTATTGCCTGAACCTGTATATTTTTTTTCTCATGCGCATATAAGCTGGTCAATGCAGTGCAGTATCAATTGTCTTTACATAAATATGATCATATACAAACTTAAAAGCACTAGTAGTTACAAAAATAATCATCCACGGACAGGACTATGGTCCCGTTATTTTCTCCCACAAAAGTTGGATGAAGATTAAGATTTTCGTGGAACGCTTTTCAAACTTCTAAACGATGTGTTTTGTGTGAAAATTTTCTATATGAAAGTTCCTCTAAAATATCATATTAATCTATTTTTCAAGTTTGTAATAATTAAAACTCAATCAACCATACGTTAAAACCACCTCGTTTTGTGTAAAAAACTTAATCTTCATCTTCATCTTCATTTTCATTATGTGATTTAGCCCCATCTATGATGAGATCTGCTTTCGTCACAAATATTAAAAAAATTGTCACATACAAGATCATTAATTAGTGAGTAAATTTTATAAAACTGCATATATTTTGACCAAACTATCGCAAAACTACACATATTCAAGGCATTGCATCAAAACTACAGATATTAATAGCAAATTTATCGTAAAATTACATATTTAAGGCCTACTATCACAAGACTGCATATTTAATATCGAAGTTATCAAAAAAATTAAAGTATAGGGTTTAAATCCCTTGCAATTCCATTACCTTGGACTACAAACATTATAGCTTTGTGCTCACATCAGCACTACACCTATAGTTTTATGATAAATTTGCTAATTAATCTTTATTTTTATAATACTCAATCTTAAATATGTTGTTCTGAGAGAACTTCTGCACTAAATCTATATTTTTATGATACAACGCCTTAAATTCGTAGCTTTGTCATAGTTTGCTCGAAGAAAATATGCTCTCGTAAAATTTACTCTTAATTGGCTGAAGTATACATATCAATGTACACAAGCCTTCCCATGTACACATCATGCACATCAACTAATAAATGTCACCAAAAAATCTAAAAAACATATACTTTCAATAGCATTATATCTATGTATAAAGTTTCATCTTTAAATTTATTTTACATAGTGCAATAAAAAGACAAAATTCTAATAATAGACTTGTAGTCTTAGAACTGCCAAATTTTTTATGGCTAAAATAAAATGAATTTGAGCTTAAGACTTTATATGTAGGTGTAATACTATTGAAAGTGTATACATAATTTGTTCTAGTTTTTTTATGATATTTGTTAGTTGGTGTCCATAAAGTATGCACGTGAAGCTTGTTTACACAAAACATGTTCTCGTAATGCATGTGTACGCAAATAACGATATAGCTAACTATGGTAGTAGATTTTTTTTATTAGTGGGATATACGTTTTCTATTTTGCACATTATTTGGTGAGTATTTGTCACATCCGGATAAATTTATCCCAAGTTAAAAACCACCTTTCTAAAAAGAATAATAGAAATAACTAAAAAATCTAAAAGAAATATCAAACACTAAAATACATCCAAGACAAATTTGAAAGTGGCTTGGAATATTTTTATTTAATTCTCCATGCTCTAAATTGGTCTTTCAATTTTTACTTGAATTTTCATAGCACAAGAAATAATTTTAAATCAACCAAAAACCAAATTCACAGTTAATTAAAATGGAAAACCAAAAATTAAATCTCTCCTTCTAAGCGCGCCCCCGCCGATAACCAGTGGTGCCGCCGCCGCCCGCCGCACCACCTCCAACCGTCTTCGGCCACGCCGCCCGTGCGCCAGCCGACTACACCGTCGTCACCCCCTAGCACCGCGTGACGTTGTTCTCCGCTCCGGCCAAGCCTCGTCTTCGCCGGCCCCGTCGCAGCGCCGTCGGCCGCGCCGTCTCATCCTCGGTTCCATCGGCTGGCTATACAATTTCGAGGGCTCTACACAAACTCGGTATCATAGGCTCTTAAGACTATTCTTTTACTTGTAATATTTACACTATAACTACTTATATCCTTTACAGAGAAAGAAGTAACATTTCTAACATGATATACAATAAATCATACTTAATAAATAATATCGATAATATCGATAGTATAATTGACAACTAAAAAACGTTGCATAAATAAAGTAGTATGAATACCTTAATAGGAGATCGCAAATATCACTTGTCTCTTATAAAATTTTTTTTTCGGGTATTTCTTAAAGCAAAATCACTAACGACAGTTTTGAGATCAATATTGTCCAAGAAATTCTTATCAATGTTGCACATAGCCAAGCCATTCACGCTTTCCTGCCTATGCGAATCAATAAACTGTTCGTTTCCTTTTCTTTTGTATTTTTTATGAGCACCTGACAAATGCTTTTTAGGTAGAGTATTTTTACCATCCTTGAGTAGATTCCATGAGGTACCAGGTACTGGGAGTTATCAACTCCATCCATCCGTCCCTTCACAAAGGATACGATCGGAATAGCGCGTCTGCGCGTGTGGTACCCCTCCGCTCCTACACCTAACATCGTCTCTTCTCCGTCTTCTTCTTCGTCCTCTTCCCCTCCGCTCCGCATCCTTGTCTTCACTTGCTTTGGCGCCGGCGCACGTCCCTGGATGGTGCGGCCTCTCCTTTCCTCCAGGACGCCGTCGGCCGCCCATCTATAGCGCCGCCTCCACCCATCTATCTTGCCGCCGACCATCGATCCACGGCGTCGCTGCTTCATAAAGCCAGCCTCCCCGCTTCTTCTGCTAGCGTCTCTGTCCTCCCCGCGGTAGGGTGCCACTGCTCCCTCCCCTGGCCGTCTCCGATTCTTTGTCCTTTCTGCTGCAGCCACAGTGCGCCGTTGCCTTCATCTGTCGGCTATCTCCCCCTTTGCTCTTGGTCATCGTGCCCTGCCCAACTCCACACTTAGACAGTCATGTCGTGTCCATAGCATGCATAGTGGTTTGTCTTGTGCTAGTATATATGCCGTGCTTCAAAGCTCGCATGAAGTACGAGTGTTCAGTATTGTGAAAATGCCAAGTTCAGTTCCTGGAACTCTGAACCAGTGAACCTTGTGAAACTCAAATGAAGTGGAAGTGTGGAACTCTGAACCTTCTTTAGTGTGGTACGCAGTGGTTATTCAGATCTTGTCTGTGGAATATAGGATTTGTTAGGAATTTATGTCAGATATGTATTCAGAACTTTCTAATGATGACTGTTCTTCAAGCTCCTTGTTCCTTTTTAGTTGGAGTATTGTTCTTGAAAAGGCTCTTTTGTAAACCTTTCTGTAATTAGTTGTGGTTCAGCGCATAACGATGCAATTAGCTTGCAAACAAATGTCTGGTTTGCAGGACTTCTAACTCCTTGCCATGAGGCCTCTGAAATTCATGGATTTATATTGGCTTCTCTAGATGAGCTTCTCGAGTGAAAAGCTTTGTCTGCTTCAAGTTTCCTGGTGACCTCACCGTAGCCCGTAGCTGCCAATCGCCCTGGCGCTATTTGACCTTGCAGCTGCCGGCGCCCTTGCGATGCCCGTCCTCGCTCTGGTGGAATGGGTAGGAGGGACTAGAATTAATGCGGCGCCGTCAGGATCGAACCGGGAGGAGGAAGGAAGCGGGAGCACTAACGGGAGGGAACCACGAAGTCGCCGGCGTTCCCCATCGGCCCACCTCCCCCGAGGTCACTGCCGCCCGGAAGACCACCGCATCGGTTGTCTCAGGCTCGTCGCCGTGTTCGCCTATACGGTTTCTGTTCGATTTGAGGAGTCGATGAGTAGACGACTGCATCGGACAGATGGTGCTCCGCTCCAACTTGATTCCTGCATGTGAAAGTACAAAATTGCCCTCCCACCATCAACAACATTCAGTACCTGCTTTTGCGGGAGATGTGGTACCGCTAGGTACCAAGCCTTCCTAGGCCGTTAGATTGAGTGGAATGGATGGCTAGAATATGGTACCTTCTCCAATTAAGAACAGTAAAAAGCCTCTTTTAGCTAACATTGTAACACCTAAAGTAAATTAAATAGCAAGAAAAAATCATACAAACAAGAAAAATCCTACGTTCCTAATCTTTCTTAGAACTAATCAAGGAGGAAGTAAGAAGGCTGCCTGCTATGTTGTGCCTCTGGTCCTGCACTGCTGTGCTTGCTTTGATTGCTGCGAGATGGGATCACTGGATAAACAAAGGAAAGAAGAACTCCCTCCGTACTCATAACGGAAGTCGTTTTGGACAGCGACACGGTCTCTACAACACAATTTTGACTTCTCGTTTCTATAAAAATATTTGTTGAAAAGTGATATAAGTATACTTTTATGAAAGTATTTTTCAAGACAAATCTATTCATATAACTTTTACATTTTCAAACTCAACAATTTGAAAGTTATTCAAGATTTATATTCCCAAGGTTTGACTTAAACATTGTTCTGAACGACTTCCTTAACGGGTACGGAGGGAGTATTGTTATTAGTAAGGTGAGCCATTTTAATAATTTGGAATAGAAAATGAGCCGGAAAAATTATTTTGGGGCTAAGTGTTCTGAAAAAATATAGTTCAGAAAGTAAAATGAAATTCTTTTTTTAGAACCGTAATACTTGACACAGATTAGAGCGGCATAATTCCGCAGCTTTTTCCTTCAATTATTTCTCCACTTATTTAACAGAGAAGCTACAACATGGCTTGTTGTGTTTGACATATATAATTATGATATTAGTATTACTAGTGACTTGTATAACGGTGATTAGGAGATGTAACACAAGAAAGAAGGCTGAGCAGATGGCTGAAATTCTGGCAACGGCTTCTAGTAGCCGCCGGGCACGGGCATGCGGAGGACGGGGCGTAGCAGGAGGTCGCCCTTGCGGCGCGCCGTGATGCCCAACGTCTCGGTCATGTCCAGCTTGGCAGGGTCGGCCATGCCGGGCACCTCCCAGTCGAAGTGGAAGAGCAGGCTGGCGAGCGTGAGCTCGATGTTGGCGAGCGCGAACGCCACCCCGGGGCATATCCGGCGGCCGGCGCCGAATGGCAAGAGCTTGAAGTTGTTGCCCCTCAAGTCGACCGCCTCGGCGCCATCCTCGAACCGCTCCGGCCAGAACTCCTCTGGTGAGCCGCCGCCGGCGACGGCCGGCCAGCACCGCTCATCACGGCCTATCGCCCAGACGTTGACCAGCACCTGCGTGCCGCGCGGCACGTCGTAGCCGAGCACCTGGCACGGCTCCGAGCACTCGCGCGGGAGCAGTAGTGGCCCCGGCGGGTGCAACCGAAACGTCTCCCTGATGACGAGGTGCAGGTATCGGAGCTCGCCGAGCGTGCCCTCGCCCTCCGACACAACGCCGGGCAGTGTGAAGGCACGTCGCACCTCTGCTGTTGCCTTCTGCATGGCCATCGGGTTCCGAATCAGCTCTGCCATTGCCCATACCAGCAGCGTCGCCACCGTTTCGCCGCCACCGCTGAAGAGGTCCTGCATATGAAGAGATGGGGGGTCATTGAATAGACTATAGGAATATGTGGAAGAAACAATAGTGAGGAAGAGTGCACGAGCATGAGCATTCTGTAGTTGCATGCTCATGGTGTCTTAGTATCTACACCATGCAACTTTTAGAAACAATTATGTAATTAGAATATAATGATAGTACATGTAACTATAATGTAATTTATTTGTAACTTTCACGTAATTTTGAACTGTTGGATTTTTTTCAAGATTTGTGTAAGTGGGAAAGAAAAAAAGGCCACTAGTACAGATCCTTCTATCTGTGACGGGCTCTAATATGTTTAGAAATAGCGGGCCGTCCGATTGAGATATGGTCGCACAGACATGTTAGATGGGTATAAAACTTAAGCCCGTCACGGATGACACCTATTAGTGACGGGCCACAACTTTAGGCCCGATTGAGATAACATTCCATATCTCAAACGGGCCTAAAGTGGTGTGACGGGCCACAACTTTAGGCCTGTTTGAGATAACATTCCATATCTCAAACGGGCCTCAAGTTGTGGCCCGTCACAAATGACCATCATCTGTGATGTGCACCAACTTGAGGCCCGTTTGAGATAACAACTAAGTCCGTCACAGATGACTCATCAGTGGCGGGCTATATACTTAATCTCTATCGGGCATTAACTAAAGCCCGTCAACAATGACTATTTTTCCATTTTTCATATGAAATGTTTATATTTGTAAGTTGACTATAGCAAATAATTTTACAGGTAGTAAATGATTTCAAATGGAAAAAATGTCAACAATAAAGTTGTATAACTTATCAATATTTACAACTTTTAGTTTGGTCATTTTTCAATATAACATTTTTTTGAACAATTTGAATTTGAATTTAAAAATATGACAACTTCAAACAACATTTTCAAATACTAAATGATTTCAATTGAAAAAGTCATCAACAACAAAGTTGAATAGCTCATCAAGATCTAAAACTTTTATTTTTGTTATTTCTTCATCTGACGAAATGTTAGTAATATTATTCACAAATTTTATATATATGTGTTATAGTTTATAAAACCAGATAAGAGATATGTCAATTTTGTGAACAATATTACTATCACTTTGTCGTATGAAGAAATGACCAAAATAAAAGTTTTAGATCTTGATGAGTTATTCAACTTTGTTGTTGATGACTTTTTCAGTTGATATCATTTAGTATTTGAAAATGTTGTTTGAAGTTGTCATATTTTCAAATTCAAATTCAAACAGTCCAAAAAATGTTATATAGAAAAATGACCAAAATAAAAGTTATAGATTTTGATGAGTTATACAACTTTGTTGTTGATGACTTTTTCAGTTGAAGTCGTTCACTGATCTAAAATTCTATTTGAACTTTTCAAACTTTGAATTTTAAATTTCAAATTGTTTAAATAGAGTCAGATGGAGAAATGACCAAAATAAAAATTTTGCACCTCGATGAGTTTTACAACTTTGGTTTTGGTAACTTTTCCATTTGAAATCATTTAATAACCCCAATTTGACATCCTGGCCTAGGGCATAATAGGATTAATAGAATACTCATACCAACATGTTACAATTACTTTTTCGGAAGCCAATCTCTAAAGAACTTTGACGTTAAGTGTGCTTGGTCTAGAGCAATTTTGGGATGGGTGATCGACCGGGAAGTTCACGAGTGAGGGCTAGCCAAAAATTAAAATTTATTTATTTTTGGAATATACTCATCTATGACGGGCATTAACTCTACCATAAGTTAATGCCCGTCATCTGTGACGGGCTATAATTAATGCCCATCACAGATGACTCATCTGTGACGGGCTATAGTTAATGCCCGTCACAGATAAGGGTCATCTGTGACGGGCGCTAGTTGTGGCCCGATTGAGATAGGTCATCTGTGACGGGCTATAGTTTGACTGGTCGTCTGGGTCAAAGCTATCGGTGACGGGCTTTACTTAGGGTCCGATTGAGTTAATGCCCGTCATCTGTCATCTGTGACGGGCTATAGTTAATGCCCGTCACAGATAAGGGTCATCTGTGATGGGCGCTAGTTGTGGCCCGATTAAGATAGGTCATCTGTGACGGGCTATAGTCTGACTGGTCGTCTGGGTCAAAGCTATCGGTGACGGGCTTTACTTAGGGCCTGATTGAGATAGAATCATCCGTGACGGCCATTTGCCCGATTGAGATAGCTCTTCACATCAGTGACTTCTAGCCTGTGACGGACGCCATGCCCGATTGAGATGGGGCTTACTGCCCGATTGAGATGAGGGTATCCGTTCTAGTGGGCACAGCGCACACACGTGTGAGAATTACTTCTCATGACCTTTGTTTTACTATAGTACTCCCTCCGTTCCATAATATAAGTCACAGCTACTTTTTCTTGAATGTTCCATAATATAAGGCATGCATGTATGCATACAATTAACTAGGACCTCTTCTCTATTAAATTATTAATTTTTTAAATCATCCACCCTTAAGATCTCTAATTCTATTGGATGCATGCATTATATTTATTAGGGTGATCTAAACTAGGAGATGATAATAATGGTTTCTTGGTCTTTGGGTTGAGGGTGGTTGTGCCTTATATTTTGGAATGGAGGGAGTATCATGTTATGGAGGGATTTTTTTTAAAGTTACATACATGTTTACTGTAGTTGTAGTTATAGTTTAATTACGTCAACGATTATACTATAGTTACAACTGTCCAATTTTTGAAAAAAAATTTGTAGACAAAAGTATAGGTGATTTCTAGACAAAAGTATAGGTGATTTCTTGTACTCCATCCATTCCATACGATAAGATATAACTACTTTTTTTTTATAATATAAGACATGCATGCATGTATACAATTAACTTAGTATATTCCCTCCACCAAATTATTATTATTTAACTCTTCCATATTCAAGATTTCTAATTCTATTGGATCGTTGGATCGTTGTGCCTTATATTTTAAAATGAATGGGGTAACATTTTGCATGACATAAGGTTGGACATCTACTTAAGTGATTAATTAGAGTTCCCGTATCTTCAACCGGGCACAAAAGCGAAAAGGCTGGTGAGTGAATGCTCTACGCTTTACTTCTCTTGGCACCAAATAAACCATCGGTAGATAGCAGTGATTTACACTTTCGCTTTCATTGAAAATTTCGGTATTTCAGCGGCAATCGAAATTTCTGAAAATGGGGTTTTTTTTGCCGAAATTATTGGAAAATATAATATTTTTTCATAAATTTGAATAAATTTTGACCAAGTTCACAAAATATTGAAAAAAAATCGGCAATATATGTGCTTGTCGGTGGGGGGCAAAATTACTGAAATTTTGAAAATTTCGTTCTGAAATTGCAAGCCCTCTGTCCATAT